>NC_072807.1:32477187-32780703 GCF_028583425.1 Eublepharis macularius | reverse complement strand
GCCAGTTGGTGACCGACTAGATGATACGGCACCCCCGAATCCATCACAGGAATGTGCTGCCAAATAAATTCTGGAGTATCTAAAGACATCACTTCCCATTTTGACCAGAAGAGAAATCAGCACACTGGCATGAAACCTGCACTGCACGCCCCACCCCCAATTTCTCCTAGCTTTGCCAGCTGCAGCCTGGGAACCCTATTTCCATGTAGGGTTGCTAGCTCCAAGTTGGGAAATTCCTGGAGATCTGGGGGTTGAAACCTGGAGAAAGTGGGGTTTGGGGAGGGAA
Source organism: Eublepharis macularius (assembly GCF_028583425.1). Lineage (NCBI taxonomy): Eukaryota > Metazoa > Chordata > Lepidosauria > Squamata > Eublepharidae > Eublepharis > Eublepharis macularius. The sequence continues at coordinate 32,780,417 of NC_072807.1, read as the reverse complement.
AAGACCTTGGCATGGCATAATTCTGTAGAGTCCACCCCCAAAAGTAGCCATTTTCTCCAGGTGACCTGATCTCTGTGGCCTGGAGGCCAGTTATAATTCCGGGAGATCTCCAGCCACTACCTGGAGGCTGGCAACCCTATTTCCATGCCAGCTGAAGCAGTATGTTGGGAGAGAGTTGGAGGCTTGCCCCTTCTCAGCGTCAAGGCTCATTTCGAGGGGGAATGCGCAGGAACGCAGTTCTGGCAGTTCTTCAAAGAGGTCACATGACAGGTGGCCCTGCCCACCTGACTCAGCCATTTTGGGCCCTTTTCGGCCTGGATTGGGGCCAAACGACCCGGACCAGGCTTCTGACAGATGGTGGATCACTCGCCCAATCCTGACCATTTTGGGCCCCATTCCAGCCATTTTCAGCCCCTTTTTGCCATTTTGGGCCCAATTTCGGCCCTGAATGACCAGGATTGGGTCCAAAACAGCCAGGATAGGTGATGTCAAGGGGCGTGGCATATGCAAATCAGTTATACTAACGACACACTTCCGGTGCTGGCAAGGGGTGTGGCATATGCTAATGAGGTGTGCTAATGAATTCCTCCAGCTCTTTTTCTGCGAAATGACCCCTTCTCAGCACCATTTGTTTGTGCCAAGGAACAAACCAAACCAACGGTAATGCTGGCTCAGCTAGGAGCCAGGGTGGAGTTGCCCCCAAATTTTCCTTGCAGACTATCCTTCAAAAACTGATCGTCGAAGGAAGCAGATCGGCCTGCAAATTTAATAAAACCCAGTCCAGCTCAGACAGCGTGGTCTTCTTTTAAGGGTGCCGGGACAAAGACTATTTACACGGCTGGGTCTGGCTCAATTGGATTGTCCATCTGCCGCACCGGCTAGCACGCCTTAACAAGAGGTTATGCGAGCGACAAAAAAGATCTCAGGGGAAGGCAGAGCCTGGCATTTCCATTCGTGGTACATTAGAAGGTGAATAGACCCTGGCTATCGTTCAGGAACATGTTGAGGCAGCAGATGTGGCCAATATCGCTAACAATGTGACATTTTTACAGGGGCACGCAGTTAAGCACTTTAATAAGAGACTTTTGCTCCCCTACAGGAACAGTATTAGAATAGCGTATGCGGTTGGCAGCGAGCCCTGCTTCCCTTTTGCTAGTCAGGTTGTTACTTAGCTAAGAAATGCTTTTTCTTTCACCCTCTGGACATCTCCTCCCTGTAGAGCAGCCAGGATGCTGCAGTCAGTTTTTATATTCCTGCTGAAATCAAGGTTGGTTTCCTCTGGGGAGATCTAAAGAATGAGAAAGTCCCAGCCTCAACCCATGTCTCGATAAGGAGCAAGTCCTCTTAGGGCCTGTGATTTTTGTATTATAGGCATGCATTTCTGGGACAGATCAGTGACGGAATGGAACTGGCAAATCTTTGTGGGTTTTCCCAACAGAGATATTTCCAAAGGAGACTTTGGGCCAAGCTACACATGATGAATGACACTTGAACGGCAAGTGGATTGAGTGGAGGGCAAGTGAAGAGGGAGAAATACACTTGCCATTCAAGTGTCATTCGTCATGTGTAGCTTGGCCCTTTAAAAGACAAAGTTTGGTCCTTCCGCTGGGAATGGAGTCAAGAACAGTTTTGCCTGCCAAACTTGGAATGGTTCTTCCTTAACCTTCAAGACATCAGGGTTTCTTGAGCTGGAACATTATATGATGAAGTGGAGAGATATTATTTGAGGGCCATGCAAATTATGACTGGGACGTACACCAGACTGCTGCAGAGAAAGATTCAACTCCAGTAGCACTTTAAGGACCAGCAAGATTTCAAGAGTCAAGCTCCCTTGGTCTATCTGAACTGTATCAATCATAAGCTTTCAAGAGCCACAGCTCTCTTCGTCAGATGAAGAGAGCTGTGGCTCTCGAAAGCTTACGCTACAATAAAGCTGGTTAGTCTTAAAGGTGCTATTGGACTTTTTACAATTTTGCTACTACAGACTAACACGGCTAGCTCCTCTGGATCTGTATCGATCATGCATTCCTTGTTGGGTCATGGACCTCTCTGTACAGCGGCTTTTTTTGCACTTTGAAGATCCTTCCCCCCAGCTCAGGTATTGCAAAACTATACAAACATGATCTGAGGAACGGAGGCAGATTGCAGCTGAACTCTGCTTCTTAAACGCTTTGTTTCTTAGCTGCTCTCCCTTTTGCTATCCCTGGTCTCTTCCCCTGCTACCTGGATCTCCCTCCCTGCAAACCTGAGATCCTATAATGTTTAGAAGAATGTCAGATTGCACCTGGAGGATTTTTGTCCAGTGGCAACCTAGAGACCCACAAGATTTTCAGAGTGTAAGCTTTTGAGAGTCAGAGCTCCCTTCTTCAGACCTGAGTAGAGCCAAATTTTGAATCCCTGCTACTCTGTCACAGAAGCTTGCTGGGTGGCCCTGGGCCAATCGCTCACTCGCTTACCCTTATCTACCTCGCAGTGTTGTTGTGAGGATAAAATGGAGGAAAGGGGAAGAATATTGTCAGCTGCTTTGGGGAGAAAAGCCGGGTGCAAATATTCAAGTAAATAAATAAATCTGGTTTAATGAGGAGACACTGATCCATTGTAGTTTTGATCCTTCACTTCAACCAAAAAGTAGCCCTCAAAGCACTTAAAACTCCACAAAAGTGGCTCAAAAAAGAGTTCTCAGGAAAGGTCTGGTTTCAGGCATGATGAAAGAGTACAAAATGGCCTCTCTCTGATGGCCTTAGCGGTGGCAGTTGGAAGCTGGCTCTAGGCACTATGGAAAGTTCCTCATCTGTAACATGCATAATTTACAATATGGCATCCCTCCTCGCCCATAAACTTGCTTGTTACTGTACCATATTGTTAAACCACTGCAAAAAAGTGATCTTACTGAACGGTTATGTATGATTGTGACTAGAGTCTTTTAACGGGATGTTTTACTAAAGCACAATAGCTATGCACCCATTAGCAAAACACTGCAGAAAAAAAACCCTTGATGCGCTCATGCATGCGACCACATAGAGATTACTTTTTTGCAGTGTTTCATCAACACCATACATGTACACTAAATGTTTTTTGGGGCAGGGAAGGACCCTGGATGTGCCAAAGGAGCTGAATGGTGCCACAAATTGAAAAACACACAGCACTTGGGTCAGAATTTGGATCGAGAAAATGGAACAATAGCAACTTCTTAATGCATTGGTTCCTCTTGGGAAACAAGGCCAAGTCATTCAATATTTCAGAAATGGGGAGAAATTTAAATGAAGATAATTTCAGAAGTACCCCTAGCATAAGGATTCAAACACCCCTAGGGTCCTACCAACCAAGGGAAAGAATTTCACAAGTCTCTCTGGACACGCTGCACCTTTCCATTTGCGAAAGTAAATAGCTATTGATCTCTTAGGCTGTTGATGTAAAGAAGGGAATAAAACATTGATCTCAGGAAAGTACAGGACAACATGTATAAATAAAGGGAATTGGCTTTCAATGCCTTATGGAGACATCACTCCTGATCCAAAGAGAGAAGTTGATGAATGAGCTGTGCGGGAGAGAAACAGAGCGCACATTTAGCAATCTCCATCTCTCTCAAACCCAGAAAAGTTTTGCCCTATACTTCTTGGCACCATAAACATCTGCCCATAAGCTCAAAAGCTAGATGTTGGCTAGATGTTGGCAGCAATATTGCAGCTGCTGAGCCTGTCTGTTCGGGAGATTCAGTAGCTCTTAATTTCATGTGATGTAGCATAAGCCAGGAGGTATAATTTTCAAGCAATGAGAATAGTCATATTGATAGGAAGTTCTCCTTCATCTACAAAGGAATAACAATCCAAGTCCAGTAGCACCTTAAAGACTAACAACAAGACTTTCCAGGGCATAAACTTTCAAGAGTCGAGCTCCCTTCATCAGATACAAGTAGGAATGGAGTTCCCTGGGCTCTTATATCTCAGTCAGGGTGGGAAAGATATAAAGGCACAATGCAAAATGTAATCAGCTTGATTAGTGCAAGGGAAAAAATGCAGAAATTTAGCATATGTACTGAGATAAAAATCCTATGTCCCTATTCAGCCCACTGTTCTGAATTTGTAAATGTTCGATTTCAGCAATCTCATTGTGGAGGAATATTTCCATATATAAACAATTCTCCGTCCCACCTCCAATTTATTTTGTACAGACCACTGTACAAAATAATTTTTTATTTTGAACTGCATACTTTCCTCCCTGAATAGGGAGAGATATCAAGTCTGGTAGTGAAGTCAGATGGAAATCTTATCTAGAGGAAATATCTGACCTTGAGAGGCCTCCTTCTCTTTGCTTTTATCTTTGACATTCCAGTGAAGTTTTAATTGAAAGTGGTGAAAATCTGGCCTTCTCCGGCTTGAACGAAGAGGACTGGAGGTACTTGTCCTAATAATTCCCCTCCAGTTAGTATAATTTTGGGCAATTAATTAACTGGAGCTTCATACCTTTCAGCTGGAAAGCATTTGATGAAAGAAGAGGAAGGTTATAGATCTGGTGTTGTGTTATGTTGTGTAACTGCTGGGGAAAAGAACGTCTATACTTAAGTTTCAGAGATATGGACTTGTACCTTTGGCCATACCTTCCAGCTCCTTCATGTCTTTCCCCCTCTTCCACATTTTTGATGCTCACATGTGCATTGATGGAACACTGCAAAAATTTGCAGTCCTTATGCAGTTGCATTAATGGGTTACGTCAAGATTCTTTGTGTACAGCATTGTAACGATCCATCCATGCAGTAGTAAAATATTGGGGGGGGGGTGGTATTTGCTGTGTATAATGAATTTGAATTCATTTGTTACAGTGATTAATTAATTAGATGGAGTGAATGACTGGATTCCTATGCAGAGTTATTCCAGTCTAAACTCATTGATTGCAATGGACTTACACAGAAGCAACTCCTCGTAGGAGTACATTGTGAATTTACAGCACTGCAATCTCCCACCACCTTTAAGGCAAAGCTGGATACATTCCTGAAAAGTTTCTTTGGTCATCTGAGTTATGACTGTTGACCTTTGGATCCAGAAGACTTTTCCTGGCGATAACTTCTGGGCAGGTCTCCATCCCCCCTCCCCCCAAGCTGCAACTACAAATTAGATACTTGTAGTGTGGAATTATAGATTTGAAAGGGATCTTGTATGCCATCTAGTCTAACAGCCTGTTCAATGGAGGAAACCCCTCCAAATCTAGAACATCCCTGTTCTAGAACAGCCTTTACCGTCTTTGTTTGAAGACCTCCAAAAAGCCCACCAACCTCTTAGGTAATTGGTTAAAGGTTAAACCTGAGAAGTTTCTTTGAACGTTCAACTGAGATTCACCCTCCTGTAGCCTATTAGATCTATGGCCAGGCTACAAGTGACGCCTGACACAGTTTGGACACTTGTCAACTTCCCTCAAGTTTTGATGGGAAATGTAGGCAGCTTGGCGGAATGTTGGACAAGTGACAGTTCAAAAGTTCATTGGACAGCAGTCGGAGAGCCAAGCTGTAAAACCAGGACGCCTACATTTCCCATCAAAACTTGAGGGAAGCTGACAAGTGTCCAACCTGTGCCTTTTGTCACTTGTAGCCTGGCCCCTAGTCTTGCCTTCTGGAGCAGCAGAGAACAAGTCTTTTACCTTTTCCATGGGACAGCTCCTCTTAGTCTTCTCTTTGCCAGGCTAAACATACCCAGTTCCTTCAACCTTTCCTTGTAGGGTTTGTTTACCAGTTCTCTAACCATCTCCACTGGTCATAAGGTTGTCAGATGCCAAATGCTGGTTGGGCAGTCCCGCCCCCTGTACTCCTGTACTCAATGGAGTGGTAGAGTGGGTAAATGGTATTGTGTGACATAACAACAACAACAACAACAACAACAACAACAACAACAACAACAACAACAACAACAACAACAACAGTGTGCTTCTGGACAGATTAGTGCCACACTCAGAGTGGTGGTCAAAGTCAGCGTTACTATTACTCCCACAATACAGCTGGGGAGTTGGGTCTGAGAAGAGTGGCTGACCCACGGCTGCCTGTAGAGCTCATGGCAGTAGTGGGAGTGAAGCCAGCAGAGTGCTGTTTCTCAGCCCAACCATGTAACCACTATGCTACAGCAGCTCACTTCTGGCTTGGAAACTAGAAGAGCAGTGTTGTACAATGCTTTAGGAATTTCCCTGATCTCCGTGGTTTAATCATAGAGTTTGGGGGAAATCATAGAGCGTCATGTAACACAGCAATGCCATTTCTGGATATGCAGCCGGAAGGGTTGTCACGCTGCCATTTTGTCCCCATGTCTCCCAGTGGTTGCCAGTGCTGGACTGGGAACCCAAGTTACCCTCCTCTGAACCATTCATATTTGTCTACCTCTTATTAAAAATGCAGCATTCAGAACCGGGCACAGTACCCCAGATAAGACGTGACTAGCGCAGAGCAGAATTGGAGAAACTGGAGGGATTTTGCTCTGCGCACAGGGCTGATTCACATGTTCCTTTACTCCTGTTGCTGCCAATGCCCTCTGGCTGTCTTCTCTGACAGTGCATTTACACATGAGTCAACCTGCAAGGCTTAAGCAGCAGGAAGACTTTTTCCTGAGGCTGTTTTCAGTCTCTTAAAGCCTCAACATAAACAAATTCCATCCACAGGGCCGTAGTTACCACAACCAGATTCACCATGGTAACAGTAAGAAGATAACCTTCCGTGCCCGAGTGAGATACAAAAACAGAAAAAAAGGGAAAAGGGGAAGCCAAAGGGAAAGAAAGTGTGGAACGAAGCAGAGGAAAAACAGAGAGGATACTGAAAGAGACAAACCTGCAAAAACAGAGGAGTCAAAATAAGAAGCAACAGTTCTACTGAAAACAGATAAAAAGAGTGGGTTACTTTTGTACAATAACATTTTTGTCAGGTGAAGAACAGACTTTGAACATTTGGAGGTTTACGGGTGGGGTGGGGAGTGCCTTATCCACAGTTTTTAGGTCTCCTGGGATGCCACTGAGTTTGGGAAAACCACAGAATTTAGAAAACTACAATAAGCTTTGCAAAGGTGACAAGAGAGATCCTTTAGCATCTGCTTTGCAGACAGAAGGCCCCAGATTCAAAACTCAGAATCTCCATTTAAAAGAATCAGGTGGCAGGTGGTATACCTCGTGCCCTGGAGAGCCACTGCTAGTCAGAGGAGATTATACTAATTTGGAGAGATAAATGGTCTGCCTCAACAGAAAGCCGCTTATGCCTTCATATATATCCACTTAACATTTTAACATGGCACTCCAAATGACAAAGATAAGGACAGTTGTTTACTGGCGACAGGGATCAGCAAATTTGGGATTATTCCTGGTAAATACGGAAACAAGGACAGGTAGAGCACACATGCTTGTACAGTGCGACCTTAGCCAACAGGCTGCAAGAGAAATCTCTCTGAAGTCCCCGACTCCTAGCAGAGAACTTGGCTGATCCTTCGGGTCGAGTGTTCTCTTTTTCCAGAATTCACCGCAGTTCCACAGGCCCAGAGCAATCCATCCAATTCAACCCGTGCTTCCTCCCAGTCCTGCACTGCCAGTTCTTCAGCGGCCACAGCTGATTCAGCTGAAAGTGTGTCTTACTAACCCTGTGCTCTCTCAGAGTCTCTCTACACATTACTAAGTACCTAGGGACACTCAAGTGCAGGATTGTAAGCGTAGTCCTCAGTTCACGTGCAGGCTGTTCTTGCTCAATGCATGTGAATGCTGATTTCACGGGAGCTCCCTTTGAGTGGCTACATCTGCAAGTGATTCCGAAGGGCAAAGTGCCAATTCCACTCTGCTTTTGCTGCCAGAACAAGTGCTGTAGGCACCTTTGAATGGCCAATTTACATTTCTTTAAGGTGTGAGAAAGTGCCAAGATCTGCATGTCAATGAACGGATGTGGGGGAAACCGGATACTTTCAGCAGCTGAGGAGGAACTGATATCAAACACCTGATGTGGAGCAAATTGAAGTGACACGTTGCATGTCCCCCCCCCCCGCCCCAAAATCTCTTGCAAGATGCCAGCACTGGACTGGCAACCCTCATCTTCTCTGCACAGGAGTGCGCTGCTAGGAAGTCACTTTAAAAAAAGAAAGAAAGAAATCTGGGAATCTTTCCTGACCAGCAAAGTGTCCATTCTGCTTGTTCAGAATCCAGTCAAAGTCCAGGTCAAAATCATGCACCATGCATGAACTGGAGCCAGATGACATAGTTTCATTTGTGCACGTGCAGCTATAACATCTCAATACATTTAAATTCTTTTTTTTCAAAATTCCACTTCTAGTCTAGAACACATTCCTTGCAGTCCATTCCATTCCATTCATGAGTGTGGAATAAAGCACTTCTCTTCAATGTGTTCCTCAGATTTCCCAGAACGCTCTCCACATTTTCTTTATTTATTCATGAAGACATTTATTCTCCATCATCTCAGCAACAGACGTCCGAGTTATCATAATAACTCTGAGTTATAATTAGAGTAAGTTCCGAGAAGCTTCCAACTTGTAGGGAAACAATGTCATATTTAATATGAAAACGTTCTTCAACACAAACAGGAAACCAGAAGAAAAACTAGGAGCATCCGCCGTAAAATCTGTTTAAATTTAAAAAAGATACTCCAGACCTTAAATTGTTTCCAAGATTGTCAAACCCACTCGCCTTGCGGGGAGACATACTTGGTTCACAAAACAGGCCAATGCACAGGCTCGATTTCTGCACGGTGCCAATCGGCACAAAATTTGATTTACATTCACTTGGCCTGAGATGGAAGGTGTAGGAAATTAACTTGAATTGATTTACAGGGCAGGCAGGAAAGAGAAGGTGGAGGCCTGTCACCTCTTCATTGGTACAGAACACGTAGCCTGGCGTGCTGATGAAGGAAGGACCCACTCCTCCACACTGCCATTTAATTGACTGGAACTGAATGGCTCCCCCCGTCTGAATAACCAATGCCAGAAGTTTCCTAAAGATAGGATGTAACTGCAGGCAATTTACAGATTGCAGACACCTGCAGGCCAGGTTCAGTAACACCCTCCGCAAGCTAGCAGGTTTTACCGTGTCCTTCCCTCCAGGGAACTTGCAGTAGCTCTGTGAATCTTGCACTCATTCCAGCTCTGAGCTTCATAGCAGAGTGGGGGTTTGAACAGCTTGAAGAGCCAAAGGAACATATAATCCATATCCTAGTGTGATGCTGTAACCACTGGAATGGAATGAAAACCAGGGCTCATTTTGAGAGGGAACACGCAGGAATGCAGTTCTGGCAGTTCCCCAAAGAGGTCACATGACAGGTGGCCCCGCCCACCTGACTCTCAGCCATTTTGGGGCTGGATTGGGTCTGAAACGGCCCAGATAGGACCTCTGACAGGTGGTGGATCACTCTTCCACTCAGCAGTGGCCCGATCCTGACCATTTTGGGCCCCTTTGTGGCCATTTTCAGCCCCCTTTTGCCATTTTGAGCCCAATTTCCTCCCTGAATGGCCAGGATTGGGTCCAAAACAGCCAGGATAGGTGATGTCAGGGGGTGTGGCATATGCAAATCAGTTATGCTAATGACACACTTCTGGTGATGTCAAGGGACATGGCATATGCCAATGAGGTATGCTAATGAGTTCCTCCAGCTCTTTTTCTACGAAATTGACCCCTGATGAAAACAATAGGACAATAGGACTGCTACTGCAATAGGAGCCTGTGTTTTGGGTGGGGGTCTCTTATGAACTTATGAAGCTGTTTTATGCTGAGTTAGACCATTGATTAAGACTGCCAAGTCCACAATGGGGGCAGGAGCCCGAGGTCCCATTGGCTACCATGGCTTGGGGTGGTAGCAGGGGGGGAAAACTGTAGTAATACAGGTGAGATGACGTCACTTCCAGTGAAAAACCTAGAAGTGAGTCAGCAGGTAGCTCTAGGGATCGCTGGAAACTCTATGGTAAAACCACAGAGTTTTACCTCAATTTCTAAAGCCACCTGTTAGGTTTTCTCTCACGCTTGGCCTGACAACCCTACTATTGATCTATCAAGGTCAGTCTTGTCTACCCAGATTGGCAGCAGTTTGCCAGGATCTCAGGGAGAAGTCTTTCACCTCCTCTGTTACATGATCCTTTAAACCGGAGATGCTGGGGATGGAAGCTGGGGCCTTCTGCGTGCAAAGCAGATGCTATGTCACTGAGGGTCAAGCTGAACGAGCAGGTTTTTAAAGAGTTGCATCTAGGTTCTGCAGACCCAACTCAGGTTTCTGCAGCCCTACAGCAATTAAAAAGTAAATGGTGGTCAAAAATTAAAGGAGAGCACAAATGGCCACAAAAAGCCTTCATGGGGGGAGGGAGGGCTCTTCTCTCCCCCCTCAAGCCATTCCCCCAGGTCAAAAAAAAGTACGGGGAGAGAGTTTTTCTGCCCTGTTTTTACTGCTCCACATGCATAGAATACTCCACATGGAGCAGGAAAACAGGGGGGGGGGGAGAGAAACCTCCCTCCCCTGCTATTTTGACCTAGGGAAATGGCTTGAAAGGGGGTGGAGGAGCCCCCCCCCCCATGGAGGCATTCTGAGGCTATTTGAGTTCTCTATTATTCTTAACAGCCATTCCCCAAAACTGCTGTGTAGCTGCAGGGAACTTGGGTTAGCTTAGGGTTGCCAGCTCCAAGTTGGGGGATTTCTGGAGATCTAGGGGTTTAAACCTGGAGAAAGTGGGGTTTGGGGAGGGAAAAGACCTTGGCATGGCACAATTCCATAGAGTCCAACCCCCAAAGTAGCCATTTTCTCCAGGTGAACTGATCTCTGTGGCCTGGAGAGAAGTTGTAATTCCAGGAGATCTCCAGCCACTTCCTGGAGGCTGGCAGCCCTAGGTTGGCTCTGGGTTCTTTGAAAACTTGCACGTTTCACTCGACCCTGAGCCATGGCCCCCTCAGCTGCCTTAAATGGAATCAGACTACTAGTCTGTCTGTAGATCCAGAGGAGTTAGCCGTGTTAGTCTGTAGTAGCAAAATCAAAAAGAGTCCAGTAGCACCTTTAAGACTAACCAATTTTATTGTAGCATAAGCTTTCGAGAGCCACAGTTCTCTTCGTCAGATTCTGATGAACAGAACTGTGATTCTCAAAAGCTTATGCTACAATAAAATTGGTTAGTCTTAAAGGTGCTACTGGACTCTTTTTGATAGTCTGTCTGGGTTTGCATTGTCTACACCGACCAGTATTGGCTCTCAAGGGTTGCAGACAAAAGTCCGTCACATCCCCCTATACCCGCTCCTTTATCTGGTAATGCTGGGGGGGTTGAAACTCTGGGACCTTGAGCATGCAAAACAGATGATGGGCCACTGAGCCTTGGCCACACACACTGTGTGCCTTTCCCATTACCGCAGGTGTGTTCCTATGACCAAGCCCTGTACAGAATGGATGTGAAACTTGGCTGGGGAAATTTCAAGCCCTAGCTGAACAGGCAAATCAATCTGTATACCACCAAATCTATTTAGGGCCTTGCAATGGTACTCTATAGTGCAAGAGGCAAAGAACGTCTTTAAAAGCTTACTCTCAATAGCAGAAACAAATTTCCAGGAAGCCATGGAACACTGTCTTTATGTATTTTCTTGAAAATCAAGGTTGTACTGGTATTATTTTCTCCACAAAAAGCCCACCTTTTAACAGGGCTTGAATGCTTTGAAGTGTACTGTCCGACAGACAAGGAATCTCTTTCAAAATAGAGAGGCGATAAGGAATTGATTAGTTGGAAGTAGTTACTTGCTGGGGACAATAGCCCTTTTGAAGTACCGGATGCCTTCCCCCCTCCCACACATCAAGCAGCACTGACAAATACCCTCTGTTAACACTGTACATTTTTAAAAAAAATCTTGAACAAGATTATATAATCTGCGTGGAAACCAAGTCTTCCGAAGTATCACATTTACATCACCCAGTTCACAAACAAAACTGAGGGCCAAGCTACAAGTGACGAATGACACTTGAACGGCAAGTGTATTTCTCCCTGTTCACTTGCCCTCCACTCAATCCACTTCCCGTTCACGTGTCATTCATCACTTGTAGCTTGGCCCTAAGACAGAGAAGGAATTTAAAATTCACACACATATCCAGAATGCGGTCGGAAGACGGTCCCTTTTAAACCGTAAACAAGAGGGGAAACACCTGCCTGACCCACGTTCCAGTTCTGGGTGGGATTCAAACATGTTTGACAATAGCAGGTTCCATTTGTTCAAGGGAAAAAGGGAAATCAAAACTGGGGTTTTCCGGTTTCGTTGGTATTGGTGACAAACTCAAAACCATCCCTCGGATAGGCAGCTGTAGGGGCATGAAGGGAAGAGGGAGCGAACACATCAGGGATTTGGCATGGAAACGTATAGATCTTTCCATTTGGGGCTCTCTATTTTCTTGCAAAATGTCTCCTTTTGTTGTACTTTAAACCTTCTTTTTAAAAAAGGGGGGGAGATGCTGTTTTTTAAGCTTTTCTCCTGAATCAACATACTAATTATTGCTAACAACCAGCAAAAGAAGAAAACAAAGAGGTTCTCAGTGCTTGCAACTTTTCAGATCTGTCTTTCCCTTCATTTGAGGGGGAAAAAAAACAGAGGAGAGCCAGAGCCCTCAAGAGGATCAAATGAGGGGAACTAGAGATCAGAGAGTTACATGGACCCTGTGTGGGTACAAGGGTTTGGATTCGCTGGGGAACGTTTCACTCTCACCTGGTGAACCAATGTGATACAGAGGTCAAAGGGGTGGATTACAGCCAGGTAGATCCAGGTTCAAATCCCAGCTCACCACGAAATAAGGTTGCCAGTTCCAGGTTGGGAAATTCCTGTAGACTTGGGAGGTAGGAGCCTGGATAAGACAAGGTTTGGGAAGGGGAGGAGCCTCAGCAGGGCATAATGCCATAGAGTCCACCCTCCAAAGCAGCCATTTTCTCCAGGGGAATTGATTTCTTTGGCCTGGAGACCAGTTGTAATTCAGGGAGATCTCCAGCTGCCACTTAGCGGTTGGCAACCCAACCCTGGCCTGAAACCCACTGAGTCACCTTAGGCCAGTCATTCTCTCTCACTCTAACCTAGGTCGCAGGTTTATTATGGGGATAAAATGGAGAGCCAAGTTTGCCGCCCTGAGCTTCATTGAAGGATGGTGGGATAAAGATGCTCTAAATAAGATAGGGTGAAAGGTTGGTGCTGGTTTCCCATTTACAGTGCAATCCTATGCAGAGTTACTCCAGTCTAAGCCCATTGAAGTCAATGGGCTTAGACTGGAGTAACTCTCCATAGGATTGCACTGTTAGAAAAGCCTTATGATTTCTGTCTAGACCAGAGTTGCCGTTCTTTTCTTTAATGAGACCTACATCTAAGCAGGGCTTTTTGGTACTCACAGGCACAGAGCAGAGGGACCTTTGTGGGGGAGGGGGGCTCTCCTAAGTCCCAGGGGGGGGGGCTTGGTGAAAATCAGTACTACTTTATATATGAGTACTGGTACTTCTTTTTTTAAAAACACACACACACACACAAAGCACTGCTTCTAAGTAATGAAAAATATCCAGAGAGTGTTACCAAATGGAACATGTTACCAAGTTTGGTTGTGTCCTAGAAAAAGAACATGGACTAGGATGAGAATGGGAAATGAAGCAATCATGTGAGCATCAGATAGCAAAATCCGAAGAAATAAAAGTTCTTTAAAAAAAACAACCTTGGAGAAGATCTTTTCACCATTATTTTCTGGGTCTTCTAGGGGGTGCACAAACTACCCTACAGCAGCCAGCAAACTACTGATAGCTCGCCAGCTCCATGGTCAAAAGAACCCCTGATCTAGACATTGCACTTCCAGGGACAGAAAATATTGCTTTCTGAATGAATTTCCCAGTGGAAAAACTCCTAAGAGCAGCTCTTCCCACTATGTATTTTAAGAAAATAACTGGTGCAGATATACCACATCTTCTTGACATCTCTGCTCCACTCCCATCTGCTTGCATTTCATCTTTGCTCATAAGGAGCTAGAAAGGCAAGCAACCTGCTCCCGTGGCCACATCCTGTCACCGATATGCTCCCATCAACATACGGACGAGATCAAATTTTGGAAGCTGGTTGGCTTCATTTCCCACATGTTGCTTTTGCTGCTCCTGGGAGAGAAACCAACATATCATCGCCCTGGTCTTTTTGCACCAATTCCACTTTCCTAACACATAACGTAAAACATTTCTTTGTTGATGCCCACATAACATTAAGAAACACATGTGAAAAATAGTGTGCGAAGTTCTTCCTTTGGTGTGCCCTGCTTTACAAAGCTCCTGGGCTGCAGCTTCTTTCTGTTCATCTCCTGAACATCCCACCGCCCCCCCCTCACAGCATGGAAGCATCCTTTCTTTATTTCTCCCTTGGTTTGTTTTTTTTGGCTGCAAGAAAACTTATGTTCTGCACTGCTTTTCCCCTCTGTGCAGGTTAATTGGTGGCTTTTAGCACCTTTTCCCCAACTCTGCAAACTCTTTTGCTGTTTATAGATGCTGATTACTGTATCCATGCTGTAATTAGCTTGTTGGGTTGTCAACTTGTCAACAATCTGTTAATTTTATTTAGACTTTGTTAATTTTGCTCCCTTTGGCAATTTCACTGGAGCGACCTTTGATCTCCTTTGCAAGAGCTTGTTTTTAAACAAAAATAAAATAACAGATCAGGTTTCCCGCCCCCCCCCCCCCCAAACACATACTTTTTTTCTGAATTAAGACTGGAAGTCCAAAGAGACATCAAACCAAACCAGGGTCAAACAATTGATTTAGACAGGACTCTTGCCTGCAAGTGAACATAAACTGAACCATAACATAAAATCTCCCTGTTACTTTATGTATGAATGGAAACACTAAATACATAATGTGGGTCAAGAAACTCCAGAATATTACCCAAGCCTAGAAAAGCAGGCAAAATATTATATATTTTTTCCAGAAAATTCTCAGTAGAGGAAGAAGGGGAGGGAGGAATAAAGATATGTTATCACCTCTTCCATGGAGATAGTTTCAGGTGGGTAGCCATGTTGGTCTGTAGAAGACATGGGCACGAACAGAAAAAAAAATGAACATGGTGTTCGTTGTTTGTTGCCATCCACGACAACGAACAACCAACACTGACGAACATGATCCTGTCACGAACATGTTCGTTGTTTGTGGGGGCCAGCAGGCTCTCCTCCAGCCATCAAGATCCCTACTGCACCACTCCCAGGAACCTTACCTGAGCAGGCAGCAGGAAAGGTACCAATAATAAATAATAGCTTGGCCCCAGAGCCTGACAGCAGCCCTGGAACCTGAAGGGGTAGATCCCTATCCCACCACACACAAAGAAAATGCAAGCTCCAATGCACTCACCCTGTCTCTCTAACAGCAGCTGTCTCTCCCTGAAAGCCAGAGCTGGGAGCCCCCCTCCCCCCTGGTTGTTTTCCTCTGGTAACAAATTTGGAGTTCCAGTCCACACTTGGAAGGAAGACCTGCCTATCAAACTAAATTGGGCTTAGATTGGGGTTTCCAGGGTAACAGCAGGAGTTCAGACAGAGTTCAGACAATCCCTGTCTGAGTTGTCAAGGGAATTGATTGCAGGTGCCAGACTGTCTGGCTTGATGAACAGCAATGAACAGCAAGGAAAGAGGCTTGCAATGATTACCTGTTCATTTAGAATGGGGCTTCATGAACAGCTTGTTAGCGAACAGCAGATTGGGCCGTTTGTGGGTTTTTTTAGTTCGTATTGCTGTTCGTGCCCATCTCTAGTCTGTAGTAGAAACGCAAGATTCAGGTCCAGTAGCACCTTAAACAACTAGATTTTCAAGGTATGAGCTTCGGGGAGTCAGAGTTCCCTTCCATGCAATTGAACTGAATGAAAACTGCAAGTCTAGACTGTTTCCCCAGCTTGCTCACAGGTTTGTGTTTGCATGTTTAGGCATCGCATGTGGCAAGACAGTCAAAGCCAATTGCATAAATAAATATATAATAAATAGATAGCGGAATGGAGAGAACAATGACAACAATGGTCACAGTTGAGTCTGTTCTGATGTGACAAATGTGTGTGTGTGTGTTATGGGCCGTCAAGTTGTCTCCGACCAATGGTGACCCCCATGAATGAAAGACCTCCAAAATGACCTATCATTAACAGACTTGCTCAGGTCCTGCAAACTGGAGGGCGTGGCTTCTTTTATTGAGTCAAGCCATCTGGTTTTAGGTCTTTCTTTTTTCCTATTGCCTTCCACTTTTCCTAGCATTATTGACTTTTCCAGAGAATCTTGTCTTCTCATGATGTGACAAATAGGCAGATGAGATTCCGTGGAGAAGCTGAGAGAGAGAAGTTTGTGCAAATCCTTTTGAGAGGAAGAAGGAGGGAGGG
Source organism: Eublepharis macularius (assembly GCF_028583425.1). Taxonomy (NCBI): domain Eukaryota; kingdom Metazoa; phylum Chordata; class Lepidosauria; order Squamata; family Eublepharidae; genus Eublepharis; species Eublepharis macularius. The sequence continues at coordinate 32,764,091 of NC_072807.1, read as the reverse complement.
GAGATGAGCAAGAAAGAATTCTGGGACAAGTAGTTCCCCCGTCTTTTGTGTTTATCTTGACTCCAAGCACAGCTGTGATTTTCAAGTTTAGGGCAAACCAAAGCCGATTGAACTAAAACACAGGCTGACATGGAAAGTCAAAAGCATTCTATTCCAAATGACGGACAGATTTTGCAACACAGATACCTGATACATCTAGAGATAATTTTCAGCCATGTTTCATGGTGTGGAAATCTCAAAAATGGTGAAGAGCAATGCAACAAATATGTTGCCATGGCAAGGAAATGGAACCCTTCAAGGGCCTTTCATTGGAGAATTTCATGTCAGTCAAAGTGAAAATGAGTATATAATAATGGCCTTGCAGGAGCAGGCCAAAGGTAGTCAAATCCAAGCTTCACCTAGAGGGCTCATGGTTTATCTAGAGACTGAACAGGCACCCATCTCAGAGAACTGGTTATTTGATTACCTCTCTGTATCAACAGTAGAAAAGAGCAAGAGTCCAGTAGCACCTAGAAGAAGAAACAAATTTGTGGTAGGGTATGAGCTTTCGTAAATCACAGAAGTGAGCTGTCACAAATTTTGTTAGTCATAGGTTACTCTTGCTAGGTTAGTCTTGTAAGTCTTATAGGTGCTACTGGACTCTTGCTCTTTTCTACTGCTACAGACAGACTAACACAGCTACCCATCTTGATCTATCTATATCCAAAGGATTGTATCAGATCATCCAATCTTACCCAATACAGAGAGAATAACATTATATGCCCCAAGCATGGGTTGAATGGGACAACAACAGTTGATCATGCATAGGTTAACCTTCTTGGTGGAAAGAGTTTCTGGTTTGTGGGAGTCTTTTGTTTATTTCTTGCAACATGCATTCCTGAATTGTTTCCCCTGCATGTGCTTCCTAGAATTACAGTTCTCTTAGTCTTTGGCTGAGATCCATGATTTTTAAACAGTTCTGGAAAAAACAGTTCTCAGTTGTAGTGCAGGAACACTCTCAGATCTTACCTGTGTGGATGAGGCTGAATTTCGGAAGATCTTTGGCTCAATTCAAAGATTCCCTGTTTCGATTCCATTCCCCCCTTTGTGCAAAACATACCTGCCAATCTTTGCACCTGTTTGAACTGCTTTCAGAGCTGGCCCAACCACCAGGCAAACCTAGGCAATTGGCCAGGGTGCCAAATTCTAAGGAGTACAGAAAAGTACAATCTGGTTCTAGAATTTCCAGATCTCTTGGCTCTGGTTTTCTATAGCTACCATGATGGATCACGGAGGGCTTTTGAAGAGCTTTTGCATTGTTCATATTGAATGCCTAGTCAACTGTTCATTTTAGACTTCTCACTTTTCTGTCTATTGAATGTGGGGGCGCCAAAGTCACGCTTCAACGAGGGCACCAAAAAACCTTCGGCTGGCCCTGACTGCTCCTCCTCATTAAAATTATTATTCCTGGTGAATATACTTCGTGTACATGGGAATAAAACTGTAAAGGCAAAATGAAACTGTCGACAATGACAACGTACAAAAAGCTGGAGAAAACGCAAATTGCCGCATCAGTTCCTCCTTAGTTAGCTTATTCTTATTCCCACCTGTATTTCCTAGCACGGAGCCTGGGGAATAGCAGCGTGTTTTTGTTCGGAATGTTCTGAGATCTTTCATTCTAAATAGGAAAAGTTCTACAATGCAGGACAGCACAGAATGGGAAAGTGTTTGGCTGATTTAATTCAAAAGAGAGACCGGATGTCCGCAGAAAAGCGGAATGCCTTGCCAGTGATCATCTTGATTGATTTTTTTTAGGGGTGCAACCCGCCTTTGGAAAGGCACGGGATTTTCAATAGCCGAGCATTTCCTTCTCAGAGGCACCTTTTGTGCCTGCAGTATTTAGGAAGGGATGAGTTTGAGATGAATAGCAGAGCAACCGGGTTTGGCAAATGCAATGCGGCAATTGCTCATGCCCCTTCCAGGACAATGAAACCTGTTTGTTAACTTTATGTTAAGAAATCAATGGGAACCGGTGAGAAATGAGATTCCTCTCGCAAACAAACATAACTGCTAGACCTTCCTGTAAACTAACGAAAAGTCGATGGGGAGTGAGAAAGAGATGAGCAGTGGAAGGGCAGGAGGAAAGGTCATTATGCACCTAATCACTGGTATTATTGCTTCTCTGCAACTAGAATTGTGTCACAAAAGAGCCACCTTTGTCTACGTGCAAGGGGCAGGGTTGCCAACTGGCCAGAAGAACAGACAGTCTGCCCTGCTCCTGTGCCTTTAACGGAAATAGACCGGTGAAGATGGGAGGGGAATAAACAGGAATCCCCTGTTTGTTGTGGTCCTTGCTTGATCAACAGAGCTGGGGAGCTGATTTTGAAGCTGGTAACCATCCTAGATAATCCCAAGCACTTTCTTTTATTGATTCTGTATTGTTGTTTTTCCTCTGTGTTGCTGGTGTTTGGATCATTTTAAATGACGGTGACCAAATTCTTTCTGAACTCTTGTAGTGTGAACCAGGAAAGGAAAAAAAACCCCAACAAGTACACTACCCTCGTTATTATCTTGAGGTATGTTCATACTGTTTAACCGTTTTGACTATTTTGTCTCTCTTTTTGGAGAAGTGGGGAATAAATAAATAGATGCCAAAAGATCGAGTGTTTCACAAAGCAAGGCACGAAACGCCTGTGTTCCAAGGCTCCTAGATTACCCAAGGGTACCAGAAAGTCCCGTCTAGGGGCATGGCCTCTTCCCCAGTTTAAATGAGCATCTCTACGGCCTTCAAGAGGAGAGAAGAAACCTTCTTTCACTTTATGAGTGCTATAATGCAGCACCTGGCGGGGCTTCCGCAAGTAATATGCCCGCAGAAGGGAAGCAGTCAGATTCTATGAAGCCAATTATTGAAACCCTTTTGCAAGGCAGAGATGCTAAATGGACTTTACTTGCTCCCATTAATGGCGTGAGCAGACTTTCGGTAAGCAGGCCTCCCGCTGAGGGCTCCGTGCTCTCTCAGCATTTCCAGGCAACGAGAGTTACAAGAGTGGGATTTCCAAAGGAAATAAACCTCACATTTTGCAGAGCGAATTTCAAAGCCTCGTGAGGAGGGCTGCTGGTGGGGAAAGTTCGGGCTCCTATAAAGCCCTCTGTTGGGCTCCTACTGGCCCATGCAGGTGGGCAGGACTAGCCTGGAGTCTGGGCAGGTCAGGGTTGAGTACCTGCTGGTTTGGCTCACCTCTTGTTTGATTGTCGCAAGGAGCAGGGAGCTGACTGTGGGGCAATCCACTCGAGCCTGTTTGTGGGATTGCTTTCTGCGCACACACATATAGTGATTCTGCACACGTTGGATAATGCACTTCCAATCCTCTTTATAGATTATTTGGAATGGATCAAATGATTGATAAAGTGCATTGAAAGTGCATTATCCAACGTATGCGGAATCAGCCATAATGTCATCACCTCACTGTGCATTGCCACCAATTGTTGAAATGAAAAATAGACAAAAACCGTCAGTCATATACTTATATTTATCAATCTGCAGTACATTGTATCTGTACTGCAGATTGATGTAACACACGCCTATACATCGGAAACCAAGCCTCAGGTGGGTTTGTGATTGGATTCGGAGAACCTAGGGGGTAATTAAGAGCATGTTAGGGAATAATTTTATAATTTGATATATTTTTTCTTTAGAGTGCAACAATAAATGAAGAGCATTGTGTGAATGCAGTCCTGGGTCTACTGCAATATTTGCAGTTTATCACACAATACTTGAGGTAAATTTTGATCCAGTGTTTTACCTAGAATATTTCTAGCACTTTAGAATGGACTATATTATATTTAAAAAAAACCTTCCTCCTCCTTTCTTCTTTTGTTACAGCTCTAGATAAAACACCGGGAGCATTGCATGATTGGTTTCCATATGTGTGGGTGTGTTTGATCATAAATTGTTTACAATTGACCACTGAGGAAGGCCTAAGGGCCGAAGTGGGGGCCCCAAAGCGACTTACATCATTCTCCACTCCTCCCTTTAATCTTTCCAACAACCTTGTGAGGTAGGTTAAGCTGAGAGTGAGTGACTGGTGCAAAGTCACCCAACAAACTTGCATGGCGGAGCAGGGATTAGAACCCGGGTAGGGGTGTGCAAAGGCACACTGTTTAGGGATTCTTGTTTCAGGTATACCCAAAACGAGAATCTGTTTTGGCAACAGCTAAATCCGAAACGGCAAGCCGTTTCGGGTTTAGCGGTTCGGGTATCATTTCGGGTTGTTTTGGGTTTCTTTTCGATGGGAAAATGCCTCTGTCTTCCTGGATGCCTGGGGGAGGCATTTTCTCACCGAATCAAGCCAAAATTGGTGGGGACCTTCCTCTAACTCCTCTCTAACAACCCCCCAAGTTTCAGACCGATTGGACTTTGGGGGGCCATGTTATGGCCCCCCAAACCAGGTCCCCCTATCCTCACCTAAAAAGGGAAACGTTACCCAGGTGTTCTAAATCCTAGCCCAGCACTCTAGCCACTATATAACAATGGCTATACACAATCACTGTAGCAGTTTGCACATGCACATGTTCACACAGTCTCTTGAGAGTCATAGTTTTACACATGCATACCAGAATCTTTTAATTACCTGGCCCCAAACCGTCAATTTTACCTACTGGTAAAATGGTAATACTCTGTATTAGATTCCTGCTAGTTTTGATGTTTTGCAAATGTCCATTTATAGGCCCTATTATATTGTTTATTGAAACGTCTCTTGAAATTGACTGTACTGGCACACGCTGTGTAATCCGCCTTGCGTCTCAGTGAGAAAGGTGAAATGAAATAAATAAAATAAGCAAACCTTTATGTCTGGCAACATCACTATCGCCTTCCTGTTTATTTGCTATTGACTATTGTCATTCTGTGGCGATTTGTATGCCTGGTTTTTCCCCCTTTCAATTTCTGTTCTGTTTCAGCACTTCTTCAGCGCCGTATTGGATTTTTGCTGGTTTTAAATCTTTGCAAATCTGCATTTGTATTCCCTATTACATTGTTTATTGAAATGTCTTTGAAATTGACTGTACTGACACACACTGTGTAATGATAATGGTTGTCAAAAACAGAATGTTCGCCTAGTTAACATGGTTCACCATGAAGTTATCACCATTTCCTATCAGGCACCGGCCGCCTCATCCCGGGCCCAGACCAGTTTTCATCCTGTACCATCTAAGCAACATTTTTAGATTTTTATTCCACTCTTTCTTCAAGGATCTCCAGATAATGTATATTATGATTCTTCAACTCTCCCTCAGCTTCACAACAGCCCTGCAAGGTAGGGTAGTTTGAGGGGGGTCAGGTGGGATTGAAGTTCCACAAGTCGGATTGAAGGGAAACAGGGAATTCAGGCTATGATAACATAGCAAATCAAAAAGGGATTCAAACGGCTGCTTCGTTTTATCCCCTATCAGTAAACCTTCTCTCCACTGATTAGTTACTCAATTCTCATCCGAAGTTTTCTTTTTTTAAATGGATGTATTCATGCAGCACTTGTAAGAATTATGTATCAGATCACGTTAGCAATACCTTTTATCTCTTTTTAAACAACACCAATAATCTCCTATACATTGGTGATTATCTCAGCTGTTCCGAGCACCACTTGACTTGGCGAGATAAATCCAAAATTTAGTCACAAGTCTAGCAGGTAGTTTAACCCCCTGTCTGCTTTACACCCCATATCTTATCATATAGTATGTGCGGCAATTCCTAGAGCTACCCTTTAGCAGGGTAGCCATTGCTGGTAGGTTGTAAAAAAATATTTTTCTTCTGCTGCAGCTTGAAGCAGCCGGAGGCAACAAGAGCAGCTAGGAGGAGGCCTGCCACCATAGCTGGAGGCATAGCAGCCCTACCCATGGCTAAAACTGTGTTTGGAACTATGGAACATAAAAACTTCTGTGTGCACAGTGTGGGTTCTACCATTGAGCTACAGCCTCTGTCCTAGGTAGAATGCTTGCCACCGATGTATGCTGAGTCAGATCAACTTGCTTAGCTTTGTCCACCCTGAGAGTCTCTCGACACAAGACATCGGACACATGAAGAACATGTGTTGGGAGATGCAATGTTAGCCAGGAAGAGTAGTTTAAAAAGACCGAGGGGGTGGCAGGGCAAAGGCTTTGCTATACACTGGAGTGGTGTGAAGGGGCTGTGAAATGCCACAAGGGAAACTTCAGCCCAGTAGAACCCCTCCAGATCCAAGCCCAGCTCTGGAAGGCAGCTCCAGCCCATTTCCATTCCTCTCTCGTTGGAATCCCACACAGTTTTAGACTGGAGAGGTGAAATTGACAGAGCCTTCGGGGAGGCAAAGATGAGATGGACAAACCCTCTGAGGAGTGATCTCAGCTAGCTCTGTCTTTTAAAACTATGCTTCCTGGCTAACATTGCATCTCCCTACACTTGACGAACATGCACCAAGGCATCTTCCCTGCCAAGGAACACGTCTTCTAAATGCCTGATAACCTGAGATCTTTTCCCCAGAGGTGGCAAAAACTGAAGACCTTTTGGCATGGAAAGCCTAGTTTGTGCCTTTGTCCTGAGATCCTTGCTATTGGACATGGCCTGGAGACCCAGTATGCAGGGCTGCTGACGCCACCTTGGGGAATTCCTGGAGATTTGGGGGTCCGTGCCTATGGAGAGTGGAGCTCGGCAGGGGACTGGTTGTCAGCACCAGGTCTGGAAATTCCTGGAAGTTTGGGGAGCAGAGCCTGAGGAGGGGAGGGAGCTCGGTGAGGCCTAATGCCGTGGAGTCCACCCTCCAAAGCAGCCATTTTCTCCAAGGAAATGGACACTCTGTCATCTGGAGATCAGCTGTAATTCCAGGAGAACTCCAGGCTCCACCTGGTGATTGGCAACCCTACTCCCCACTGAGTTGCAGGACTTCATGGTTCTTTTGCTGCATTTGAACATTTGGCTCTCACAGGGCTTTTTTTCTGGGAAAAGAGGTGGTGGAACTCAGTGGGTTGCCCTCGGAGAAAATGGTCACATGGCTGGTGGCCCCGCCCCCTGATCTCCAGACAGAGGGGAGCTCTGAATCTATCCAGCATCTATCTACTAATCATCTGGCGCACCCAAAGTAAATTTGCTTTGTGACAAGAGCATTTAAGAGTCAAGCCCTAGTGCCTGCTATTAAGAATTTGCTAAGGAAACATCTCAAGATGCACCCAAGAACCTGGCTCATTAGTGAAGGCCAAGATTTCTCAATGGCTGCTTCTTACACAATGGTAGTCTATATAGGTGGTATCTCAATGTTAAGAAAATAGGCATCATCATATATGAAGAACACACACGGTGGTTAAGCAGTTGGATTGCGAATCAGCACTCTGCTGGTTTGAATACCACTACTGCCATGAACTAAGTAGGTGGCTACCTTGGGTAAGCCCCTCCTCTCAGCTCCAGTTCCCCAGGTGTATTGTGGGGATAATAATAACACTGACCTTATTCACTGCTCTGAGTGGGGTACTAATTTGTCTAGTAAAGTGGTTTATAAGTACAGTTGTTGTTGTTGTTGTTGTTGTTGTTGTTGTTGTTAATATTATCAGGGCTTTTTTTCTGGGAAAAGAGGTGGTGGAACTCAGTGGGTTGCCCTCAGAGAAAATGGTCACACGGAGGGCAATCTAAACTCCCCTCTGTCTGGAGATCAGGGGGCGGGGCCACCAGCCATGTGACCATTTTCAAGAGGTTCCAGAACTCTGTTCCACCGCGTTACAGCTGAAAAAAAGCCCTGGGCTCTCAGTCCTTAAGAAATGATGCACAGTCTTGCTGTGATGAAAAGCAGCCCTTTGTCAGATGAAGCTGAGCAGCTCTGGAGAAAACCTCTTTCTCCCAACAGCTCTCCCGGGAAGCCAAGCAGGGAAACAAAGAGAAACCTCACAGAAAATGGCTTGGAAGCTATTAGCATGTAGATTTCTCATTAAAAAGCAGAGCTTTTCAAACATGGCTGTTGCTCTCCTCGATTGTCTGCTCTGCGATGCAAATGAGAAAGGAGGAAATGTTTGCCAAATAATTATATTAAAAGAAAACTAGTTCCGTATATAATAAGTGGGCAAAACCTGGTGGGACACTGAATTCTTCCCAGTTCCCTGCCACTTCTGATGAGGTCTGTTTCTTGCCATTGTATAATTATCCACCTAAAAAGGTTGACGTGCAGAAAACTTCTTTATTTTGGAAGAGAACGGACTACCTTTGGGTTGTCTGAGGACACGCTCTGTTTAAGATGCAGGAATCAGTACAAGACTCCAATTGAAACAGATTTCAGAAATCATCCTCAGGAGCTAAGAATTATCATTTATATCCCACCAGCCTTCCAACAGCATCAAGGGAGGCATATATCATTCTCCCATGATATCCCATGACATTCTTCCATCATCCATCACAGCTTCACAACAACTCAGCGAGGTAGATTAGACTGAGAGAGGGATTCGCGCAAGACCCCACAGTGAGCTTCAAGGCTTGGGGAGGGGTTGATTTAAACCCAGGCCCTGGCTACAATTTAGGATTCTATGAAAGTTGGGGAAATCCAGCAAAACCCAAACTGATTGTACTATAAATCCCTCTAATTTGATGGTTAACCCCCCTAAACTTTAAGAGTGTTGTGTGCACATGCATAGATATTGCAAAGAGAAATGGAGTTTGGCTGACGTTTCAGGTTGCCGTAGCAACTCAAAATGGTGCCCGACCTTGCGGAAGTGGTCACCACCACTGGAAGAATGAGGGAAGGGAGAGAACTCAGAGCCAGAGTGGGGAAGTAGGGGTCTGTGAGTTTGGGGAAATGTGCTTTCCTCTCCTCTCTGAGTTCTTGTGTTGTCCCATCTTGTAAAATATAAACCAGCACTCTAACCATAATATCACACTGCTAGGGCTGCCAAACTCCAGGTAAGCACTTTGCACTTTAAAATCTATTTTGAATACACCTTTTGTATGATATCTGATTAGTTTCTTTGTTGTGGGTTTCCTCTGCTATTTTGCTGTTTGGGTTTGAACTATTGAGGGTTGCTCTTTGCTACAGTCAAACTCCAAGTAAGTCCTGGACGTTCTTCCAAAGTTACAACTGATCGCCAGATAACAGAGATCAGTTCCCCTGGAGAAAGTGGCAGCTTGGGATGGTGGACTCCATGGCATTATATCCCTGCTAAGCGCCTTTCCCTCCACAAACTCCACCCTCCTTGGGCTCCACCCCCAAATCTCCCAAAATTTTCCAACCCGGAGTTAGCAACCTTGTACACTGGATCTCTGGGCCATGTCTTACATCTTGGATCTCAGGTCTGGGCCCCAAACCATTCCCCCATGCTCTTTCCCCAACTTCTGCTTTGCTCGAGATGTGATTTGCCCCACCAAGGAGAAGCATGCGCTAGTTGCTTTGCTCGTTGGAACGAATCGAGAGCTTCCATCGACAGACAGATGGCCAAGGTATTTAGGTATATCTATACCAGCAGACAGTCCTCCACGCATTCCTCCGCAAAATATCTGATATAAATCTTGGCAAATCATGAGTGTTCCTTCCTTGGCAGCATCAACCTGGCTGCTTTTACCCCAGCCACAGCGACATCCTTCATCCACAGATATGTCCCTGTTCCCGAACATAAACCATTGGCAGCATTATCACAGGAGATGGAGGGGCTTTCTATCATCCCTGAGGCCCCGTCTGTCAAAAAGATGGTACGTTATCTGTTTGCAAACCAAAAGGTGAAATGGAAACTCCAAGATTTCTTGAGAAAATCATGCCTATAACTCATTCCTTCTCCCCCCCTCCCGAACCCTGCTCTGTTGTAATGTGTTTATATCTTTTCATCTATCTGTCATCCTCCAACTTCTCTATCTCTCTGTTTCTCTCTCAATTATCTTCCTTGCCCCCTATAACACCATTAATCTTACTATAATATCCTTCTCTTTCTCTCTGGCCCCTTTGAACCATCTTTGCTGTCTTGCCTGCTTCATTCTTTCTGCATTTCTATTACAGCCCTGCTGGAAAAGACGTGATGAAGGGAGCTTTGACTCTTGAAAGCTCGTACTTTTGAAATCCAGTTGGTCTTTAAGGTGCTATCAGTCCCCGATCTTTCTCTTTGACTGCAGACCAAAACGGCTACCCACCTGAAACATTGTTGGAGCATTTCAAAGAATCTGGCCTGTTCAATCAGAAACTAGCAATCCTGGCCATTTCCACACGGCTTACCTTCTTCCGGAAAACAGCGTCTTCACATGCAAAATTGCATGAGAAGACGCTGTTATCACACGAGAAGACGCTGTTATTGAGGAAGACGGCATCTTCTCGCATGATAACAGCATCTTCCTAGCACGATTTTGCACGCGAAGACGCTGTTCTCCAGAAGAAGGCAAGCCGTGTGGAAATGGCCCCTGAGTCACTGAGACTGTGACCCCCCCTTTGCCCTTCAAAATATAAATTTACAACCACCTTGTTCCAAGGTGTGAGACCCAGCATGGTGTCCTGATTAGACTGATGGACTGATATCTGGGAGTCCCAAGTTCAAATCCTCATACTGCCATGGAAGCTTTTCTGAGTGACCCGAGGTCAGTCACTCTTTCTCAGCCTAACCTCACAGGGTTGTTGTTGAGAGGATAAAACGGAAGAGGGGAAAATGACATTGTAAGTTACTTTGGGTACCCGTTGGGAGGAAAAGCAGAGTATAAATATCTAAAATAAACAAATGCCAGGGTTATTTGACATACTGGGGAAGATGGAGAAATCCTGTTTGCTCTCACTTCAGCAGTGAATTCCTTTCCTCCTCAAGTGACTTCTCTTCTTTTTATAAAAAATATTCTGTTTTTTAGCATATTTGCATGTAATGTGTCATTAGTTTCATAGTTTCAGAGTATAAATATCTAAAATAAACAAATGCCAGGGTTATTTGACATACTGGGGAAGATGGAGAAATCCTGTTTGCTCTCACTTCAGCAGTGAATTCCTTTCCTCCTCAAGTGACTTCTCTTCTTTTTATAAAAAATATTCTGTTTTTTAGCATATTTGCATGTAATGTGTCATTAGTTTCATAGTCTCGAGTGCTTAACCATCACCAAGGCACACAGCAGTAATTAAGACATGTTAAGAAAACCAAGCTGCAGAAAAGCATTATCATTGAGTAACTTTCCAGTTTCTATATGCAACCATCCAGTTATAAAACAAGCCCTTGAAGGAATTCTGTATTTTAACTGACATCTAGTGTTGCTTTGAGATGCACATGGTGTACGTCGGCCTTAACTTCAGGACATGGGAAATGCAACGGCTCCCTGCTTCGTCTTCCAAGGGTACTTTAAATAAATGAATTAATTCAAAAATGGGTTTGAACAGCCACCACGTCATTGCTGGGCCCCTTGTGAAATTCAGTGTACTGTACTCTCAGGGTAAGTTGAAGTGAAGCTAGAGTTGCCAACTCTGTGTTGGGAAATTCCTGATATTTGGGGGTGGAACCTGGGGTGGGCAGAGTTTGAGGAAGGGAAAGAGCTCAGCGAGGAGGTAATACCTATGAGTGATTCTGCACACGTTGGATAATGCACTTCCAATCCTCTTTATAGATCATTTGGAATGGATTTTTGTGTGTGCGGAACAAAAAATCCACCTCAAACGATTGATAAAGTGCATTGAAAGTTCATTATCCAACGTGTGCGGAATCAGCCTTAGAGTTCACCCTCTGAATCAGCTGTTCCATTCAAGGGAATGGATTGTGTCTCTCTTGGGATATTCTAACCAAATTAGAGAGGTTGTGGACTTCAGGTAGATTCTGAAATGTGACTGGGGGGAAAAGGGTGCTTGGTTCGATCTTTTTTTATTCTACCCTTCCTTTAAGGAGCTTGGAGTAATGCACATAGTTCTTGCTTCCCTTTTTTAGTCCTCACAACAACTCTGTGTGGTAGATTAGGATAAGAGAATGTGGAGGGCATCAAGAAGGCTTCCATGGGGATTTGAACCTGGTCTCCCAAATATTAGCCCAACAGTCTAACTAATACCCTCCATGGACTCCCCTGCTTTTTAGAAATTCAGGGGGTGATCTGTATACTGGACACTGTAATCTGCTCCAGAGTTTGGGCAGGGTTGTTTCACACTTCTGGTTCTTCACATTCCAACTTTTTTTCTCCGTTCTTTACTCCCCTGATCTCTTTTCTACACCTCACAATGGTTCCCAAATTTTTGTTTCGGGGATGGCTTTATTTCTTTATTACTAGTGATTAAGCAGGGTGAATTTGGTCAGATTTCCAGTTTCTTGGAATTTCTGCCCTGCTCAACATATAGCACAGTACAACCTTCATGGTGACCTCCCCTGTCTTTTCGATAGATTTTTATATCCGCAGGTAACCGTACCCGATTGATTTTCACCGTTTCGGCAGGTTCCTGAGCTGCCCGCGCTCTATCTATATTCTCTTTCAACTCCTGCTCTTCATCATTATCTGTTAACTGATCTCTGGATCTTTGAGGAGCAGCATTTCTTCAATCTAAAAACTACAGCAATGCTGCAAGGGTAGACAGAGGTTTACAAAACTATACAGAGGGCGAACAAAGAGATGCTTTTCTCTATTTCCCAAAAAACTAGAACTTTGGGACATCCAATGAAGTAGATTCAGGATGGACAAAAGGAAATGCTTCTTTACTCGAGGAGTGATTAAAACGTGGAATTCACTGCCAGGGGATGTGTTTGTGGTGATGGCCACAGCCATGATGGGGGTTAGATGGTTTCATGAATGGCTACTAGCTATGGTGACTAAAGGGAACCTCTACATTCAGTGGCAGTCAGTCTATGAATACCAGTGCTAAGAAGAAACATCGAGTGAAATCTTGGCCTCTGTGCCTTGTGGTTGGCATTCCAGAATAACTGGTAGGCCACTGTGTGAGAGAGGATGCTAGACTATGGACTACTGATCTGACCCAGCAGAGCTCTTCTTCTGTTCTTAACAGTACTGTCCTAGAAGGTCGCCCTTAAAACTAGGCCATTCTTTTCAAATCCAATCAGCTATTGAGTAGATAAGGAAAGCGGTTAAATTTAGACAGAGCAGAATTCAAGTCTTGCAAAAATGAGTCCTCAGAACCCGAGCTGCATGACCACATTTTCCCTCTCCAATGATTTGTACCTTCTTTTATCCACGGATTAAGAGGCCATTCTCTCTGGGGTCCCAATGGCATATGGTGTTCACTTTTGGTGTGGCATTGTTCAGCAGGAAAATGAGAGGAGAGAAAAACATTTAAAAACTCCTCAAAGTTGCTGTTCTCTCTCCCAAGAAAGAAAGAAAGAAAGAAAGAAAGAAAGAAAGAAAGAAAGAAAGAAAGAAAGAAAGAAAGAAAAAGAAAGATCCCTGCTTTTTGCACTTGACCCCACCCCAGTTTTGATGCTGCATCTTCTTTCTGCAAATCAGATCCACAATTCTTTATTTTTTATGCCATCTTCTGTTTATTCACCAAATCCTGGCAATAAAACCTCTGCTCCAAGTGCCTTACAATGTAAAAACAAACTAAACGAAACCCCAGCCACTGTGATATTTTCCTTATTAAAACAAGTCATAAAATAATACTCGACAGCCTAAAGTAATATCCAGGCAACAATCCTCAGGTTAGAAGCAGACTGTCAAAACTATAGCTAAAAAGGATGGAACTTAAGAATCTAGGGAAGAGAAATGCTTTGGCCTGGTGCCTACGACAGTAAAGGAGGTGCCGGGCGAGCCTTGAGGAGAAGGAAGGGCATTCTTACAGTGAAGTGCCACTACCGAAAAAGCCCTTCCTCTCATTGCCACCTGCCTCACCTCTGCCGGTATGGTCACTGAGAACACAGCTGGAGAAGAAGATCTCAACTGATGGGCAAGACAACAAGGGAGGGTGCAGGCCTTCATATTTTCTGATATTTCATGTGCGTGAACAAATCATAACGCAAGCATACACATAAATGATGAAGAGGAGAGTGCTTCTGAACTAGACATCAAAACCAAACACGCCTAGATACACACACACACACAAAACACACACACACACACACCAATCTACAAAACCCAAAGTGAAAACTGGAAAAAATAGTGGGAAGAGGATGGATGGATAGCTGGGATGGTATCTCCCTCCGTCCTTCTTTCTGCCCTGGCCTGTTCCATCATTGACAGAGGTGCCCAGTGCATCTTGGGAACTATAGTTCTCAGGGTATCTGAAAGAGCAACAGACAGGGCTTGGTTGTTGAGGCCTTCTTGATAACATGGTCAAGAGCACCACGGGATTCAAGTCCTACTAAGTACTCCTAATCTGATCTCAGTTTTTGGCACATAGCTCAGCCTATTGATTTTATGGTGACGGACCAGGTATGTGTGTATGTGGGATCATTATTAGAAGCATTTGCTTTGAGCAGAAAGGTTCCCTGCCTTCAAACTCCGTATCTGTATCATTAAAAATGATTTCCAGTTGAAGACAAAGGATTGCCCTTTTGACTATTTCCATTTTTAGATTAAAATGGCAAGCCCTGCACAATTATCCCCCCCATACACACACACACACACACACAATCCTGCTATTCTTGGGCCCCTAAGATTGCCAAGTTCCTGGTTGGCCGCAGTTGTGAAAAAAATGACCTGCCTGGGGGACAGCCTGGCGATGTACCCCAAATAAGTAGGTTAACCAGAAGGGGAGACATTCCCTGGAAAGGCCAGCCCAGAAGAGGATCCATAACTACGGTTTTCCATCCCCGCGCGCACAGACATAGACTCAGAGAGAAAGTAATTACCTCTTGCAAGGTAGAAACTTTAAATGAATACAAATCCATATTTGCCTCTTTGATTTATCCCTCTATTTCCGCCCTGATGTATTCCGTCCATCATGTTTATAGCTCCTGCGGAGAATAGATGGGGACAGATGCTTGGCAGGATTGGGGCTGACGTCTTCCCCCCCCCCCAGCCTTTCGGGCCGCTTTGATCACTGTGGGAGCCGACAAAGAACACAGCAGGGAAATGGAGACAAAGGGGATTCACGGGGTGCCCTCTCCGAGTCGTGCATCGCTACTCTGCCCCAGCGTGCAGCCAAGATTAAATGCCAGGGTGCAGAGAGAACTTCCATCCTATCCTATCAACTCTTGCGCCAGCAATTAAGTGCTTAGAATGTGGCTATCAGGATAACATCAGAGCATCACAGCAACTCGAGGGGACCCAGGATCAAGCCTGCCACAGCCCTTCCTGATGCAGCACAAGGGCAGAGGTCTATGGTAACTTGGCAGCAATGAAACAGGAAAGGTTGCATGTCAAGGGATGAACGGAGGCCCGATTGGGGATGACTCAGCGCATTGCAAAGTCTCGAAATTTAGTAACCCAAGAGCCTGAGTTAGTCTTTGCAGACGCCCTAACTTCTCCCCTCCCCATTCTCCAGCACTCTGGACAGTCGCTTTGCATCAGAAACAGAGGGGGAAAGAGTGTTAACTGCCTCCAGGCAGAAATGTGATCCTCTTTTTCTGTGCCCTCAGGCAGAATGGTGTAATTCATGGCCAGCGGAGACAGGGATGGCCTCGGGCATAGATAGCTTTAAAAGGGAGTTGGGCAGATTCATGCAGGGAAGGTCTCTCCATGGATACTGGCTATGGTAGTAAAGGGAACCTCCATATTCAGAGGCAGTCAACCTCTGAAACCCAGTGCTAGGAGCAGGGTTGCCAGCTCCAGGTGGGGAAATTCCTGGAGATTTGGGGAGCAGAGTCTGGAGAGGGCAGGGTTTGGAGAGGGGAGAGCCCTTAGCAGGGTATAATGCCATAGAGTCCACCTGTCAAAGCAGCCATTTTTTTAAAGGGGAATTGATGGCTGGTAATTCCCAGAGATCTCCAGGCACCACCTGGAAGTGGGCAACCCTAGCTGGGAAGCAACATCAAGGTGGAAGCATTGGTCTCTGTACTGTGTTTGTTGGACCTCCAGAGCAACGGGTTGGCTGCCGTGTGGTACAGGATGCTGGGCTGGGCGGACAACCGTCTGAACCAGCAGGGCTCTTCTTCAGAGCTTCTTGAAGAGAACAGCCAGGAGATAGCTGGACAGGCAGGTTGATGGACGGAGCCTTCTTCCTTCTCCATCTTCTTCTGCAGAAACGGTGGCTCCTGATGGAGTCTGAGAGGAAGGGGACGGGGACGGGGACAGCCCATCAGACATTATCATCTTCTCTGCATGGAAATAGCCCTCCAAAGTCAGGTGCGGTATGTTTATTGTGCACATCACAATGGAAAGGTCTGCCTCCCCCTGGATATTTGTGTGAGTTGGTGGAGCCCCTGCACAGTTAGTTCTGTTTGTTGGCTAGAAGTTGTTGTCCCTGTTAATAAAGGGATATTGTTTTGAGCATGTGCATCTCTGTTATATGAACCTGAGAGCGGGAACCGGTGTGAGTATCCTAATTCTTCCTGACTTAAAAGAAAAACAGAGCGTTACACAAGGCAGAGCCTTTTCCCAGCTCCAGCTCCTTCACTCCAAAGCACCAGGGACTTAATCTAGAATCTTCCAAATGCAAGAAAGCATGGACTGCTCGGCACAGCCAATAGCTCCTCTCCAAGGATGGATACGAGTAACTTCCTTACATTGTGTGTCTAGTTCAGTACTCTCTAGTTGCCAATGACAGCAGTTCCCTGCATCATCTTTCCTAGCCCTGCTGAGCTTGAAAGCTTCTGCCCCCAAAAGATGAGATTTACCACTGAGTTGACAGCCCAACACTCAGGAAGACGCAGAGATCCACAGCAGACTGGTAATACAGCAGACTGAATGCCATTTCTGCATCACAGAAGAAGCCCCTTGTAGCCAGGCTGAGCCAAACCATCCGATATGAAATTGCAAAGAATCATAGAACTTCGTTCTGCAGTGTTCCCCTCCCCGCAAATAAAATCACACCACTGTTGCAAAGAAACTCAAAATGCTTCCAAGGGATGGATCTCTGTGCCGCTAACAAAGCTGCAAAACATCAATATCTTCTTTGCATCCCAAATTCTCAAATCCATTAAAACTAGGGATTATCATAAATTTCATCTACCAAAGGGGAAATGTCAGCGCTCAGATCTTAGAGAGACCACTCCAAAACAGGATGGCTTTCAATACCTTCTAATATATCTGAATGTTAGTTTGTCACCCAAGTTGCCCCGGCAGCTATAGATTTGTACACATTCCTTCATATGCAGCAGCCCCGTGGCGCAGAGTGGTAAACTGCAGTACTGTATCCCAAGCTCTGCTCATCATGACCTGAGTTCGAACCTGGCAGAAGCTGGGTACAAGCAGCCAGCTCAAGGTTGACTCAGCCTTCCATCCTTTCAAGGTTGGTAAAATGAGTATCCAGTTTCTTGGGGGTAAAGCATAGATGACTGAGGAAGGCAATGGCAAACCACCCTGTAAAAAAACAGTCTACCAAGAAAACATCCCCCCATGGGTCAGTAATGACTCAGTGCTTGCACAGGGGACTACCTTTACTTTTTACCTTCATATGCAGATGGGAGATATGTGGTCTGTACTTATTTATTTATGACCTATTTTCTGCCATTGTGAAACTCAGGGCAATGCACACAAGGTTCCCAGATGCTCTCCCCATCAAGGCATTGACTGCTACACTTCAGCAAGCGTAACCCCCCAAGAACTAGGTGGATTAACCCAGTAGGGGTGGAATCAGCATGTTTGCTGAACTCTTACCAACTTGTCTAGAGGCTCTCTAACTCAATCTGCAAACTGTAGTCTGGTTACTGCGTTGCCCAGTTGGTTGGAACCGAATCCCTTTGGAAGAGAAATCAATGATAGGAATCCAGCATTTTGGTGGACTTGAGATGAAGTTGGACTTCGTTCACCACAAAGTTTTGCAAACAGGCTGTTTAATTGAAGTCAAAGAGACCTTGGGTTAAAATTTCTGGTCCATGGTTACGTGTTAGCTATTGCGAGTTTTTTCTGCATTGTTCTGTATGGTAGAAGGTTTGAGTTAAAGAAAAAATTGATCTAATTCACATTGTCTTTCAAGTTCTCTTCCTGATTTAGTCCCATAGAACTCGAACAGGCAGAAATTCCACAAGCATACGTGTGCCTTCAGGGCAGTATCCCTGATCCTAGCACCAGCATTCAAGCTGTAAGGACTTCTCATTTATTTAGCACCTTTATTTATAGCCCTGACACTCAGATTACAGAATATAAAACAATGCAAACAGGCAGCATACCACAACCAATGAACGGCACAATAGCACTGAGATTAGAATTGGGAAAGTGTGTGAATAACAAACTGCCTGTGGCATGATATGCCATAAGCATGGCAGAAAGTGGCAACTCCGGTGAGTTTTGTGGCAGACTAGGGATTTGTGCCCAAGTCTCTCTTGTCTTAGTTCAACCCTCTAAAAACTTCCTCTGAGCTGGCAGACCAAAATTCTGGAAAAATAAAACAGATGGAACAAGGAACATTCCGTCCAGAGTTGTTGCGACTTTTAGGCTGATTCCGCACACGTCGGATAATGCACTTTCAATGCACTTTACCAATCGTTTGAGGTGGATTTTTTGTTCCGCACACAAAAAAATCTGTTCCAAATGATCTATAAAGAGGATTGGAAGTGCATTATCCAACGTGTGCGGAATCACTCTTACTCAACCAAAGTAGCATCACTTCTGCTGTATTTTCTATTGATGCACTACGGGCCAAGCTACATATGATGAATGACACTTGAACGGCAAGTGTATTTCTCCCTGTTCACTTGCCCTCCACTCAATCCACTTGCCGTTCAAGTGTCATTCATCATGTGTAGCTTGGCCCTACGGAGCAGCTACAAGGCCTTCTTTCCTTCTTTCCTTCCTTCCGTCCTTCAACAAGGCAAAATACATTCGTATGTGTCTTCTGAGAGACAAGTGTTACAACAGTCTCGTCCATGGCTTTTTTTCTGGGAAAAGAGGTGGTGGAACTCAGTGGTGGAACTCAAGACCGCGCAATGACGTCACTTTGGGTCAGCTGGAACAAGGGGGGAGTTTTTTAAAGTTTAAATTGCCCTCGGCGAAAATGGTCACATGGCTGGTGCCCCCCCCCCCCCCCGATCTCCAGACAGAGGGGAGTTTAGATTGCCCTCTGCACCACTCAGCGACATGGAGTGCAATCTAAACTCCCCTCTGTCTGGAGATCAGGGGGTGGGGCCACTGGCCATGTGACCATTTTTAAGAGGTGCTGGAACACCATTCCACCACGTTCCCACTGAAAAAAAGCCCTGGTCTAATCCCTCTGTAATTCACAGTGTGATTTTCCTATCTGGTGTTCACTCACTGCTTTTTAATATTCCTTCTCCATTGTTGGACATGGGTCAAATCCACACTTACCAGCATAGTGCTAAACAGTCAGGATGATAGCCTCTTTCTGCCACGTTTTATGATGTCATCGCGCCACGATGCCACTCTCATGGCGCGCTGATGTCAGAAAAAGCGCCAGGAAGACGCTATCATTCTGACTATTTAGCGCTATGCCAGTAAGTGTGGATTCAGCCATGGCGTGAAGCATTTTATACACTGCTCCATCTGCAACAGAAGGTGTTAAAACCATTAGGGTGGAAATTAACATTGTTCTCATGCATTTTTTCCCTTTTTAATCCCCTTATTTTTCTTAGGAAGAAATGAAAACCTGTCTCGAATATTAGCTTTAGGGAGAAACAGGTTAGATCTATGCCTCTCACACCAAGACACATAGTTTATGTTACTGTGATTGATTAAGAGCTATGGAAGAGCTACCAAGCTTGCGAAAAATGTTGTCGGCATTTCTGCCAGGGCAGGCCATTGCATAGCATACCTAGAAGATAGACATGAAAATTCAAGATCTTGAAAATGCTTGCAAGGCTAATGATGCACAGAGTACTTTCTTGGAATGCTTTGGGATGCACGCCAATGCACCCCAATACTGCATTTTAATTTTGCTTCTTCCTAGAGAAATGGAACCTTAGATCTTTTTTTTTTGCACCATTTTTCATTTCCTTATAAAAGGTACATCCCCCCCCCCAATTAATTGTGCTTCAATAAATCAGTATTATGTGGAATGAAACAAGTTTTCCCAACCTCAACCAGTTGGTTATTCCAATGGTTAGGATCTACAACAGTGAATGCCTGGTCTGCTCCAGCTATCTGGGATATTGGATACTACAGATGCTAGGATGTACCCAGGGCTGGCCACTGGCAGGAGGCATTCCGCTGTGGGTGGGCTCCCCGGCAACATCATGACATCACTGGCAACGTGGTGCCCTCACTTCCAGTACAACCTGGAAATGATATCATCCTGTATGGGGCAGTTCGCCCAAAACTGTATGGTTTAACCATAGTGTTTGGGGCAAATGCTAGAGTACATCCTGATGCAGTCTCCCACTTCTGCTTGCCATGCCGCAGGCTGTAGTCTTGCTCCCTGGGTAAATTGTCAGGGCCTTGTTTTAACTTAAATCTACTTCAATAATACTACCGCTCCAGTTTAATACAGAGGCATCCAAACCGTTGTTCGTCTTTGATTTGTGCATTTCCTGCACTCCAGAGCCACAGCTGGTAGCTTGCTGCTCCTTCACACGTGGGATTCGGTGTTGATAAAGATCGGCTAGGGCAGGACCCACATAGCTCTTCGAGTTTTCCGCAGCCGGCTTCCTGTGCTACTGAAAATATTTTTCAAGAGCAACACAGGCAGACCCAGTCTCTCCAGAGACTTCATTCTTGGAGATAGCCCAGCAATCATTCCTTATAATGAAAACAAAATCTTCTCGTAAAGCCTGCTGGAAAAAAAAAAGGCAACCAGAAGTCTAAAAAGACAAAAGGCAGACGAGGGGAAACATGTCAATAAAAAGAGTTTTATGAAAATCTTGCTGCTTCAGCACTGTGGCTGCCATTCAGTACATCTCCATGGCCAATCCACAGACTTTTCGTTTAGGTCTGGGGCGGGGGGGGGGGGGACCCGTTGCTCACACATTCTTTTGCAGGGCGCTCCTAATAAAAACAGGTGGCGTCTCAAATAAATAAGGCTTCTACTTTTATTTTCTCTCCTACTGGGGGCCTGGGTGGATTCCTCCCATTCTTTTGATTCCCTGAAGCAATAATAGTGCTTCTTGCCTGCCAAGCATCTTATTTAGTCAATGATTGTTATTATGCTTGGGGGGAGGGGACAGGGACACTAACTGTCTCTGCATCCCCATGCCACACTTCACCCCTTCTGGATCTATTTACTTTCCCACCTTGTTACTGGTCTCCTGCAGGCCATGATGCAACTCGTTCCCCATTCTGGTTTCTGGTTGCCTTGGCAACCAAAAATGGTACCCGAGATCTCACAAGGTTTTCTCATGCGATCTTGAGCATCAGAGTCAGGAAGGACTCATAGCATCTGGTTTGCATGCAGAAGGTCCCAGGTTCAGTCCTAGGCATTCCCCGTTAAGTGGCAGGTGATATGAAAAAAACTCTGCCTGAGGTACTGGAAGCAGCTGCCAGACAGACTAACAAGACTGACCTCAAGAAACCAAAGATCTGACTCAGTGTAAGGTAGCTTCATGGGTTCAAAGTACTGCTATCTTGTTTATTTTTGCAGTGTTCCACTTGGACAGACATAGCTGTTTTTTAAAATCTCCTCTTGCCCTTTCTATAAATGTCTAGATTTTTTCCCAAACCCTGCCGTGCAGATTTTCTGATCCTCAGAGAAAGCCCATATTAAATATCAGGAATTTTACATAATATAATACCCTATGTCGGAGGGAAAGCAGCATGATACAGCCCGATCTTGTCAGATCTCGGAAGCGAAGCAGGGTCAAGTACTTGGAAGGGAGACCACCAAAGAAGACTCGGCAGAGGAAGGTAATGGGAAACCACCTCTGCTTCTCACTTGCCTTGAACGCCCCAGCAGGAGTCGCCATAAGTCAGTTGTGACTTGACAGCATTTTACACACACAGTACCCTATGTACATGCATAATATACATATAAAGTCTGTAAGTCACTCCCTTCTGAAGAACTCCTGTGCTAAGTGATAGTGTTGCTAACCTCCAGGTGAATCCTGGAGTTCTGCCAGAATTGTGACTGATCTGAAGACCACAGAGATCCGTTCTCCTGGAAGAAATGGCAGCTTTGGAAGATAGACTCTTTGGCATCCCTTCTAATCTCCCCCACTTCCCCAAACTCTGCCCATTCCAGACTGTGCTCTCAAATCTCCAGGAATTTCTCAAACCAGAGGTAGTAGAGAGTCCATTAGCACCTTTGAGACTAACCAACTTATTTGTAGCATAAGCTTTTGAGGACCACAGCTCTCTTCATTAGATGCACCTGACAAAGAGAGCTGTGGTGCTCGAAAGCTTATGCCTCAATAAAGTTGGTTAGTCTTAAAGGTGCTACTGGACTCTCTACTATTTGGCAACTACAGGCTAACATGGCTAACTCCTCTGGATCTCAAACCAGAGGTGGCAATCTTAAGTAGGTCTGTGCTGAAGTAAGTATCAAGTTATTCAGTGGGGCTTATCCCCAGAAAAGCGTAGAAAAGTGTCCTAGGATTGCAGTCTAACTTTACAAACTTTTAAGCACTAAGCAAAGATATTTTTAATTCTCGCATGCTTTTTAGATTCCTTTCCCTGTAGCATTTCATTAGTTGTTTTATCAGATTGTCAGGCTTGCATTCATTGACTGTTTTAAGTAGACATTTCCTGGTTTTATTTGTTGGCTGTTTTAGGATTTTAAGAGTTTCTTCTGTCTCTATTTGGCGTTCTTTTAGATTACTGCATTGCATTCTTCGCCCTGTTTTTTCTACATGTTAACCTTTCATTTTTTATTATTTTGTCATTTTTAATATTGTTGCAAGCTACCTGGCAAATATCTATAAGGGAATGCCACAAATAACATTGAAAAATGCATACAGGGAATAAAAGTTGATGTGAGGAAGTAAAAATGCCCCCCTAAATAATCACAGGTTTGAGTCATACAAGGGGAGAAGCAAAACAGAACTCGGAATCTGGAGGCGGAAACTAGGGGTGCTTTTACACCTGCCAGTTCGGCTTACATCCTGTTCAAAGGTTGCAAATGGGCACCTGATTTTTCAACCATCAGTTTGAAAGTTCATTGATCTGTCAGTGTGCGGCCGATTGTTTCATTGTTTCCTTAATAACCATGCAGTCCAGTGCAGTTGGCTTTTTGCTTCCAGTTTCAACAGGAAGTGACATCTTCAGAGGGCCTCTGGAGTGCTCATGTGCCATTTTGCTACATGCTCCAGGGCTCCTGGCCTGCCTCCCCCACACCCACTGGCCTGGTGCATGGGGCCAGGACCGCCTCTCCCCGTATGTACCTTGGAGAGCTCTTAGATCTGCAGGTAAACACCTACTGGTGGTCTGTGGCCCCAAGGAGGCTCGGCTGGCCTCGACCAGGGCCAGGGCCTTTTCTGTCCTGGCCCCGACCTGGTGGAACTCTCTGTCGGAAGACACTCGGGCCCGCCACAATCTTATATCTTTTCAGCGGCCTGTAAGACAGAGTTGTTCCGCCAGACATATGGCTGAGGCCAGCACTGGATCCATCTAATTAGCCTCCCTGCCAGTCTCCTACCAGTGTGTGTGGGGGGGTGTATGGTCCATCTGCCCCCCCCCATGCTTGGGGAGTTAGAGTTTCATCAACCCACACCTCCACCCTTTTCTTCCCTTGTGTATGGTGGGCAGGAAAAGAGGGAAGAGTGCCCCATTTAAATGTGGATGTTTTGGTAGGCTTTTATTTCCCTCCTGAGCTGAGATTAGGGTAGCCACCTCAGGGTTGGGAAATTCCTAGAGATTTGGAGGCAGAGCCTGGGAAAGATGGAGTTTGGGGAAGGGAGGGAGCTCAGCTGGGATATGACAACATAGAGTCTGTACTCCAAAGGCGCCATTTTCTCCAGGTGAACCCATCTCTGTAGTCCAGAGATCTGTTATTCTGGGAGAACTCCAGACCCTACCTGGAGGTTGGCAACCCAAGATGAGAAGGACACTTCTTCTGTATCATCATTCTGAAATGTTTTCAGCTGTATAGATGAAAAGCACTGTGTAAATAAAGTATAACTGTAAATAATGCAAGAGCCAGCCTGTAGCACAGTGGTTAAGTGGTTTGGCTGCAAATCAGCACTCCACTGGTTCGAATCCCAGTACTGTCATGAGCTCAGTAGGTGGTCTTGGGTCAGCCAGTACTCTCAGCCCCAGCTGTATTGTGGGGATAATAATAACACTAACTTGTTCACTGCTCTGAGTGAGGAACTAATCTGTCTAGAAGAGCGATATGTGAGCATACTGCTGTTGTTATATATAACTATATAACCCAGGAGAGGCACATTCAACCTGCACCCTACCATGAAGGTTACTTGGTGATCTTGTCCTGGTCACTCTCTCTCAACCTTGCCTGCCTCACAGGGTTGCTATGAAGATAAAATGTGGGAGGTAAAGGAATTTCTTAGAGGCGGAGTGTGATAAAAACTTAATTAACAATAGAGGCAGCTGCGAAGTCTAATAATGCAGAGATTCACTTTAGAACCTCTTTTTATTATGAGCTGGTGGAGTAAGTGTTTTCCTTTCCATTTCTTTCAAGTTCGTGCCCAGCCAAACAGCCTCTTTTGCTGTCTGTTTCATTGCAATATGAAAAAGCATTCCTAATCAACAACCACAGGAGAGAGTCGCAAGAATTGACTTCCCTCTCTTGCCTGAATTTCATCTTGACCTGCAAGCCCCTCCACCGTGGTCCAAAAACTGAACAGCTAATGAGAATCTCCATAGCGGCTGACAGGCTGGCTCTGCTCCATAGCTCTGAAACGCTGTTGAAAGATGTCTGTGTTGAACCCAAGAGGGCGAGAGACGCTCTTCCAGTTGAAGCGTGGCTGCAGGCCGTCTCCATTGGCTCAGTCACAGCTAAAAATACCCTAACATATGCATGCATTTTTATTTTTAACAATCAGATGAGGATTTAGTCAGAGAAACAGCACTGGAAAATGTGAGCATTAGCCCTTAACCCCAGCAAAAGGTACGAAGCATTTCCAATGCCAACGTGTTTGGGGAGGCTTTGGAGTCCAAGAAGGTTGCCCAACATGTTTGTGCATGTTTTAACTAGAGATGAGGAAGAAGAAGCAAAGAAAGGGAAATGATCTAAGAAAATTAGGGTTGCCAACTTCAGGTTGGGAAATTCCTGGAGATTTGGGAGTGGAGCCGGGGGAGGGTGGCATTTGGGGAGGTGTTCAGAGGGAAACTTCAAAAGCTGCTGTTTTCTCTAAGGGGACTGATCTCTGTAGTCTGGAGATAAGCTGTAATTCTGTGACAACCCCAGGCCCCATCTGGAGGTTGGCAACTTCTAATGTGAGCTGATGCGCTCATTTTGAAGGGGAGTGTGTAAGCTGTGGCTGAAACAGAAGGGTTGGCTCCAAATCCCTGCTCCTTTGCTCTGACTCCTTTGAGCTCCAGTAAATGCCCAATCACTTGGTAGCCTGCTGCTTTGGCGTCTTGGACGTGGCATTTCAGCACTTCGAGGTGTAATTGGCAATCCTGCTTTTGTCCTAGATTTTACCAACCCACAAACTTTACCCAGAGTAACCGCCCTGTAAAAAAGGAGGCACCTTGGAGGTTGGCGGCCCTATGCCCAGTGTTCCACTGGAAGAAAAGCAGTGCCGAAAGGTAGCCAGGCCAGCCATGGAGACAACCGGGAGCAAATTCCAAGACGGATGAAGAAGATATGTCTTCACCCAATGAAGAATTAAGTTGTTCACTGCCCATGGAAGTAGTGGCGGCCACTAGCACAGATCATTTTCAAAGAGGATTAGCCCAGTTCACGGAGGAGAGATCTATCCTGGTTACTAGCTGTGGCGGCTAAAGGGGACCTCTGTATTTAGCAGCATCTAAATCTCTGAATAAATCTCTGAACTACCAGGGCTTTTTTTTCTGGGAAAAGAGGTGGTGGAACTCAGTGGGTTGCCAGCAGAGGGGGCAACTCTTGGCGTGAGGTGGTGCCCCTGATACCACACGCCTGTGCGCAAAGTGCGTGTACGCTCCCAGGACCACACAATGACGTCACTTTGGGTCAGCTGGAACAAGGGGCGAGTTTTTTAAAGTTTAAATCGTCTTTGGAGAAAATGGTCACATGGCTGGTGGCCCCGCCCCCTGATCTCCAGACAGAGGGGAGTCCATGCTGCTCAGCAATCTCAACTCCCCTCTGTCTGGAGATCAGGGGGCGGGGCCACCAGCCATGTGACCATTTTCAAGAGGTTCTGGAACTCCGTTCCACCACATTCCAGCTGAAAAAAAGCCCTGACCACGACTAGGAGACAAAATAAAGGGAATATTTCTATATTGCCTCCTGAGAATCTGTTCAAAACCACAATAGTAAAACACAAGCCATTAAAAGTTTTGACGTCTCTGCCCCGTTTGTTTGCCCTTCAGGGCACCTAGTGCAAAATAGGATGCTGAAATGGATGGACCACCCTTCTGATCCAGCAAGACATTTGTTATCTACTGGCTTTTCCGAAACCGGCACTGCTTCTCTCCGAGAAACAATCAGGTATTTTAGGGGACTGATGGAGCCATGTTGTGCCGAGAGGATGTAAGCGGTTCAGAACGACTCTCTCTCTCTCTCTCTCTCTCTCTCTCTCTCTCTCTCTCTCTCTCTCTCTCTCTCTCTCTCCTTGCCAGTGAAAGTGCAGCTTTCAATGCCATTTCTTCCGTTAACGATAAGAGTGTCGAGTGTCTCACTCATGCAATCACCACAAAGGCAATACTGATTGGCACACCCTTTGGGGCTCCCTTTGGAACCGGCTCAATAATGAGGAGCTTTGTCAGGGTTCGGAAAAGAGCTTATCTATTTCTGCACCCTCTCGGGTTCCTAGAAGGGGGACAAAGGTGCGTGAGGGCAAGGCTTGGGTGGGAAGAAGCTCAGCGGGAATAAACGGGGAAAGGCTGCTTGTTACAGTTTGCGGGAAAGCATCCACTGTGCAGACAGCTTTCTGTCTTTCTATCCCACCTGTTCTGCCCAGGCGCTTGTGCTGAGTACGTGGTTCTCCTCCCTTCTGTTTTATCTTATTGGGATACTATGGGACACCAGCTAGGGCACGTGGAAAGAATTGTGCAGGTTGTGGTGCATTAGTGGAAGGAAACAGGCCCTGGCTCAGTGGTAGAGCATCTGCTTTGCATGCAGAAGGTCCAATGTTCGATTCCCAGCATATTCAGCTAAAAGGACCAGGTAGGTAAGGTCAAGGTAGTCCCCTGTGCAAGCACCGAGTCATTACTGACCCATGGGGGGACGTCACATCACGACGTTTTCTTGGCAGACTTTTGTTACGGGGTGGTTTGCCATTGCCTTCCCCAGTCATCTACACTTTACCCACAGGAAACTGGGTACTCATTTTACCGACCTCGGAAGGATGGAAGGCTGAGGGCCAAGCTACAAGTGACGAATGACACTTGAACGGCAAGTGTATTTCTCCCTGTTCACTTGCACTCCACTCAATCCACTTGCCGTTCAAGTGTCATTCGTCACTTGTAGCTTGGCCCTGAGTCAACCTTGAGCCGGCAACCTGAACCCAGCTTCCGCCAGGATCGAACTCAGGTTGTGAGCAGAGCTTGGGCTGCAGTACTGCAGCTTACCACTCTGCGCCACGGGGCTCCTAGGTAGGAGGAACAGGTAGGAGGTGAAACATCTTTGCCTGAGACCTCCGAAAGCAACTGCTGGCCACAATGCTGATTTCGCTGGACCGAGGATCTTTCAGAATAAGACAGTTTCATGCATCCATGTGAAACTGATAAGCGCCCTGAGGCATCCATTGATGAGGGCAGATGAAAATCCTGTTCCCTTATAAAAAATGCCCTCTGTCCCGACCCATTTTGTTGTACTGCCACCCTGGTTTTGCACTTTTCAAGGTCCTCCGAGTTAATTCTTACTTTTCAAAAGTGTCAAGGGAGAGACAGTGAGTCAGGGAGGAAAAACAGAGGCAACATTTATCTTCCTCCTTCCCGTTATTCGAAGGGAAAGATTCATGACAGCTCCGTCACTACCCATTTGGATGACAGGATCCGTCTTAATCAACTATGCTGCCAAGCGCATTGTCTAACCGGAGCTGACTTTCCAGTGAGCAATCGCAGCAGGCCTCGGAGTTGCGCTGGCAGGAACTTTGGGCCTGGAAGATGTGTGCACATTATGGGGTGTTTTTTGGCTGTGTTAATTATCTTAGGAGAGTTGACGTCTGTTTCCATACTGTCCTAGAGGTACGCTACAGTGTCCCCCAGACTGTTGTCGCTTTCAGACTAGAGATGTTGGCAGGTTTTATGGCAATTCTGGGTCAGTTTGAAAACTCATGTTTCTTCTAAGGATTCTCTATATTCAGAATGAAGCTGGGAATGCTGGGAATGTGATAAGACTGGTAACCTATGTTCAAGTTACTGTTCACATGCAAGGGGTGTGATGAAACTTGCTCGTTTGAATCAGATAGCGTAGCAATCAATTTTGTGCTTGATCACATGGTGGCATTCAGCCAGGTTGCTTAGGACTTCCCTTGAAAAACAACTACAGTTCCCATGAGGCAGTGCAAGGATGCACATAAGCAAATTGTGCGGGATCTGGATGGGGGAGGTGATGGCAGCATTTGACTGGGAGGAGGGAGAAGGGGCATGCTCAATCAACATTTTTTTCATGAATTAGCATACACAAAATGTTCAAACACCCACAACAGTTTACCAAACACCCAGCGGTACTGACTTGAACTTGAGAAGATGGTATGAATTGAACCATTGGGTGGAAATTGAACATCTCTAGATGGAATTCTTTCAGACATCAAACATAAATGATGATTGGGATGAAAGCAAAGCAACTGGCAGAGCTCTTGATTAATACAGAAGATTTTCTTTTGGAGGGATGATGACAAGGGAGGAAAGAGAAGTGCTACTTCCCCTAAAACTCCTTCCCCTAACTGCTCTTATTCCATGGGATTTCATACCCAGAGCATGCAATGTAAACAATGGCAGAGGTTATTCATATGCACAAATTAATCTGCACTCAAAATTTTTCTAGCATTTCATTTTTTTAGTTCCTGAAAACTGTACTTTACAGTTCATTCAGCCTATATGTCTCTTCCTTCCCATTAGAAATGCATGTGATAAAACACTGCAAAAAAAAATCTTGATGTGAAGATGTATGCCATTTATTGAGGAGTATTCATGTTTGATTTATGTTCAGGAGCTTGTGTGCACCCCAGTAAAATGAGACAGCATAATGCAATTATATCAAGATTGCTTTTTTGCAGTGTTTTAGTAATGCACACGGGGGTTGGGAAATACGCTAAACCAAAGGAAACAAAAAACTGAATTTCATTGCACATAATATAATTCCTTTTAAATGTTGTCCTAGTTGAGCTGGAATTTTAAGAGGAGTAGAATGCAGCACAAAGGCACTCTGGAAGAAAAAAGGGAATGGGAAAACCCTTTTCACTCCTGGTTTCAATAGGAAGGGCAAAGAAATTCACAGTATAATACCAAGGCTGGCTATCGGACGTATGGAAATGGCAACAAAGTAGCAGGATGTAAGAGTCCTAAATGAATTGCAGTCAGTTTTTTAAAAATCTCATAGTAACCAGACACAGAGATATAAATCTCACCATCAGCTCTTTCTAAGCATTTTAATCTTGCTCCCCACCGCCCAACCCCGGCCTTAGGAAATAAGCACATCACGGTGTACTTCTGAGCATCAAAACCACCTGGGCTGCCTGTACTAATATTGTGCTAGTGGAGTTCAGAGAGATGCTCGCAATTCCTATCCTTGAACCTCTCCAAAGCTTGCTTTCTCTCTGCCCTTCCCCCGATTCAGCGCTTTGGCAAACTATTGCATAACCCTCTTCCATTTCCATATCTAAAGCACCCTCCCTCCAAACCCTGGCAGCAGCAGAATATATTTTGCAAGTTTCTGAGCTTAACGTATAAATTTTTGAAGAGCTGCTACTGTTGTCGGTGCATGAGATCAATGGCTTTTAAGTAAGATCGTCAGACTGCTGACAGAATCAAGCTTGTCAGCAATCCGCAAATGCTGCTTTGATGCGGCTGCACGGCTCCAGCCTCCTCACAACTCGGCAGCATGGTTTCAGCACCTGCGTACACAGAAGCGTTAGCAGACACTCCGGTCCACTGAGAGCCAAGCTATAAGTGACGAAAGGCACTTGCCTGGCAAGTGAACAGACTCAGGGCCAAGCTACCCATGACGAATGATACTTGAACGGCAAGTGTATTTCTCCCTGTTCACTTGCCCTCCACTCAATCCACTTGCCATTCAAGTGTCATTCGTCATGTGTAGCTTGGCCCTCACATGTATTCCTCCCTGTTCACTTGCCATTCACTTGCGCTCCACTACGGGCCAAGCTACACATGACGAATGACACTTGAATGGCAAGTGGATTGAGTGGAGGGCAAGTGAACAGGGAGAAATACACTTGCCGTTCAAGTGTCATTCGTCATGTGTAGCTTGGCCCAAGTGGCGTGATCAAGTGGCGTGCAAGTGGAGGGCAAGTGAACAGGGAGGAATACACGTGAGTCTGTTCACTTGCCAAGCAAGTGTCATTCGTTACTTGTAGCTTGGCTCTTAGGGCCAAGCTACACATGACGAATGACACTTGAATGGCAAGTGTATTTCTCCCTGTTCACTTGCCCTCCACTCAATCCACTTGCTGTTCAAGTGACATTCGTCATGTGTAGCTTGGCCCTTAGTCAACACAGAGCTGCAGGGCTAATGCCTCTCTGCTCAGCACCAATCCACTCAGCACAGATTCTTGATGTGCGGATTCTGTGTGCATTTCTTCTTCAACACAGGCTGGAATTTTGTCTTTAGGATATGGCCCAGTTGGACAGATTCTGCCATGAGTTAGCATGTGGCAAATCTTCCTCTGCAGACCCAAGTTATGCTAGAAAAGACCTCTAGTTGAGAGTGCATCTCTTGACATATGAGTCCTGGCCATTTGTTATCTCAATGAGGATATTGTCATGCTGTGAAAGGGGCATAAAAGGGAAACTTTAACTGACCAAGGGTTTGAAATGCTTTCTCTGTGTGTATGTATGATGTGCTGTCAAGTCATCTGTAACCTATGATGACCCTATGAAGGAAAGACCTCCAATACCTCCTATCATTAACAGCCTTGCTCAGACCTTGCAAAATGGAGGACGTGGCTTCTTTTCTTGAGACCAGCTAACTTGCTTTGAGTCTTCCTCTTTTCCTACTGCCTTCGACTTTTCCAAGCATTATTGACTTTTCTAGAGAATCTTGACTTTTCATGATGTGACCAAAATATGATAGTGTCAGTTTTGAGCCTTATCTTTAAGACTTTTCAAGATCCTTCACACTGCCCTTCCAAGTCTCAATTTCCTTCTGATTTCCTGGTTGCAGTTTCCCTTTTGATAGATGATTGAGCCAAGAAATAGAAAATCTTGAGCAATTTCAATTTCCTCATTGGCATCTTTAAAATTGTGTAACTACTCAGTAGCCATTACTTTTGTCTTCTTGGTGTTCAGCTGTAATCCTGCTGTGGCACTTTCTCCTTTAACCTTCATCCATAGTAGTTTCTTCACTATTTTCTGTCAATCACATGGTGTCATCCGCATATCTCAAATTGTTAATGTTCCTTCCACCAATTTTCACTCCGCCTTCTTCTCTATAAAAAAAAAAGACTAAGGAATAAGGGGATTTTTATCTTAGAGAAAAGATGAGGGCATGTTAAAATTGAGCCAGTTTGGTGTACTGGTTAAGAGCGCGGGACTCTAATCTGGAGAGCCGGGTTTGATTCCCCACTCCTCCACTTGAAGCCAGCTGGGTGACCTTGGATCAGTCACAGCTCTCTCAGAGCTCTCTCAGCCCCACCTACCTCACCGGGTGTTTTGTTGTGGGGATCATAATAACATACTTTGTAAACCACTCTGAGTAGGCATTAAGTTGTCCTGAAGGGTGGTATATAATGTTGTTGTTGTTGTTGTTAATAAAATTAGACATTGGATAGAGAAATTAGAGATTTTTTTTCTCCCAAAGTACTAGAGCTTGCAGGTATCCAATGAAGGGAATGGGCAGCTGCTTCAGAACTGAGAGCCAAGCTACAAGTGACACCTGACACAGGTTGGACACTTGTCAGCATCCCTCAAGTTTTGATGGGAAATGTAGGCATCCTAGTCTTGCAGCTGTAATGGAGAGCCAAGCTGTAAAACCAGGATGCCTACATTTCCCATCAGAACTTGAGATAAGCTGACAAGTGTCCAACCTGTGTCAGGCGTCACTTGTAGCTTGGAAGCCTTCCTTCATGCAAAAGCACAGCTTGTGGTATTCACTGCTGTTGTGCCCCTAATGCCAGATGTAGGAATACTGAGAGCGGGACCACAAGTGACGCCTGACACAGGTTGGACACTAGCCAGCTTCCCTCAAGTTTTGGCGGGAAATGTAGGCAGCTTGGCGGAATGTTGGACAAGTGACAGTTGAAAAGTCCATTGGACAGCAGTCAGAGAGCCAAGCTGCAAGACCGGGATGCCTACATTTCTTATCAAAACTTGAGGGAAGCTGACTAGTGTCCAACCTGTGTCAGGCGTCACTTGTGGTTCCGCTCTGAGGCAGCGTTGTCTTCAACAGGCACAGTCGTAATCCGTCCCCATTCCGTCGCTCTCTCTAGCTACAGTTGCAACAACTGCCTTCCCTCTGCCCCCCCATCAAATCCTGGAGTGGCCTCTGGCATTTTCAAACACTGGCCTAGATTAAAAGAACACAGTTGTCAAAACACCACAAGTGCGGAGCGAGCCTACAGTTTCATTGGCTTCAGAAGGGAATTAAATTCTTGGAAACGTTGATTAATGTCTAGGAGCTGTAATGACGCAATAGAACATCCATAACATCATAACAAGTAACACCCATAACAGGTAACATCAGGTACCATGCTCAATCCAAGGTATTGGTTATTACGTACAAAGCTCTTTGTGGCCTTGGCCCAGCATACCTACAGGACGGCCTCCCTCCCTATGTCCCTCCACGGCAGCTTCGCTCATCTGAACAGGGGCTCTTCAAGGTGCCAGCCAGCACATGGGTGAAATAGCAGCCCGCACACAGGATTTCTCTGTGGTGGCCCCTATCCTGTGGAATGGCCTGCCTGAAAAGGTCAGGAGAGCGCCCACTCTCCTGGCTTTCCACAAACGATGCAAAAACAAATTATTCAAAAAGGCTTTTTACTCAGAGAGGAGGAAAGTATTGTAGGGAGGGGGTCTCAGATGCTTTGCTAATAAGTTAGGGACAAAAGACTTCACCACTATGTTGCCTTACGTATTATAAATTGCTTTAAATATGTACTCTTATGTACTACCTGAGCTTCGAGTTATCTAATGCCAGTCCTAGAATGGATTATATTCTGTTTCAGCAATTCTTCAACTCTGTATTGGATCCTTGCTAATGCTCTGTCTTTGTAAAATCCTATGACATTGTTTATGGAAATGTCCTTGACACTGTATGGAAATGTCCTTGCTACTGATCGCACTAATCTCACACTATGTAATCCCCCTTGAGTCTCAGGGAGAAAGGTGGACTATAAATGAATGAATGAATGAATGAATGAATGAATGAATGAATGAATGGCCAAAAGGCAGTAACCCTTTGATACCTCTGTTGGGGGCAGCAATTGGAGAAGGCATTAGCCTCCATGTTGTGACTGTAGGCCTTCCAAGCACAGTGGGCCCCTGTGTCAAACAGGATAGCTGGGCCATTGACCTGTTCTGTAAGGGTCCTTCTTATGTACTTATCCCTTCATATCAGAAATTGCTTTTAAATTTCTTCTATTTCTATCTGTCACATTTTCCCCCCACCATCCCATAAAGTCGATCAGGGCAGCACGTGATTCTCCACTCTGCCGTCTTTATCCTGATAACGACCTGGATGTAGGTTAGGCTGAGAGGGAGGAAAGAACATCACTGAAAATCCCTGATTTCATTTTGCCTTTCTCTTGTCCAAAGGCAACCTTTGAATCCTGACACGGGGGCTTTTCCCCCCAGACTCATTTTTTCAACACTGTTTCGCCCTTAGCACCTATTGCTGAAGAC
The DNA here is from genome assembly GCF_028583425.1 of Eublepharis macularius. Classification (NCBI taxonomy): domain Eukaryota; kingdom Metazoa; phylum Chordata; class Lepidosauria; order Squamata; family Eublepharidae; genus Eublepharis; species Eublepharis macularius. The sequence goes on along the minus strand of NC_072807.1, from coordinate 32,730,121 downwards.
GATGAAGCACACCAAAAATGGCTCCTCACAACAATAGCAAAGAGTCCAGTAGCACCTTTAAGACTAACCAACTTTATTGTAACATAAGCTTCCGAGAGCCACAGCTCTCTTTGTCAATTGATGAAGAGAGCTGTGGCTCTTGAAAACTTATGCTACAATAAAGTTCATTAGGTTTAAAGGTGCTACTGGACTCTTTGCTATTTTGCTATTGCAGACTAACACGGCTAACTCCTCTGGATCTATCTCTTTACAACAATGTAAATGCACCATGAGAAAGAACCCACTCCAAAGTCAAGGACCACATGTGATCTGTTATGGACCCAATGCTCAGTAAAAACTGTTGAAGAGAGGGCTGGAACGATTCTGGAGGCTTTTCAGAATATAGCCATCAAAGCTAAGAGCGCCCTCTTTTGCACAGAGTGATGGATGAGACCCAGAACGCATCCAAGGACAACTTCTTCCCATTCAAATGGGATTCCCTCCTCTCCTCTCTCTTCTATTATTCAGTCCCATCTAATAGCCTCGATACACCTGGAAAATCAAGCTTGGCTCTACCACCCCATACAGATACCAGCTCTCAAGGGCTCTTTCTTTCCGTCACACGCCTCCTTACATTTGCCTTGCCAAGAACACACACCACTAGAAGAAGAATGGGATTGATGTAACTTTACATCCTTTGTCTGGCTTTTGTCCTACTGAGTATCTCTGAGCAGCCTACAAAGCAATGAGTCAGAAAACTGCTAAGCCACAATTGCATTGGCAAAGGGTGGTAGGCGTCAAAATCACACACGTCGACTGAAGACGAAAACCTGCTCCTTTGGGGAAGTATCCACTAGGTGGCGATCTCCTATCTTCCTCAAAGGATATACCAAGGAGAACACACAATGTCTTGGAAGGATACTATAGAAGTAAAAAAGGGATTAGAGACATTCATGGAGGAAAAGTTCAACAGCTACTAGCCGTGGTAACTACAGAGAATCTCCATACCAAACTTCCAAATGCCAGCATTAGGAGGCAACAACAGGGAAGGCCTACCTGCTATGGCCTGTTTATTGGCCCTCCGTGGCTTTGTGTGTGTGTGTGTGTGTGTTAGGTGCCGTCAAGTCACCTCCAATCTATGGCGACTCTATAAATGAAAGACCTCCAAAAGGTCCTATCATGAACAGTCTTGCTCAGATCTTGCAAACTGGAGGACGTGGCTTCTTTTATTGAGTCCAGCCATCTTGTTTTAGGTCTTCCTCTTTTCTTACTGCCTTCCACTTTTCCTAGCATTATTGACTTTTCCAGAGAATCTTGTCTTCTCATGATGTGACCAAAGTATGATAGCTTTAGTTTTGTCATTTTAGCTTCTAGGTAGGATTCAGGCTTGATTTGATCTAGAACCCGCTTATTTGTCTTTTTGGCTGTCCATGGTAACCACAAAACTCTTCTTTAGCACCACATTTCAAATGAATCTGAGAGAAACATAACTCTGAATGGGATGGACCACTGGTCTGATACAACAGGACTCTTCTTATGTTAGTAAGTTCTCAGCTAGAAATGGCATCTTTAGAACAAGGACTGTAGATTGAGGTTCTGGACAAACTTTTGGAAGTTCTCTTCAGTCTTTCTTCTACCAAGACCCTGTGGCCTTGTGTTGACATTATTTGCCATGATTGGCTCTCTTCCAAGATGCACAACCCCTCTGTCAGTTCTAGGGATGGCAGTCCATGGCAGATAGATCCCCAAACCCCTCACAGCAAGCACTCCAGTGCATCGAATGAAAAGGTTTTACTTTAGAGATCCAGTAAGTTCACAGGTACATCCAAAGATGGGTACGTTGGCAGGAATAAAGATACAAGCATATGTGCTTTGATATAAGGAGCATGATTCCTCCGTCCCCCTTGAGCAGTTAGCAACTAGGCGCGAAAATCCTAAAGTCTCATGAGAAACACAATAGCTTTGTCTGGTCAGAGAAAGGCAGAAGATTACAAGGAAATAAATTCCCTCTGTCTCTTGTGAAAAGTTACAGTACAGCTACAAGGTCAAGCATACTTTTAGAGATAACAGACTCAGCATTAGTACTTTCATTTACAGGCAGGCCAAGGATGGCTTGAGTATAATGGTTACAGTATATGAGCATGACATGAAAGCACATGGGGTATCAATACATTGATCAGATCAATACAGAGAGCAGAGAACATATGAATGGTAGGCAGACATGACACCCTCTTGGTTTCTTCACATTCATGTCGTGAGTAGAGATGGGCACAAACTGAAATACGAACCAAAATTAAGCATGAACCAGGCTGGTTTGTGGTTCGCGAACTGCGGTTTGTCAGATACCATTTCTGACGAACCACCACAAACTTTAGGCTGGTTTGTTTGGTTCATTTTTGATTCATGACTGCAGACAGCCTGGTCCCATCAATCAGTTTCCTAGGCAACAGGGGATGGGCTTCCTGCAGACCTTCTGCTGACCCGGAAGTGACCTTCTGCTGGCCCAGACATGACCTTCTGCTGACCCAGAAGTGATTATTTTCTGACCCAGATGTGACGTTTTCATGAACCAAATGAACCAGTTCGCAAACCAGGGGCAGGTTCGTGAAAGTTCATGTTTCGTGAAATTTGAGGAACCACGAACCGCATGGTTCGAGTTTTTCCTGGTTCGTGCCCATCTCTAGTTGTGAGCCATTTTGTTTCACCCACTTTTGTCACTGATGTTTCCAAATCCCTGGTTTCTTTCCAGCCACTTTAATACTATTTCTAGGTTGTAAGCTATTTATATGCAACTGATGCCAAAAGGAAAAAAAAACACATTTGATATTACATAAATAAGATGGGATTCAATGCAGGGGGACAAGAAATGGCATGAAAACAGTGAGACCGGATTCAAGCTCATACAAGGGAGAAGCAAAATGGAAGCTGAAATAGCAGAACTAAAAAATTTCAAGATGCACAGAAAGGTGAAAAAAAGGATCGAAACCACGGGTCCTTCTGTTATCCAGAGAGTGAAATGCAAGGCTGGCATCCAAACCTGGCAGACTGGCTTTCAGGAATACTGCCTGTTGTTTATGTGTCACTCTTACATTTGACAGTTCCAACAACTGTGGGCAATTTTCTTCCCACGTTTCTTAAAAATGCAGGCAGGACATGCAAATTGGAACAGAACCCCCCAAATTCTGGCCTTGGCAAAGAAACTGTCTAGAGAGTTCTCCTTGTGGGATTCGTAAATGTCAGCATTGTAGGCAGTTGGAGGAAATCTGGAACGGCAAAAACAGCAATAACCTCACAAAATATCACATTTTGCATTAAAAATACACCTCCGCCCTGAATGATTGCGGGGCAGAAACTTGGAAAATGTAAGGAGAAGCAGATTTCCCCTTCGTTGTTTACTCTGCCCTCTTCCTGATTTCAAATTTAATTAGGAGAACTTCTAAAACTAATCCCAGAATTGAATCATGCACAGGCGGCTGTGGCGCTTGATTCCTTGAAGTTAATTTGCATCCCCATCTACATTATTAATACACACTAAGGAAACTCACTAATCAAGACTCAGCCTAACAACATCTTTGTAACCAACTATTTGCAACCGTCGTGCACACACCAAATGCAAGCAGAATAATTTCTGATAATCAGGACCAGTTGGAAACCTTTTGATCTGAGTATTTATTTGGGTGCCTCCCAGTCTACGCTCATTCTCCCGGACAGTCGGAGGCTGGAGGGGTAATGAGTAGAGATGGGCACAATCCAAAAAAATTAATGATCCAGCTGATTGTTGATCGGCACTGGCGACGATCCCGAATTAACGATCCACACCAAGCATCTCCCGTTCCCGATCCGTGGATCGTGGAGGCAAAAGCAGAGAGGCGCCCCACTGTTCCCAGCGATACAGGAACAGTGGGTGATGCTGGCAGCATCTGTGTTTGTGTTTGGCCGTCTGTGTTTGGCCGTCAGAGTTGCCTATCAGGGTTTGCAGGGATGAGATTGGAGCGTCCATGCCTACAGAACACCCCCTTACCCCTACCTCCCCTGGGTGTCTTCTCCCAACTTGTGACTGCTTTGCTGCTCCGTGGTTGGAAGGAAGCCCTGCTGATTAAGGAAAGCTGGGCTTCCATTCGGGTTTCCAGGGCGACAGAAGGAGGGCAAACGGAGCTCAGGCATTCCCCTAGCTCTGTTGCCAGGGGAATAGATTGCTGGCTCCTGAGTGTCTGGATCCCCATCTGAACCCGGATGCTCCGATCCAGGCCCCTCCTGATCACTGGATCATTGGCCGTGGATGATCACGATCTGCTGGGTCACAATCGCACAATCACCATTATCGTGGGGTTTTTTCGATCGTAATGCTGATCGTGCCCATCTCTAGTAATGAGTGAAACAAGTGACCTAACAGGGAGGGATAGCATCCAACCAGAATAGTTTATTATTATTATTATTATTATTATTATTATTATTATTATTATATTAAATATTATTAAATTTATAGTCCGCCCTCCCTGTGGACGGGCTCAGGGCGGATTACAGCATACAGATAAAAACACATTCATAAAATGGTACATTAAATAATGATAAAAGCCGGATTTAACAGCATAAAAACAAACTCTGCACTATGTTCTGACTCTGCACTATGTCCCAGGTTCACTTCACCCTTCTCTGCCAAGCACAAGGGAAGAGGGGGGTGGGGACGTGAGTTGGTGTGAGATTGGCCACCGTTCCTACATGGGGCAGATGACTCAATATAGCCCCCCACTAATAGGAGACAGGCAGGGAGGCCAATCAGTGGATCTGAGTATTGCCTCAACCAAATGCCTGGCAGAACATCTCTGTCTTACAGGCCCGCCGGAAGGACACAAGGTCTTGGCAGGCCCGAGTATCCTCCAACAGAGAGGTCCGCCAGGTTGGGGCCAGGACTGAAAATGTCCTGGCCCTAGTTGAGGCCAGTCAAGCCTCCCTAGGGCCAGGGACCACCAGTAGATGTTTTCCTGCTGATCTAAGCGCTCTCCGGGGTACATATGGGGAGAGGCGGTCCCTCAGGTATGCCGGTCCCAGTCCATTTAGGGCTTTCTAAGTTAAGACCAAAACCGTGAACCTGATCCGGAACTCCGTGGGAAGCCAGTGCAGCTGCTGCAAGGTTGGAGTCACATGTGTCCCATACGGCGTACCCGCCATCTTCCCTCCAAACAATTTTATCCTAACTGTCCTTTCTGTGTACAGAATTTCAGCTAACTGCCTATCATCACACTATCTCAGGGTCTTTGAGAGCGCTTTGGGAACCTTTATAACCGTGAGACTTCTTTGCATGAGTTATTTCATTCTCTGGGGCTGTGCCAGGAGAGTAGAAGCAAAACAACAACAACCTTTCATATGCTATAATGAGGTAACAGGGAAGGAGCGTAGAAGCAGAGGTTTCGCCTTGCATGATATTATTTCCCCTGGGAGAATGAAGTAAAGGTTTTGTTTGCACATGCTGGTATGCAGGCAGGAAAGGATGAAGACACAGGGGAATAGAAGTAAGTAGATCTCTCAGACATTTTTATTGTATTAAACACTGTACAGCTTTGGAGATCCAATATATGCATTAATCTGTCTGTTCATGTGTAAAGCGTGTGGGGGAGGCATTCTATTTTTAAATAAAACCAGATAATGATGGGAGCTAACCTGCTCCTCCGCCAACACCTACCTATGGTTATTTTAAGCATGTTGTCTCCCAGTCATGTTCTGACATGGGAAGTCAGTTGGGCAGAAGGGCAAATGTTGGGGGGAAGAACAATCAGAGTGAGGTATGGTGTGGGGTGCTGGCCTCCACTGTTACCTCCTCTCAGTTTATTGTCCTCCCTTGGTCTCAGTTATGGAACCATCTTCCCCCTCCAAGGCCTAGAGTTCGTCTGTCTGGGGCAGCTGATGTTTAACAGAATAATATGAATGTTAAGGTGCCGTCCATAACAGATGTTTTCTATAGAGTTGTTTGTGGAGCATATCCCAAGAAGAGAAATGGAGGACGGATGCTGAGTGATTTTGTAAAAAGATTGTTTGACTATTGTAGTTGACCTATGATAGCTATTGATAACTGCCTGGATGAAGAATTACTTTTGAAACGGGTTCATTTGCTGGCTTCCCATCGCAGTTATTATCAGCCATTTCAACTACCGGATCCTTATGGAATCATTTCTTCTGATGGAATTGGATATATTTTGAAATAATTTTGGATACATTGCTTGGACTTAATTGCACTGTCTGGAAAGAAATATTTGTATTTATTATATCTGTGGTACTGTACCTCATGAATATATAACAGTTGTTAAAGTATTGGCATTGGTATTTAATCTGTTTACAGCAATTGGCACTTCAGCTTTGGCTGGCAGGATTTTTTTTCCGGGAAAAGAGGTGGCGGAACTCTCAAGAGGGAAATGAGGGAGAAGCACACAGGATTCTTTGAAATAATATTATTTTCATGTGCTATTGCTGAGTATTTTCAAGAGGTGCCGGAACTCTGTTCCACCATGTACCTGCTGAAAAAGAGCCCTGGCTGTTTCAAGGTTTGGATTACTGTTAGATGCTTTGCCTACTATATGTAACTAACTCGTTATACATGTACCACTTCATTTAAATTGTTTCATGAACAGAGCTTTCTGACTAATGGTAAAATTTCTTGATTTGGTATAGTTAGTTTGTCAAGGTTTGTTTTTTCTTTTCTTGCTGTATTACTGTGGTACTCTCCTTGTTGTGGAGCATATCCCAACAATGAGGTTTTGAGAGTCTCCCTTCATCAGATATGAGAAGTGGGAAAAGGAAGGGGTCTTTATAATCCAGGCAGAGGATGGGAGGGGTACTGTAAGTTAGAGAGTCAAGAAGCTAGCTACAATACATAGAGTGAAGTGCAGAAAATTAGTATCAGTAATGCAAGAAAAATTCCATGTCCAATTCCACACTGTGGGCTCTATTGTTCCAATTTAATTTGCAATAAACCAAGATGCCAACTTTGCCCCCATATTCACTCCAACAGCACAATCACTGGAGCTTACAGCAGCACCAGCTACACAATTTCAGGCTTGTTCACTTGTTTATCTTCCAACATTACATATGCCATCAAGTGTCAGCAATGCCCTTCAACTCTCTATATTGGACAAACAGGTCAGTCCCTTTGCAAAATAATGAATGGATATAAATCTGATATCAAATATCACAATATTCTAAAACCGGTGGGAGAACATTTCATTCTGCCAGGACATTCCATCGCTGACTTTAGAGTAGCAGTTCTCAAGCAGAGAAACTTCAAAGGAAAATTACAATGCGAGTTTGCTGAAACTGAGTTGGCTTGCAAATTTGGATCAGTGGATGCCCCCAGGGTTGAATCAGGACATAGGATTTTTCTTAGTAAAAAGTCCAGTAGCACCTTTAAGACTAACCAACTTTATTGAGGTGTAAGCTTTTGAGAACCACAGCTCTCTTCGTCAGAGACGAAGGCACCATTATATACAGGCTATTTTAGATAAATAATCAAAACCCTGCATAGGCCATAGTATGTGGGCAGAGCATATTGCTGAGGGCAGTCACAGAAGAGGTGGTAACCTTAGATAGAATAAAGGGGGACATCCACTGGTCCTCAGCCAAAGGCCCGGTGGAACATCTCCATTTCACAGGCCCTTTGGAACTGTAATAGGTCCTGCAGGGCCTGGATCTCCAGTGGGAGAGTGTTCCACCTGGCTGAAAAAGCCCTGGCCCTAGTCAAGGCCAGACAGATGTCCCTTGGACAGGGGAACACTAGGAGTTGTTTATCCGCTGAACGCAATGCCCTGCAAGGCACATAATGGGAGAGGCAGTCACGCAGCTCATACCCTGCAAAGCTCATTGGTCTTTAAGGTGCTACCAGACCTGAATCTTGTTCTACTAGTGCAGACCAACACGGTTACCCACCTGAAACTATCCCAACAATATCTGGGATGGAGCTAAAAGCCTATGCTTGAGAGGGGGTGGTAAGAACCACCCCTAAAATGTCTTCAGCAGGAGGCAGAGCCAAACCTCAAATGGTTTCCAGAAAAAAAGAGCAAAAGGGAAATAAAGAAGAAATGGAAGAAACCCAGAGAGGGAAAGGGAAGGAGAAAGAGATGGGAGAATAAAAAGAAAGCCTGAAGGACAGATGGAACCACAATCCTGGGTGCTTACCAATCTTCTTGATCCTTTAGTGGCTGAGAGCAGAACCACAAGTGACGAATGACACAGGCTGGACACTTGTCAGCTTCCCTCAAGTTTTGATGGGAAATGTAGGCATCCTGGTCTCGCAGCTTTGCTCTCTGACTGCTGTCCAATGGACTTTTCAACTGTCACTTGTCCAACATTCCGCCAAGCTGCCTACATTTCCCATCAAAACTTGAGGGAAGCTGACAAGTGTCCAATCTGTGCCTTTTGTCACTTGTGGTTCTGCTCTGAGGCTGCTATTGGCACGACGGCAACCAGTAACAAGCCCTGCCTTACAATGGCCCTGCCCACTTTCTGAACCATTCCGACAGGTGCCAGAGGAAATACTGGTGGGCTCCATGGAACCCATGGGTGCCACACTGGGGAACCCTGGTTTAAGTTATTCTCTGACCCTGTCAAAAAGATCTGATTTCATTATCTCAGGGCCAAGCTACAAGTGACGAATGACACTTGAACGGCAAGTGTATTTCTCCCTGTTCACTTGCGCTCCACTCGATCCACTTGCCTTTCAAGTGTCATTTGTCACTTGTAGCTTGGCCTTCAGCTGGTGTAATTGGGAGGCCCTCCTCTCCTTCTGAGAAGTCTTGAGAGATGAATTCTCACAAAAAGCTTAAAGGCAAAAGTACAACTGTGGTTCCTAATCCAGGAAGAGGTCGGCCCATTGAAATCATCGCAGCTAACTTAAACCCCAGTGCTTTCAGAGAGATTTAAGCATAATGACATGAGATCGGGGATCTTGGCTATAAAAAAAATGGGATGCCTGAAGTTTAAACAAATTTAGATTATAATCAAGTTTATTTTTCTCTGTAACGGTTTTTGAAACAGATTAGATGTTTATTGTCTATCCTTCTTTGCCTTTTATAACAGAGACGTTGAATGTAATCACTGAACATCTTATTGTTTTGAGTGCTGCAGAAATTCCACATAAGTCTCCTAAACGAATTTAGTAATAAGCACAAAAACGAGGCTTTTCTTTCGAAATGGGAGTTCTGGAGATTGCTTCTTGCAGCTCTGGAAGAAAAAAACAAAAAAAGAAAGAATGAGCACAATTTCTCTTTTTGGGCCCAGGAGCATAGAAAAGAAACAAAATACCATTTAAGTGAAAGAAGGCCAGGAGGAAATACACCTTTTAAACTAGGGCTATGATAGAGCTGGTTGAGAGAGGGAAGAAAAGTTGAAGATTACTATAGAAGGAGACAAACAGGGCTGCAGCGGTTACTGGGGGCTTTGGAAAGATGACTGGTGGCCCCCTCTAAGCACACCATAATGACCATTAGCACATCTACCTAGAATCCTAAAACCGAAAGGCCCTTTAAAAGCCTTCTAGACCAACCTCCCTGCAAGAAATTCAAAACTCCAACATTCCTTACAGATGGCTGCCCAACTTTTGCTTGAAGACCTCCCATAAGGAAGAGCGCCATTTCCAAGTAGCTATCCAGGTCAGGGTGCTCCACTGTCAAACCGCTCTCACCCTTAGAAATGTTCAGCTGAAATCTACCATCCATTCGATCTAGCCTTGCCCTCTGGAATAGTGGGAAATGGTCTTTGCCCTCTTCCATATGATCACACGCATGAAGCTGCCATATACTGAGTCAGACCTCCAGTCTATCAAGGTCAGTATTGCCTATTCAGACTAGCAGCCGCTTTCCAGGGTTTCAGGCAAGAGAGGTCTTTGATATCGCCTATCTGATCCTTTTAGCTGGAGATGCTGAGGACTGAACCGGGGACCTTTTGGTGCCCTACCTATGAGCGACTGCCCAACCCCATGTGACAGCCCTTCTTCAGGATAAGCATCCACAATCCTGTCTTCCTCTTCCCATAAGCCTTATTTCCCAGACCCTCCTTTGAATCCATTTGAGTTGGCCTACATCCTTCTTGAAATGTAGAAACCCCCCCCCCAGAACTGTCCTCGGGACTCCATAAAAAGTCTAGCTTTTTGATACTAAGCGCCTATGAAATGAAACCCTGTCCTCAAGTCATAGTTGACTTATGGCAACCCCTGGTGGGGTTTTCATGGCAAGAGACTAACAGAGGTGGTTTGCCATTACCTGCCTCTGCAACCCTGGTCTTCTTTGGAGGTCTCCCATCCAATTACTATCCAAGGTCAACTTTGCTTAGCTTCTGAGATCTGATGAAACCAGGCTCACCTGGGCTATCCAGGTCAGGGTGCTAAGCTTCTATAGTCCTAGTCTAAAATCACTTTAACCTTTTTTGCAACTACATCATACTGCCGACTAGATGTGTTTCTGTCTGGTTTTCCTCCTTAACTCTAATGGTTTTCTCTCTCTTTCTCTCCCCCCCCCCAAATAGAATCAACCCATTTCTTTTCAGGCACCAAGGATTTTAAGTAGATCAAACCAGGAGTGAAAATAAGCCTGTAAGGAATACTGGTAAGAAAGTGGATGGAGTTGTAGCTGTAAGGAGGCATGGCATCTCAGAGCAAGTGTAGTCTCATCCCTGGCCTGTGGCTGCTACAGGAGGGGATGGAATCCATTTTTGTTGTGCTGCACATCAGCTGAGCAATGGAAGCTGAGCATGCGTGCTGTTGCAGTGACTAGGAATCTCCCGGCCTTTTGCAAAATTGATAATCTCATGAGAAACCAAGTAGAAGCAGGCCATGCTTACTTTCACATTGGCTGGGAGATGACCAAGAAGTACACAACTGGACATCAACTCTAGGCAGGACAAGATCTGGTGGGAGGAAATTGCCCGCAATCCCCTTCCCTTCCTGGTTTGAGGCCAGGGAAGAGAAACCATGGCAGGGCACATCCCTGAGAGCGGAGTCCATGCAAAGAGCAAGGTCAGCCATGAGTAATAGTAACAACCTTGGTAAGAAATTGAAGTCGCTTTCACCGGCCAAACCCCACTCTAACCCGCAATGAATATGCTGTTGATTACTAAGAAACGGAGTGAACTTTCTAAAAAAAAAAAGTCTGCAATTTACAATCAACAATACCAAGCAATGTGGGAAATGCATGACTCACTTGGGCACTATTCCAAGTCTTAAAGTCACACACACGGATCTAAAGCATACCTAATGGCAATAGCATAATGCACACGCATGCGCCATCTTCTGCACACATGCATGAACCTTACATGTCAGAGGGGACTCTTGGAAAACAGAGGAAGTGTTTCCAAATGCTTGAGGAAAATGCTAACCAATGTTGAGCCGATTCCAAACTGAGCCACAGGGAGTTCACTGAGACACACACACACACCCCAAAATGTGCAAAACAGAAATATTTGGATGGATATTCCTTCATATGTAAATATGTCTGCGGTCTACTGATTATGGCCGATATCATCTATTATTGTAGGTACTACCTGGCTTTCCCCACCTTGCCTTATTCATTGTAATCCTGCTTTCTGCATTGTTCACAATACCTTTGCCTTAGGTAGTTTGGTGTTCTCCTCTTGTCTTGGGCTGTCTTTAATTTTTTTTTTTTGCATTCCTCCTAGTCCTACTGCTTTGTTCATTGGTTATCTTATGATGTATAACTGCATTTCCCCCTCTTTCTTTACTTTGCAATCCACCTTGCCTCTCAGTGGTAGGTAGGTAAATGTATTGTATATGGCCATTGGCCTTTACAAAACATATGTACAAATTACAACCATAAAATTTAAAAAGAATTCTAAAATACCAGACAGAGGCTGCTTCCACACACGTTGGATAATCCACTTTCAATACTCTTTAGTGAACATTTGGAACTGCTTTTCCATGTGTGGAACAAAAAATCCACTTCCAAAGAATTGCTAAAGTGCATTGAAAGTGCATTATTCAATGTGTGTGGAAATGGCCAACATTAGAATTATTCAGAACACAAGCAAGACCCGGATTTACTGCTCAGGCTTATGAGATGCTTTCTCAGAAACCGCACTTGCTCTCATTTTTCTAGCGGCCAAGGCAAAAAGTGCTACTCTTGCCTCTCAGTGAGAAAGGCAAGTTATAAATAAAATAAACTCTCCACTTGTTTCACCTTGGACATTTCAGCTTCCAAGCAACATGCAGGGGGTGGGGGATTTATTTATTTTATTTTATTTCACTTCATTTATACTTTTTCTTTCTCTTCATGGGGACCCAAAGCAGCTTACGTCATTCTCATATCCTCCATTTTTTCCTCACAACAACCCTGTGAGGTAGGCTAGGCTGAGGATATGTGACTGGTCCAAGCTGCCATGGCAGAGTGAGCAACTGAACCCGCCTTGCCTAGATCCTAGTCTGTCACTCTAGCCACTGCACAATACTATTTAGCCCCTACTTTCTATTTAAAATGGCCAGTCACTAGTTACTGACTAATGATCTAGTAGCACCCTGAAGATCAACAAAATGTCTAGGGTATAAACATTTGTGAATCAAAGTTCCCTTTGTTAGATACTCATCTACTGCAGAGCAACATGGCTACCCTTCAGAAACGGACTAATGTTTTATATTCTATGTTTCTTTCACCATCTCACCAAGCAGGGATTTAGACTGTGATCGTTTCCACACGCTCTTAAAGGGACGGCCCACTCACTGAATGCTGGCGGTTTTTCTCACTCTCTCCACATGTCTCCGATTTCAAAGCAGAAGCAGGCTGTTTGGCTTCCGTTTTTTCAGTGTCTTTTCAGGGGCACAGGAAAGTGTGGGAAATTGCGTTCTCAGAAAAGGCGCTGAAGAAATGGAAGCCAAACAGCCTGCCTCCGCTTTGAAATCGAAGACATGTGGAGTGAGCGAGAAAAGCCATCAGCGTTCGCGAGTGAGCCGTCTCTTTAAGAGCGTGTGGAAATGGCCTGTATCCTGTTAACTCGATTTCTGCAGCATTGTGTTTCACCCTGCACCTAACACCTTCTCTGTCTTCCTTAAGCATATGGTTCAGCCAAAACAACTCATGCCAAGATATCTCAATGAGTCATGAAGGCGCCAGACTGTTGTTGTTGATATTTTTTACCTTAAACCGAAGGCATCATTCATAGCATCTTGCTAAGATGTGCCCCTTACTTGCTAACCTTCCTCTCGCTCTGTGGCTGTGCCTGTTTGGAAATTGTCTCGTCACTACAGGTTGTGCTTCTTATGTGACATGTTTGTACATTGCTGAGGTTATCCAAGTACAAATTACCCACATTGCATGCCAATTGAGAATGGACTGTGTGTTTTAACTGCTGCTTTCCCTGTCAAAATATCCAGCAGTAGGGTCATCTGCTTTTCCCAGTCACCTCAGCAGTGTCTTCTAATATGATTTAAACAAGTACATTCATTCTCAGCTATGATCTTGGCAGGCCTGCAGCTAAGCGGCAGGGCACTTGGCACCTCCAGTTTAAAAGAACCAGGTAAAAATAGTAACTGTGTGTTGTCACCGTCAACTCATAGTGACTCCAAGACCACGGGGTTTTCAAAGCAAGAGATGAGCAGAGATAGTTTGCCATTCGCTTCTCCTCTGCATAGTAGCCTCAGTCTTTCTTGGGGATCTCCCATCCAAGTGCTCACCAGGGCCAAACCAGGGCCGTTTTCACACTACTAATCTGCTTCCGTAATGTTGCAAAACATTGCGCAAAAAACGTGGAAGATAGCGTCTTCTCGCGAGAGTTTTGCGCGGCATCGCGCAAAACTATCGCGGGAAGATGCTATCTTCCGTGTTTTTTGCGCGATGTTTCGCCACGTTATGGAAGCAGGTTAGTGGTAAGAAAACAGCCCTGCTTAGCTTCCAAGCTCTGCTGAGATCAAGCTAGTCAGAACTATTCAGGCTGCTAATCTGGTAGTAGGGTGTGTGAAATGCCCTGAGGATCCCATGCTACTCAGAGTAGACACTACTGACTCATACATCAGTCCTCAGAATCTCCAGTTGGAATGAGATCAATTTCTAGTGTTAGGAAAGATGAAGGGAGAAAGTACCTCTTCCCCCTCTTTCCACGCTATTCATAACATGATAAACCTGCAACTCTAGCCCTCGGCCATATTTTTTTCCTACACTAAAAAGCTCCAAACTCATTAAACTTATCTTGTCGGGATGTTTTCTAATCCCTTGACCACTTTGATTGCACAGTTTCCCATCTTGCAATCTCCTTTTTGCAATGGAGGTAACCACAGCGGATGCAATCCTCGTGTGTATTTGCATTCAGGTATCCCTCTAAGGTGAGGAGGTTGGAAGATACTGATTATCGGTCTACTGCAGAGCAATCAAAACAACTTCTACACACACACACAAATTGAAAACCCGTCAAGTGTGGCAAAAACAAAGATTGACCCAAAGGACAGCAAATCTCTTGAGTGGTGAAGTGAGCTCACAGAGGTCATGTGAGGTCACGGCAGTGGCTGTGGGGTGCTACCTTTCATTGATAATTAATAATAGGAGCAGAATTCGGCTGGCTGGACTGCTTCTGGAGAAGAAAGTGTGCATGGATTATCTACTCAGAAGGAAGAGATTTCTCACCAGAGGAATTTTTAAAATAACTTGTGCCAGAAGGCTGAAAAGAAACCAGCTTTTCAACATTATTATTAACACTTCTGTAAGGAAGGCAAGTTGTGGCCCCTTTTAACAAGTCAGAGACAAGGAGATTACTTAAGTTGAAAGTGGAGGACTGGATAAGGCCCACCAGCTCTTCAAGGAGTGCAATACAGATATCATGGCTAGATAGTTCAACTTCTGCATCCTTCCCTCTGTCTGCTCTGCTGCTATCTCTTTGTAACCCAGAATGCAACACTTGGGCATTCCTTCCTTCTTTTCCTTCTTCAGTTTCCAACTACCTTGAAGGCAAAACATGCCCACTGTCTCCATCCTAGCTTTTAGGGATGTCAACTCCAGGTTGGGAAATTTGGGAGTGGAGCCTAGGGAAGTCAGAGTTTGAGGAGGGGAAGGATCTCAGCCGGGTATAATGCCGATGAGTCTACCCTCCAAAGTAGCCATTTTCCCCAGGGGGACTGATCTCTGTAGTCTGGAGAGCAGTTGTAGTTCCGAAGACCTCCAGGCCCTGCCTAGAGGCCAGCATCCCAACCAAGCTTCGATAGAGAGACAGATAGAATCTTATACTCTCCTTTTCCTATCCACTATGAAGCCCCTTCACCAGGGCTTTTTTCTGGGAAAAGAGGTGGTGGAACTCAGTGGGTTGCCCTCAGAGAAAACGGTCTCAACCTCAACTCCCCTCTGTCTGGAGATCAGGGGGTGGGGCCACCAGCCATGTGACCATTTTCAAGAAGTTCCGGAATTCCGTTCCACCGCGTTCCTGCTGAAAAAAAAGCCCTACCCTTCACAATAAAGGAATTTTGTTTCTTTTCTGAAGCAACAAGCCTCAAGTGAACTTTTTTTTCAGAAGCAACAAGCCTCAAGTGAACTTTATTCTATAAGCCACAGTCTCCTGTCACACAACACAAACCAGTCTCTAAACTAAGCCCTTACACCAGGGGTGTTGAACTCATTTGTCACAAGGGCCGGAACCGACATAAATGTCATTTTGTTGTGCCAGGCCATATGTACCATAAAAGGTAATGCCAAGTATTGGAGATACAAGCTTTATGAAGGACACAGGCAAACCCAATTAATGATATTTTATGCAGATGGATATTGAAATGTGGTGCTTTGTTGACAAATGTCAACAGTGGAACCGGTGGTACTCAGGCTATGGTGTGCAGAGAGCCGCTTTTCCAATTACCATCAACCCAAAGAAGGCTTCTATCCCTGATATGAGGCCTATACCTCAGAGAAGAGACAATTTACCCATTCCTCTGGTTATGGTTGTTGCAAGGTGGTAACTGCCTGCCAACCGCCGGCAGGGTGGTTGGCAGGTGCCATTAATGGTCCTCAGAAGAGCCACAGGTGGCTCCCAAGCCACTAAGTGAGTATCCTTGGTTTATACAAAGGGTACAATCTAGTTCAGACTTACCAGCCCAACAGACTTACCCAGACCACCCTGGCTAGGCTCCCTCTTATAGTTGCCAATTCTGGGTTGGAAAATTCATGGAGACTGGGGGGAAGCAGGGTTTGTGGAGGGGAGGGACCTCAACAGGGTATGATGCCAGACAGTCCACTTTCCAAAGCTGTCATGTTCTCCAGGGGAACTGATCTCTGTTGTAATTCTGGTGGATGGCCAGGCCTCTCCTGGAGACTGGCAACCCCACTCTCTAACAAGCCTGCAGAACAGTAGCTAATGGTGGCTCTATTTTTACAAATATTTAACCTACAGCTTTCCTGATTTGCCGCAGCCATTTTCATAGAATCATAGAATAAAAGAATCATAGGGTTGGAGCCCAACCCCCTGCACAATGCAGGAAATTCACAACTGTCTCCCCTCCCCATGCCCCCAGTGACCCCTGCTCCATGCCCAGAAAATGGCAAAACTTTTCTTTAGGCTGGATAACCATGTATGATCGCAGAGCAGACTTGTTCCGCGTTTCCTGGTCCTTGAGCATCTCCCACCCACGTGACATAGGAAATTAATAGTGTGGGCCAACAAAGTGTTTGCTATTTGCACAGTCCAAAGGGTTACAGTGGTGATGATTTTCTGGCATACATTATTACTGCTGTTATCTGCCTCTTAGCCATATAACTCCTTGCAGAGTTCAACCTCTGGTGCTTTGAGCAGTGGTCCAGGAATGGTGTATTGGAATAAGGCTACCTGTGTAAGGCTTATCTTCACAAGACTTGGCACTAAAGAATTTTACAGTGTCTTCGGCAGAGGTCTTTCCCATAAGCTACCATCTGCTGGAGATTGCTCCTGGGGCCTTCTGCAAGCCAAGTAAATGTTCTCCCACTGAGACAGGGCCTTCAGCAGAGGTCTTTCACACTGCCCACCACCTGTTGCTTTCAACTGGAACTTTGGGGGTTTGAACTGGAGAACCTCTGCATGCCAAGCAGACTGTCCACCACTGAGCCAGTGTGTCACATTCTCTGATCCTTTGAACTGGAGCTCTTGGGGAATGAACCAGAAACCTGCCTGCAGGGCTTTTTTTCTGGAAAAGGAGGTGGTGGAACTCAGTGGTGGAACTCAAGACCGCACAATGGCGTCACTTTGGGACAGCTGGAACAAGGGGGGGAGTATTTTAAAGTTTAAATTGCCCTTGATGAGAATGGTCACATGGCCGGTGGCCCCACCCCCTGATCTCCAGACAGAGGGGAATTCAGATTGCCCTCTGTGCTGCTCGGCAGCGTGGAGGGCAATCTGAACTCCCCTCTGTCTGGAGATCAGGGGGAGGGGCCACCGGCCATGTGACCATTTTTAAGAGGTGCCAGAACTCTATTCCACTGCGTTCCCACTGAAAAAATGCCCTGCCTGCCTGCAAAGCAGATGTTCTGCCGCTGAGCAACAGCCCCTCCCGCAATGCCTCCGGAGGCATTTTCTATGCCTTTTTGTTCCCAAGTATATCTAGACGTTCAATAACATATATTACATTATTGGACTTGCTGGTGATGTTTTGTTTAATAAAACAGATCTTTCCAATAGTAGGGCTTTTAAAGGTAGCTGTTTCCGTAACTATGAGCAAATAATACTGCCACTCGATTCCCAGTTATGTGATTGCGGGTAGGTTGTTATCCTATATGTTATATAAAAATAATATACCAAGCTGACACGATACACAAACCTGTTCATTATCCTGAACCCATAAAACCAAACAAAAATCCAAACCCCGCTTTCAGCAAACAAGCTTTCAACTTTGAAAATAGCTGGTGTGGATATATTAGAATAAACATCTCTAAATGAGATTGCTTTGCAATCGCTGGTGTGATAATACAGGCTTTGTATCGAATACGGAACATAATATTTTGAAATGTAGGCACTGTATAGCCTTGATAAGTGACTGCAGTACCTTTTCTTCAACCAGCATTGGAATCTGCAAGAATGCAGTACAGAATCGGGATTCCACCTCTTGCCCCAATAATAGCACAGAAGGATCGGGGCACTGGCTTGGATCTTGTACCTTCCTTCTTCTTCCAAAGGCCTCCATTGTGAGCCCTTGGGGTGTAGCAGTCAGAGTGTCAGACTAGGATCTGGGAGACCCAGATTCAAATCTCCACTCTGCCATGGAATCTCATTGGGTAACTTTGGGCCAGTCAGGCACGTTCAGCCTACTCTACCTCACAGGGTGGCTAGGAGGATAAATGAAAGGACAATGGCGTAAACTAGAGATGGGCACGAACCGAGAAAACGGTGGTTCATTGCGGTTCGTGGTTCATTGTGCCTCACGAACCATGGACCATGAACCACCATGAAATTGCCTGGTTCGCAAACCAGTTCATTTGGTTCGTCGATACATCACATCTGGGGCAGAAGAAGGTCTGCAGAAAGCCCATCCTCCCATTGCCTAGGAAACTGATTGATCGGTGCCAGGGTGTCTGCAGTGATGAACCAAAACATGAACCAAACGAAACGGCCTAAAAATTGTCACGGTTCATTGTGGTTCATCAGAAATGCCCTCTGGTGAACTGCGGGTTCATGAACCATGAACCAGCCTGGTTCGTGACAAACTTTGGTTCGTATTTCGGTTCGTGCTCATCTCTAGTGTAAACCACTTTGGGTCCCTTTTGGGAGAGAGGTGGTGTAAATGAAGAAAATAACAGACAGAACACAGTCCTACAAGATGTGTGGAAGGGACCTGGTGCAAACAGAAGGAAAGTACAGGATCCACTACCTTCAGATTTCGCCAGCTTGAAATTTCCTCTGAACGACAAAGAAGGATTATATTCCAGGAAAGCTGTGCTCCCTACACTAAATGACTGCGCTATTGCGCCCAATTGAATGGCAGAATAGGAACAGCCCCAGCAAAATATTTCTTGGTGCATCTGAGTGGTTTGGAATCTGAGGCGGACACGAACGGGAAACATCTCCGGTGAACACTGTAACAGATACAAAATGCTGTCGACTTTACAGTAAGCCATGACACTTAGTTCTGTGTTTTTTTTCTTCTGTCACCATAGTAACAACAAAGTAAAGATCAAAGAGGGCGCAGGAGCGGTTGTTGAGACCAAAGGGAGCTTCCTCCTATGCACGCATAACCAAAATTTACTCGTTTCCATTTTGTATTTACTTTCAGATATGTGCAACTTTTTTTTTCTTTTTGGCATGAGATGAAGGAATCACCTTATGACATGCAAACAGCAGGGGACTTTTGGACTCCTTGTGAGTGAGAAACGCAAGTGGGGGCGATAGAGAGGGAAAATTTCATTAAAACTGGGGCCAAAGCAATAATCACAGCGTCTCTGGCTGCTTGATAGCGCGATCGATACTAGAGAAGCTTTCAATGTTCTCCACATCTGAATTCCGCCCAGGATGCGAAGTGTTGATTTACCTGCTCTTGTTTTCAAAGAAGGAGCGACACATTAGGAAATTTCCATTGTTCTGGTCTCTTATTTCCAGACACACAGCACTGTGCATGCTTGGATTGCTGTTTCTTTTCGGGTCTTTCACATCCCCCCACCTTCTAATTACCACCAATGTACATGTGTATTGGGAGGGAAAACACTGCAAAAAAGATATCTTAGGGCCAAGCTACACATGACGAATGACACTTGAACGGCAAGTGGATTGAGTGGAGGGCAAGTGAACAGGGAGAAATACACTTGCCGTTCAAGTGTCATTCGTCATGTGTAGCTTGGCCCTCACATTGTATATATCCTAACCTGGATAACCCAGGTGAGCCTGATCTCAGCAGATCTCAGAAGCTAAGCAGGGTTGGTCTCTGTCAGTAATTGAATGGGAAACCTCCAATGAAGACCAGGGTTGCAGAGGCAGGCAATGTTAGTCTCTTGCCATGAAAATCCCGCCAGGGGTTGCCATAAGTCAGCTATGACTTGAGGGTAGTCTCCACCACCACATTGTATATGATACTGCACTGAGATTCTTTTTGTGTAGTGTGTTGCTATGCACTTGTGTGTATCAGTACAACACTATACAAAAAGGATCATAGTTATGATTGAATCAAGATTGTCCTTTTGTAATGTTGTATCAGTGCACACGTGAACACTAATAACAGCATGCCAATGGACTGAATGCTGTGGTAAATTGCACTTTCCCCACTTCTGGAATTAATTTTGGAATGTGAAGCGGTTAATATATGCTCCTACTGAAAAGTGGAATTATGGGAGAGAGGGACCCTGTGATGATTTCTAAAAAAATAAAAGTTGGGAGTGAAAAAAACATCTGTTCATCCCAAATAACTACACCCAATACGTAGACATATTTCGGCATCCTGCTGTAGACTCTGATGAAAACATTTCTGCTGTTTTCTAACACAGTCCAGCCAGGATGAAACAAGTGGAATTGGCCAGTTTGGTGTAGTGGCTAAGAGCAGCAGGACTCTAATCTGGAGAACTGGGTTTATTTATTTATTTGATTTCTACCCTGCCTTCCCCACGAATGGGCTCAGGGCGGCTCACAACATATATATAGTACAATAAATTAGTCATAAAAAGTATAAAATCAGTAGTAATTAAGTCATTCAAATAGTTCAGGGCCTTCTATATATAGGCAATTTAGGTATACAATCATAATATGTATATGAGCCATGACCTATGGGCATAAGACATAGCTGAGGGCAGTCACGAAAAAGGTGTTTTTCTTAGGGGGAAGGGGGAAGAGGACACCCACCAGTCCTCAGCCAAAGGCCCAGTGGGACATCTCCATTTTACAGCCCCTGCGGAACTGTAACAGGTCCCGCAGGTCCCGAATCTCCAGTGGAAGAGCGTTCCACCAGGCTGAGGCCAGGGCAGAAAAAGCCCTGGCCATGGTTGAGGCCAGATGGATGTCCTTTGCGCTGGGGACCACCAGGAGCTGCTTGTCTGCAGAGTGCAACACCCTGCAGGGGATGCAATGGGATAGGCAGTCCTGCAGGTGCGCTGGTCCCAGTCCATGAAGGGCTTTAAACACCAAGGTTAACACCTTGAACCGGATCCGGAACGCCACTGGGAGCCAGTGCAGCTGGCACAGCACAGGATGGATGTGGGCTGGAATTGGCGTTCCGCAGAGAATGTGCGCCGCTGCGTTCTGGACCAGGGCTGCTTCCACACACGTTGGATAACCCACTTTCAATACTCTTTAGTGAACATTTGAAACTGATTTTCCATGTGTGGAACAAAAAATCCACTTCCAAAGGATTGCGAAAGTGCATTGAAAGTGCATTAGTAGGGATGTGCGTTTCGGCATTCAGAATGCCGAAAGAATGCCGAAACAAAAGTGTTTCGGCTTCTTTCGGGGAATGCCGAAACGTTTCGGGGAATGCCGAAACGTTTCGGGTAGCCGAAAGAAAAAAGCCGAAACGTTTCGGGATTCTTTCGGCTTTCTTTCGGCTTTTCAATGGGAAAATGCCTCCGTCTTCCCGGACGTCTGGGGGAGGCATTTTCCCACCGAATAAGCCCAAAATTGGTGGGGACCTTCCTCTAACCCTTCTCTAACAACCACCCAAGTTTCAGACAGATTGGACTTTGGCGGGCCATGTTATGGCCCCCCAAAGCAGGTCCCCCCATCCTCCCATAAGAAAGCGAAGGAGCAGCATATTGTTAGCATGCTGCTGCTCATCTTTCTTCATTATTTCCTATGGGGAAAAAATGAAGAGGCAGGCTTCCTTTGCCAGGGGTGGCATTTTGCATGCAAAATGCCCCCTCACCCTCAGGGGCCCTTCTCCCACCCCTCCTCCCACCCCCCACCAAGGCTCAGCCTGCTCCCACTTGGGGGGGCCATTTCATGGCCTCCCCAAGTAGGTGCTCTAATCTCTACCACTGACAGCTGGGGGAAGGCTTGTGTTGCCAGGGGTGGCATTTTGCATGCAAAATGCCCCCAAGCCCTCAGGGGCCCTTCTCCCACCCTTCCCCCCACCCCCCACCCAGGCTCAGACTGCTCCCACTTGGGGGGGCCATTTCATGGCCTCCCCAAGTAGGTGCTCTTTTCTCTACCACTGACAGCTGGGGAAGGCTTGTCTTGCCAGGGGTGGCATTTTGCATGCAAAATGCCCCCCAGCCCTCTGGGGCCCTTCTCCCACCCTTTCTCCCACCCCCCACCAAGGCTCAGACTGCTCCCGCTTGGGGGGGCATTTCATGGCCTCCCCAAGTAGGTCCTCTCAGCCCCTAAAGTCCACCCCTTACAGCCCCACACAAACCCAATTCCCCCCCAGCTGCCACACACAGACCCAAATCCCCACATTAGCCCCTCACAGACCCAAATCCACCCCCACCTGCCCCACACCCATAACCCCAGGAACAGGCTGGCAAAGGCCAGCCCTCTCCCTTTGTTCCCTATGCTGGGAACTTCTAAACTCTCTTTCCCTGGGCAATTCTGCACAGCCCAGGGGTGCCACAATGGTGGGCACACTTCTGAGTGCCAGCTGGTCCCTGTGAAAGAGCACCTGAACCACAGACACCCTCCCTCAAATTCCCCCACCACCTACAGAGATGACTGGCCAGCCAGCCCCATTGTTCCCTATGATGGGAACCAACTGCACAACAAAGAATAAAACAAGAACAACACAAAATAAAGTTTTAAATTTTTTTTTCTCCCTTCCAAAGTACAACTAGGCAAAGCATTATGACACATTACACCAGCAGTCCCCCACACAGAAAAATAACACAACTCACTTAACATCAGAGAATCACAAAGCATGATTCCTGTCAAAAACACTTTATTTCTTGAACAGCTTTAGGTTACACAGCAGGGGGGAACACCAAAGGGCATGGCAGCACTATCTTACACAAAAATAACACAACTCACTTAACATCAGAGAATCACAAAAACACAATTCCTGTCAAAAACACTTTATTTCTTGAACAGCTTTAGGTTACACAGCAGGGGGGAACACCAAAGGGCATGGCAGCACTATCTTACACAAAAATAACACAACTCACTTAACATCAGAGAATCACAAAAACACAATTCCTAGCAAAAACACTTTATTTCTTGAACAGCTTTAGGTTACACAGTAGGAGGGCACAACAGGGCATGATAGCAATGTACTACAAAAAATAATACAACCCACTTCACCGTTTTTGACAGCAATTGTGTTTGTGTGATTCTCTGATGTGAAGTGAGTTGTGTTATTTTTGTGTAGTACACTGCTTTCCTGCTCTGTGGTGCCTTCCTACTGTGTAACCTAAAACAGTTACAGAAATAAAGTGCTTTTGACAGCAATTTTTTGGGGTGATTCTTTAATGTGAAGTGAGTTGTGTTATTTTTGTGTAAGATACTGCTTCCATGCCCTTTGGTGTTCCCCCCCTGCTGTGTAGCCTAAAGCTGTTCAAGAAATAAAGTGTTTTTGCCAGGAATTGTGCTTTTGTGATTCTCTGATGTTAAGTGAGTTGTGTTATTTTTGTGTAAGATAGTGCTGCCATGCCCTTTGGTGTTCCCCCCTGCTGTGTAACCTAAAGCTGTTCAAGAAATAAAGTGTTTTTGACAGGAATTGTGCTTTGTGATTCTCTGATGTTAAGTGAGTTTTGTTTTAATTTTTCTGTGTGGGGGACTGCTGGTGTAACGTGTCATAATGCTTTGCCTACTTGTACTTTGGAAGGGAGAAAATATTTTTTTTAAAACTTTATTTTGTGTTGTTCTTGTTTTATTCTTTGTTGTGCAGTTGGTTCCCATCATAGGGAACAATGGGGCTGGCTGGCCAGCCATCTCTGTAGGTGGTGGGGGGATTTGAGGGAGGGTGTCTGTGGTTCAGGTGCTCTTTCACAGGGACCAGCTGGCACTCAGAAGTGTGCCCACCATTGTGGCACCCCTGGGCTGTGCAGAATTGCCCAGGGAAAGAGAGTTTAGAAGTTCCCAGCATAGGGAACAAAGGGAGAGGGCTGGCCTTTGCCAGCCTGTTCCTGGGGTTATGGGTGTGGGGCAGGTGGGGGTGGATTTGGGTCTGTGAGGGGCTAATGTGGGGATTTGGGTCTGTGTGTGGCAGCTGGGGGGGAATTGGGTTTGTGTGGGGCTGTAAGGGGTGGACTTTAGGGGCTGAGAGGACCTACTTGGGGAGGCCATGAAATGCCCCCCCAAGCGGGAGCAGTCTGAGCCTTGGTGGGGGGTGGGAGAAAGGGTGGGAGAAGGGCCCCAGAGGGCTGGGGGGCATTTTGCATGCAAAATGCCACCCCTGGCAAGACAAGCCTTCCCCAGCTGTCAGTGGTAGAGAAAAGAGCACCTACTTGGGGAGGCCATGAAATGCCCCCCCAAGTGGGAGCAGTCTGAGCCTGGGTGGGGGTGGGGGGAAGGGTGGGAGAAGGGCCCCTGAGGGCTTGGGGGCATTTTGCATGCAAAATGCCACCCCTGGCAACACAAGCCTCCCCCAGCTGTCAGTGGTAGAGATTAGAGCACCTACTTGGGGAGGCCATGAAATGGCCCCCCCAAGTGGGAGCAGGCTGAGCCTTGGTGGGGGGTGGGAGGAGGGGTGGGAGAAGGGCCCCTGAGGGTGAGGGGGCATTTTGCATGCAAAATGCCACCCCTGGCAAAGGAAGCCTGCCTCTTCATTTTTTCCCCATAGGAAATAATGAAGAAAGATGAGCAGCAGCATGTTAACAATATGCTGCTCCTTCGCTTTCTTATGGGAGGATGGGGGGACCTGCTTTGGGGGGCCATAACATGGCCCGCCAAAGTCCAATCTGTCTGAAACTTGGGTGGTTGTTAGAGAAGGGTTAGAGGAAGGTCCCCACCAATTTTGGGCTTATTCGGTGGGAAAATGCCTCCTCCAGGCGTCCTGGAAGACGGAGGCATTTTCCCATAGAAAAAAGCCGAAAGAATGCCGAAATAATGCCGAAAGAATCCCGAAAGCCGAAAGCCGAAAGAGATTCTTGTTTCGGCTTTCGGCTTTAACGATAGAGAATCTTCTTTCGGCTTTCTACTTTCGGCTATAGCCGAAAATTTTTGGCTTGCACACCCCTATGCATTAGTCAACATGTGTGGAAATGGCCTTGATGTAATTTCCAGGTCAGGCCCAAGGGCAGTCCAATGTAGAGTGAGTTGCAAAAGTCTAACCGGGAGGTGAACGTTGCATGAATTACTGTGGCCAGGTCCCAGTTTGATTCCCCACTCCTCTGCTTGAAGCCAGCTGGGTGACCTTGGGTCAATCACAGCTCTTTCAGAGCTCTCTCAGCCCCATCCATCTCACAGGGTGATTGTTGTGGGGATAATAATGACATACTTTGTAAACCGCTCTGAGTGTGGCATTAAGTTGTCCTGAAGGGTGGTATATAAACTGAATGTTGTTATTGTTGTTATTGTTGTTGCTATTGTCCTAGTCTCAAAATCAAACAGAGGCCAAGTAGCACTTTCTCCTTCCTCTAACTTTGTTTCTGCAATGCTTTTTATATTTGAATCTATCCTTTGTAAGGCAAATTGCATATGTGCCTCTTTTTAAAAAACATAATTTAAAAATAGTGCAATGCTTCCCACTCCCTCCCTCAGCACTGACCCATCATTTAACGGTCATTTTCTTATTTTCCAAAACCAGTTTCCACTAATCAGACTGTACCATTGTTTCCCTTCTCAAGCACTAGAATTAGGTGACTGTACAAGGAGGCAGAAAGAGAGGAATGACCTTGAGGTTAGAAGCTCAAGAGGTGAAAGGAAGAGTAGAATTGTCTAGCAGAAGAGAAAGTGAGGGAGAAAAAGGTGAAGGATGGGGGAGGTGAGGGGGAGGAAGCTGAATTTTAACAACATTCAGGGTTGTTTTTTTAAAAATAAAAGTTCTCCAAGTAGAAATAGCTGAGATGCATACAAAGTCCTCACCATCCAAAATTCTTCCAGGCTTTCCTAGTTGTCCAACATTGTTTCCATGGTGGAACCAAAGCACCAGAATTCTCTTTTTAAAAAAATGTCTGGATTTTGTACAATGCACTGTTGCATGGGTAGAGTGCCACCCTCTTCAGACACATCAGTCATATCTCCTCTGCTGCCTCTACATTACTAATGTGTAGGTGTCCATGGCTTTAAAAAAAAGTGTCCTAATGCAATTTTGAAAGATGCTTTTGAAATTCCCTTACTTGGAATTTCTCTCCAGTTTTTGGAATTCCAAATAATATGGACGTATTTCTGAACTGGAACTGATATACAGAAGGAATCCTCAGGTGCTCCATTCTTTAATGGAACAACTTTGAACAGAGCACGGTGCATGTGCAGCAGGGTAGCATGGTGCATTTGTGGTAGGGTAGCATGGTGCATGTGTGGTTCAATTCATGCGTGTGTCCCTGAGTAGAGGTGCACAGAAAGAAAGAAAGAAAGAAAGAAAGAAAGAAAGAAAGAAAGAAAGAAAGAAAGAAAGAAAGAAAGAAAGAAAGAAAGAAAGAAAAGAAAGAAAGAAAGAAAGAAAGAAAGAAAGAAAGAAAGAAAGAAAGAAAGTCTAGGAAATCCAGATCGTGGTTTCAGGGATCCCCAAAAATCCAGGATTCTTGAAATCTGGGAAAGATTCTCTGATCTAGTTAAGACCGATCAGAGAATCCCAGATTTATTCGGGCATTATTCCCTATGGGGAAAACTATCTAGGGGCTGGGGGGCCTTTTTCAAGCAAACCACACCAAATTTGCAGGGAACCTACTTTGGACTGCTTCAGGAAGATTAGACTCTGGGGTCCAATTATATGGGCCCCTGAAGAAAGTGCTCCCAGTCACTCTCCATTGTTTCCGATAGGGAAAACGTTTCCAAGCCCTGTATGTTCAGTCTGTGACCCCGCTTGGAAATGGCAAGGGGTCGTCCACTGGGGCAAATGCATATCTCTGAGCTTCTTGGAAGAAGGATGAGATCAAAATTAGACAGGCAGGCAGACAGATACTCCATAGCATGTTATAGATGGACATTATACATTAGACATTATCTAATGGCCTCTCAGAGAATCATGCGATGAGGCCTACTTTACGTAGCACTATGACTCGTTCTCACTGGCTCTAAATCAGGCTTCAGTGTCAAAGCCACCTTGGCCTCTTCATCAGAACAAACTAATGAAACAAGCACACATATTCTGCAATCAGGGAAAAGCTTGAAAAGCCATCGTGCCGTTGAAAATTCCCCCCGCGCTTCAGCCGAGACTGTTGACCTGCCACATTTCGTTAAGCCCCAAACATGATCCGGGCGCTGTCTTTTGCAACCATCCCTCTGACTGAACGCCAGCATGAAATTTTCAATCGCCCATTGAAGGGGAAATCATTATACGCCTCTCTGGCAATCTCATCTCATTCATTCGATAAACAATCCTGCAGGTTAGGGAGTCCCTGCAGGGTTTTGTAATGCGGCAGAAGGTGAACGGCAAGAGGAGGATCAGCCGACAAGCTTGTCAGTGCTCAACAAGCTAGAGCATTTCTCGTTTCTTGCAGGCTCCAGAATTTTCAGCTCCTGTGGCTCTATCTAGAAATCAGTGGATATCCCTTATTCCATTCTATTGTTAGCCAGGAACTTTTCTTCCACCATTCCATTCCTCCTGGATTCACATTTAACTACGAAAATTAATTTTGGCACTGGAGCATGCATCATTTGCCACAACTTTTATGTATCCCCCCCACTTTCACTATTTATGATAAACCACTATAAAACAAAACAATTTGGATTAGGCATGCTGCAGGGTCAGATTTTACAGTGAACATGTTCTAGAGGTGAAGATGAGGGATGCTTGAACACTGGCTGGTTTGGCTCATGTCCTATTTGCCAGGTGCAAACAGGGAGCTTTTTTTTGATGGACTGCTCCTCTGTTTGTTGACCCATTTGTGGCTGCTCAGCGAGTTGCTTTAAATATTCTGTCCTAACAGTATAGTACCGCACAATCTGCTTTTCACACGTGTGCATTGTCACTCTACCCGGTGGAGATTTATTCGTCCAAGCCCTTGCTGTGCCAATGCTCTTCTCATCGAGCAATTGTTTAAACACTTAAGTCAGTCATGAATCATACAAAACAGTCATAAGTGAACACTATTTTTTTTTTAAAAAATCCTATCATTGGGTGATCCTCGAAGGTATCTTTAGCAGTACTAATGGGAGCGTAAATATTAGGCTCAGCAGCAATTTTATTCACCCATTGGTCCAGCGTTTGAGTCATTGGATGCCGAACTGAACAGGTTCAATGACCAGCTCACAGTCAAATATGGTAAGCAGGGCTTTTTTTTCCAGTGGGAACACAGTAGAATGGAATTCCAGCACCTCTTAAAAATGGTCACATGGCTGGTGGCCCCGCCCCCTGATCTCCAGACAGAGGGGAGTTTAGAT
The DNA here is from genome assembly GCF_028583425.1 of Eublepharis macularius. NCBI lineage: Eukaryota > Metazoa > Chordata > Lepidosauria > Squamata > Eublepharidae > Eublepharis > Eublepharis macularius. Next base: position 32,701,828 of record NC_072807.1, on the reverse strand, counting down.
TGCCCTCTGCGCCACTGGCAGTGCGGAGGGCAATCTAAACTCCCCTCTGTCTGGAGATCAGGGGGCGGGGCCACTGGCCATGTGACCATTTTCACTGAGGGCAATTTAAACTTTAAAAAACTCCCGCCTTGTTCCAGCTGACCCAAAGTGATGTCATTGTGAGGTCTTGAGTTCCAGTACTGAGTTCCACCACCTCTTTTCCCAGAAAAAAAGCCCTGATGGTAAGTATTACTGTTGAACATATGCACCACAACATCTGTAACATACCTATTGCAATTGTGCAAAATGGGCAAAAAGCAGGTAATACGATGTAGCCTATGCTGTTCATTTAATGGAGGCATCTGACAGCACAAGTTCTAAGAGGAGGCAAATGGTATGCTTTAGCTTTATATATGTGGGTTGATATAAGTTTTATTCATTTCATTTTATTTATACAATGCTTTTCTCCCCAACAGGGATTCAAAGTGGCTTATATTATTCTCCTCTACTCCATTTCATCCCCGCAACAACCCTGTGAGGTTGGTTAGGCTAAGAGTGTGTGACTGGCCCAAGCTTCCTTGGCAGAAGGTCAGATTAGATAGGCAGGTTTTTAAACAGTTGGGTTCCGGTTCCCCAGATCCAACTTGGGTCCCAGTTCCCCAGACCCAACTCGGTTTCCCCGCAGCCACACAGCAGCTGTGGGGAAAGGCTGTTAAAAATAAAGGAGAGCCCAAATAGCCTCAGAACGCCGCTGCAGGGGAAGGAAGAGCTCCTGCCTAACCCCCCAAACCATTTCCCCATCTTGAAATAGCATGGGGGAGGGTGTTTCCCTGTTTTTACTGTTCCACATGCTCAACATGGAGCAGCAAGAACAGGGACCCAATCCAGCTTGCTATTTTGAGGGGGAAAAAACCGTCCTGATTCATATCAAGCCATTCCTCCCACACACAGTTTTGGTAATCAAAGCCAAGATCCAAATGAACAATGAATTGTACCCTCCCTATTGTTCTTTTGAGGATAAAAAAGCAGGATATGGAAAGGAGGGCTTTGTCCATTGAATGTACCATGTTGGGCAAAGCCCTCCCTTCCATACGATGGCCCAGATCTATACTGTGACCATAGGCATAGCGTGCCGGGGGGGCAGGGGGGGCCTCCTCAGGTGCAAAATTTTGAGGGAGCGCCTGGTCCATCCCCCCCCCAGGAGGGCCCCTTTGCCACTGCCACCTGCCCTCCCCTTCGCCAGCACTGCAGGGCACCCTGGCGGCACAGAAGGTGGTGGGGAGGTGAGCAGGGAAGCGGGCTGCCTCGCCGCTCGCCTTGCCAGTGCTGCCAGTTCTCCTCCTCCCCTCTATTTCCTCCCCTTTCCTCCCCTAATATGTGTATTTAATTGGAGGCAGTATTTTGAACGGTAGGCCACCCTGAATGCAGTGCCAGAAAAGGTGTTCCATAAAATATGAATAGATAAATAACTACTTAATCTTTGTGCAAATTTGAATTGAGGGCACGGTAATGCTTCGCCTTTGCAAAAATGTTTGCCTTTACTGTACCGACGAGTTCTGCGTTCGGCATGAATAAGGATACGACTTTCGGCATTGCAAATGCAGGGCTCCCCTAACCCCCTCCCCAGTCCTCCCATACAGCTCCTCTTGTTTACCTTGTTTCCTAGTTTGTTTGCTAAAGGTCTATTAAATCTGTTTCTTTGTACTGAGCTCTGCCGACGTGGGAAGCTTGGCAATTGTTACATTAATGATCATCCCAGAGCCATTCTCAGCTCTGTCCACGCTGAAGCTGGATGGAGACAATTCACACTTCTCAGTTCTTCATCCCGGAATGTGTCTTTGCACAACTCCCTATTGATGGCCCTCCTCCTAAACTGAACTCCTTTTCGGTACCTATCCTATTATATGCAGACGATGCTGTGATTCGCTCCTTTTCTAGGGTACGCCTAATGCATTTCTTACTAGGGTCCATGGCCTATTGTAGACAGAACACTCTTTTTGTAAACTTTGATAAGACAAAAATATTGTTTTTTTTCTAAATCCTGGAAGCGCATTTGTTGGAGAATAGTTACCAGTTGAGTACCGGGTCCGGTTCAAGGTTTTGGTGTTGACCTATAAAGCCCTATGCGGACTGGATCCAGCATACCTTTGGGACCGCCTCTCCCCATATGTTCCCCGGAGGTCACTTTGATCAGCTAATGAGCAGTTGCTGATGGTCCCTGGCCCCAGAGAGGTCTGTCTGGCCTCTACCAGAGCCAGGGCCTTTTCAGTCCTGGCTCCAACCTGGTGGAACTCTCTGTCTGAGGAGACTAGGGCCCAGCAGGATTTGTTATCTTTCCGCTGGGCCTGCAAGACGGAGATGTTCCACCAGGCATTTGGTGGGAGCTAGACTGTCCTCTCACCGGCCATACCACTGAAGACCGTCCACCACCCATGCAGGAGCTCATAAAGTGTGACACATACTTATATCCGCCATCTGAGAAATTTTATTACACATGGATAATGTTTTTAAATGTTTATTTATAATGTTTTTATTGTTTTAAACTGTATGTCATAAATTGTATGTTGTTACACCGCCCTGAGCCCATCCAACGGGGAGGGCAGTCTAGAAATGCAATAAATAATAATAAATATAGAGGGAAGAAAAACTGAGCAGGTTAAATCATTCAGATACCTTGGCGTCCTATTCCAGTCAGGGCCGGCGTGCCCATTGAGGCCAGGTAGGCGGTGGCCTCAGGGGCCATTTCCAGACGGCTTACCTTCTGCCGCTCCACGCCGCAATGCCGCGGCTCATGCTGGGGCGAACGCGAAATATTGCGTTTTCTCGTGCAAGTTTTGCGCAATGTTGCATAAAACTCGTGCGAGAAAATGCGCTATTTAGCGTTTTCTCCGGCACCAGCCGTCACGTTGTGGCATGGAGCGGCAGAAGGTAAGCCGTCAGGGTGCGGCCAGGGTGCGGCCAGGGTGCGGGGTGCCGGAGGGGGCGCCGGAGGAGGCACGGGGGGGCAGGAGCATGCGCCATAGAGCTGCAACCTCCTAGCTCTCCCGCCCCGCGCTGCCGCCAGCACACGCCCCTGGCCAGGCACAGCAGGCGTCTGCGGCGGTGCAGGGCAACCGAGTAGAAGAGCTCGGAGGCCACCTGTGAGCCATCCCAGCTGCCCGCTGCAGGGATCGAGCCAGCGGCACGTGCGCACCCGTGATGACATCACACATGACGTTATCACGCAGGCTGATGTGTGTGTGCATGTGCGCGCGTGGGGCGCCTGGCCGGCTGGCTGCGAACGCCGAAAACCCTGGCGCCACTGCTGATTCCAGTATAACTTAAACTGGTGTTCTCATCGGGACCACTCTCTCATCTTGGCCAGGAATAAGATTGCGGCCATAACACACTTCTTTCATCAAAGCGGTAACCAATTTGTCCCGGCTGCACTTCAGATTTTTCGGGCCACAGTCATCTCACGCCTGCTGTGTGGATCCAGAAGAACTTCAACAATGAGGCAGAACCCATTGATGCTATCTTCCGACAAGTGGCTGTATTTCCAGTGGAACAGCCCCAAGTTGGAGGAATGTTCCCTGACCGCAGGGGCAGACCGGCCATTTAACTGAAAGGGAAATCTCCTTGTGTCCCACAACGTTGGAAGGGCAGAGATCAGCACAGCCACCGTGCAGATTCTGTGTGCAAGCGAGCGAGAGGCAGGCAGCCCCCCCCGCTTCCGATTCCCAGGTGCAATTCTGCTTGCGTCTATTCCCATGCTACAGTTACATCAAATGTCCTCAGCCCCAAGGTACAGGGCTTATTAGTGAGATCTGAAACTGCCTTTGAAAAAACCTGAAATCTCTGCATTTCAAAAGGCCTTCCACTGCTCGGAGGAGGAGAGGAATTGGGAGGGCAGGATGGGGTGTCTCGTCACCACGGCACTCTTTCAGAGATAAAAGACAGATGTGGATAATGCCATGTGGGAGCTCAAGGGCAAAAATGGAGAAGGGAGGGTAGAGAGGTAGGGTGTGGGGAGGCAGAAAAAACCTGTCTGATGTGTCTCAAGCAAGCTGAGTGTGACATTTATGCACCTCCAAAGGATGCTATCCATTTCTTTTGAGAAGATGGTTGCAGCACAGGTTGTGGCCGTTCACTGAAAATATTTATGCACCCCATTTTCTTGCAGTGCATGTGATGCAGTTGGCAATAATATCATTAAAAGGTAGAACAAACCAATCCCCCATACCATATAAAACCGCAATGATAAGAACGGCTCACAGCTAAAAATTCAGGGTATCTTTTGTATACATTTACAAAAGCAGTCACCACCTGGAGCAGGTTTTGGAGAGGTGGCATCAAATTTTCTCAGTAAAACAAATGACTAAACAGATCGTCATTACATCAACGCATGAATTGGCTGGCCTTTAGGTGGTTGGCAAAAGTCACTTAATGGAGTCACCGACTAACAAGGCACAGAGGCCTCTGTGTATTCCAGGATTCCCCCAGGTATGCAAAAAAAGATAACTTCATAACCAAAATGAAAAAAGACTACCTCCCCAAATGGCCTGCTGTGGACTGAGCATGCTCTGGGAAGCACAGAACATCGAGAGCAGTTCAGAGTCAGTTAAAATTCAAAAGTCAGGAGGGGGAAATAAACTAGGCAAAATTTCTCACTTTGGTGGAAGACTTCCCACCTCCCCCTATCTCTGCCCACTGCTCCCAAGCTGGGCAGCTGGGGGAAATCCTGGGGGGAAACGGGGGAGATCGATGTGCCAATGCCATGATGTCACTTCTGGTGCAACACAAACGTGATGTCTATGCACTGGGTGATGCTCTAGCATTTGCCCCAAACTCTTTAGTTAAACCACCGAGTTTTAGGCGAATGCATTACCCCGATGTGATGATCTCACTTCTAGTTGAAACCCTCAAGAGGTTGTAGAAGCTTGGAGAGGGAGATCTGGGATTTTAACTCCACCTGATAGGATTTCTCATGGGCCCCCAGCTTGTAAAGCTATAAAAGTCCAAGCAGCATGAGAGAGAGAGAAAAAACAGGGTAAAAGCAGATGTGTCTCCCTACTCGGCTGGGTATCTCATTAAAAATCACAGAGAGATCCCTAACCGTCAGGGGCATATCCTGAACCGATTAGCTCCCATTGATAAAACGTCAACCACCACCCTTGAACGATCACCCAAACCAAAGAATGGCTGGCCAGCAATCTCAACACTCTGCTTGCCTCACACGGATAGTACAATCCCCGGATCGTTCTCTTGCTAAACAAGATTCACAAGATTTTTCTTGGAACGTTTTCTCCTTTCCTTGACGTGTGTGCAGGAAGGTCCTGGAGGGGAGAAAGGAGTGGGCGAGAAAAGGAAAGACAGAAGCACCTCCTGCATCGTCCTTTTGGCAATTTCTTTCATTCTAGGATGCATATTAATAGTTTACAGGGAAGCATCAGCTATTTACATCTGTTCTCCTATTACAGGCACATCAATGATTCATAGTCCCATCCTGATCTGTTTAAACTTTACCTTAAGAGACTAATTAGAAATTCTTCATCAACTAGCTAGCACTTTTCAGACAGGGAGGAGGTGAGGCTGACTGAGAAGACCATAAAAGAACAGGAGAACAGCGATGCTGGCGTCAGGACAATGGTTCCATTGATCTAGTTTAGCATCCTGTTCCCCTAGTCGGAGACCAGAGAGAAGCTCAGAAATGGGACATAGTGGAAACAACCTTCCCTTGCTGACTGTTCCCCAACACTAGGCAATCAGTGGCATTTTGCCTCTCACCCAGAAGCCAGTTCAGGTATCATGGCTAACAGCCACAGATAAACCTATCGTCCATCGAGATGTTCAGGCACCAGCAGGTTCAGTTCACAGTCTGCTTGCTGGTCATGAACAGGGAACCAGTTTTTTGTCAAGCTGTTTGGCTGTTCAGGTGCAGCTCATGCCTGTTGGGCGGGTTATTTTCTGCATAGTCATATAATCCAGTATATTGCAGTCCACCGCATTTCACACATGCTCATTCTCACACAGCAGGAGTTCTAGCCCCCACCCCCATACACAGCCGTGTTCTGCTCAGCAGCCCATCATTCAAATAAAAAGTAAGCAAACCACTGGTTATAAATAAACATTCTGTTTTCTAATAAGTCTTACCATTTGGAGTTAACTATATGTTATCAATCTTCTTTAATGTATGCACATTTTTGCACAGCCTTATGGGGAATTGTCGTTCATCAGCTATTTAATTAACTGACCCAATCATCTACAACTTGTGTGGGAAGAGACAAAACAGGTATTTTTGCCTGCCAGACAAGTTAGCTGAAAATAGTAGATTCCAGAATCCACACAATGATTAACAACTTAAGGCCAGGGCTTCCGGGCCCAGTTGGAGCTGCCCTCTCCATTTGAGAATTGACAGGGAAAATGCCTCCTGCCATCTGGAAAGTGAGGAAATAATAATAACAACAACAACTCCACTTATATATTGTTCTTCTAGTGTCCCACTCAGAGCAGTGAACCGTGTTTTTATGTCTCCATAATACAAGTGTGGAGCTGGGCTGAGAGGCTTACCCAAGGCCATCTTTTGAGCTCATGGCAGTAGTGGGAGTCAAACCAGCAGAGTGTTGATTTGCAACCCAACCATTCACTATGCTATAATAACTGCACAGATTAGTGCCCACTGAGAGCAGTGAGCCAAGTCAGTTTTATTCGGATCTCCACAGTACAACTGGGGAGTTGGGGCTGAGAGGAAGGGCTGACTCAAGGCCACCTGCTGAGCTCATGACAGTAGTGGGAGTCGAATCAGCAGAATGCTGATTCGCAGCCCAACCACTCACTATGCTATAATTATGCTTATATATCACTCTTCTAGACAGATTAGTGCCCACTTAGAGCAACGAACAAGGACGGTGTTTTTATATCCCCACAATCCAGCTGGGGAACTAGGGCTGAGTGGAGTGGCTTCCTCAAGGCTTCCAGCTGAGCTCATGGCAGTAGTGAGATTCGAACCAGCAGTGTGCTGATTTGCAACTCAACCATAATAATAATAAAAATAACAACAACAACTATGATTATATACTGCTCTTCTGGACAGACAATTGCTCACTCAGAACAGTGAACAAAGTCAGTGTTCTGATTATCCCCATATGTCTGGAGAGCTGGGCTGAGAGGAGCGGCTTAACCAAAGCCACCTGCTGAGCTCATGAAAATAGAGGGATTTGAACCAGCAGAGTGCTGATTCACAGCCTAACCCCTTAACCACTATGGCACAGAGACTCCAAGAACGCAATCCAATGATATGCAAAACTAAGCCTCCTCCAAGGAAATCTGCCCTACTGTTAAAAAGCCCAGGAGCCCACAATATCCATTTTGTTTTGAGCAATGGAAGACTCAAATATGACTCAGGGTTCACACTCACACCCGCACTATTTTTTTCTTTGGTACTCCACAACAGAATCCTACCTACTTACAATGTGGAAATGAAGGCAAGCAATGAAACCAAGAGTCAAGGCGGCTCCTGGGAAATCCAGGCAACATCCTTAGCATGCCTCACGAGTAGCAGCCTGCATTGCCAATGGTTGTTCATTAAGACAGGATAATGGAAGAATTAGTTGGAAGAAATGCAATTGAGAGCAGCAGAGGATAGTGTATATATTAAAGCCCAGAGAACTCTCATTATCATTCTCGAGGGGGGGAATGCACATTTCCCATTCTGGTGCAACGTATTAAAAAACAAAAAATTGCCTTGATGTGCCAAGCAGATTGCAAAGCCCCTTTGTAATGGAGTCAGAGGGCGGGCAGGGAACGCAGACGAGAACTCTGGACATCTCATCTGTCCTGGTAGCAATGCAACATACCTGCGCGCACATCAGCCACGTTCCCGCGTGGTGTTAGCATACAGGCTTTCTCACAGAGCAAGAGCCCAGGGCTGGTTTGCACTCAGCAGTGATCTAACCGACCCCACGCCCTCATTGCTATTCCCAGCGCTGCCCTGGGTGGACGGCAAGCATTAATGAGCTGCAAGCGTTGCCTCCTGTTTCTTTTGAAAGTGATTCATCATTACTGGTCAGCTGAGTCCATCGGCGACCTTTTTTCTCGGCCTTCCAATCAACCCTAAATGCTCATCTGTGATAATTGGCTAATCCCAGAGGTTAAGTTATCAGTAGTCTTGGCTGCACCGTGTCTTTATTGCTAAATGCCAGGTCCTTTCAAGGCACTTTCGCACAAACGGAATGGAACTCAAATTCTCAGCTGTTAACTGATGGGTGGCTGTTCACTAGGCAAGACTGTTCCCTGCTCCTTGAAAGTGTGCAAGGTAGAGAGAAGGCTAATTCGATTGCTCCTCCAATCCTTGCATGTGTAAATCTAGCATATCAGGGTTTGAGCCTAGCTTTCACCCAGGCATCCTAGGTTGCAATGTTCTGGATTTTTTTAAATGGAGGAACATACAATCATCTCCAGATCTAGCTCAGGTGATAACTGGGCCCCCATATCTGGGGGGAGGGTCAGCTCCAGAACAGTTTCCGATGCCGTGGATCAAGGCTCAGGGTCACTCTACATATTCCTTCTTTTACAAAGTTCTCCCTGGAGCCAATCTGTGCTCTGCGTAGACACACGTCAGCTCTGGGGATTGGCTTCTGCAAAAAACATAGAGTGCAAATGGGCTTGGAAAGCTGCCGCCAGAGGAGGAAGAGCTTCCACCTTTCCCCCAAGCTTTCTTTCCCTGAGCAAAAACAGTGCAGAGGGGATACATTTCCCCATTTCTGCTGCTTCTCCTGGAGGTATTGTGTGCCCATGGTGCAGCATAAAGGGGAAAACTCTCTCCCACATGCACTGTTTTTGCATGAGGCAAGAAGCTTGGGAGAAGGCAGGAGCTCTCCTTCCTCTGGCGGCAGACAGAAATGATTGTGCTTCTCAGCCTGTTTATAAAGTGCAAGTTGCAAACTCCTGCAGCCTCAATTTATCTCGAGATGAGCAGGAAGGGGAGAAGAGGTTTAATCCTTCAGCTGCCACTTAGTTTTGCTAAGAACACTTGGTTATTAGCATTTTAAAGAGTGTTTTTAAAGGATGCATCTTTTTACAAAAACACTAATGGCATAGTGGGCAGCTGGTTTTGATTCTCGAAATGCCACTGCAGTCAAAGGGTTAAACCTCTCCTCCCTTTCCTGCAGGGTCCTCAGGCAAATTGAGGCTGCACAAGCCTGCCCCTTGTCTTTTTTATTCCCAGTCTTTTATTCATCTGAATGAGCTGTGGCCTCACTGTTTGTAGCACCAACAGGCAATACATTGAAAGGCTTTGCTTGTCTATGGTGTTGATTTTCTATTTGTGGAAACATGTGCCCTGGCTTTTATGGGCAGGGGGGTATTGTAGTGGCTTGGCTGTGAGTTACGGGTATGAGTTCCTAAGGGGGTGGCCGGCATAATGCTGCCTTGCAGCGTCGGGGAAGCACACAGTACTGACAACGTATTTTTCTCTCGCCGAGCGATCCCCAGCATCCCTCCGGTTTGCTCGGGCTGCGTATATATCAAGCCCAATTATGACAGGTGCAATTTTATGTCTCAGTTTGACTTTTACGGGGTATCATAAACAGCCCAGCTGGCATTTGACTAGGAGGAGTTAATAGCAAGAGATTCAGGGAGATAAATAAAGGCGAGAAAGTTGGATGAAGAACAAAAACACCACTGCCTGCGTGCATGCACACACACACACTCTCTCTCTCTCTCTCTCTCTCTCCTTCATGCACTGTTTTTGCTGTTTGGGGGCTGGACATGATCCAGTCCAATTGAACAGAACCATGTGCAATGCCTTGAGCTGTGTGCAAGAAACTTGGGATCAAAAAGTAGGAAGGAGATCTAGCATGTATAGGGGATAGAGTATCCAGCAAAACTTGGATTCAGGTCCTTACTCAGCCCACCACTCTCTCTCGGCTGGAACCTACCTCGCTGGGTTGTTGTGAGAATAAAATGGAAGAATCATGTATACCACCCTGAACTCGTTGAAGAAAGGATGAGATAAAAAATGTTCTGGATAAAGAAATAAGCGTCCAAATCCAAACCCCTGCTTTCAGAGATCCTCTCATTGAAAGATGCCAGGAATTGAACCTAAAACCTTCTGTGTGCGAACCAGGTGCCCAACCACCAAGCCACAGCCTCCCCTACAGTCATGATTAGATTTACAGGTTAAATTCAGCCCTTTGAATTAAATCTGGAAATACACCATCAGCCAAATGCTGATGTTTTAATATTAGCATGATACAAATTCCTGCAGCAAGCTCCCCCAAGCCATCTGGCCATCACAACAGCGGCACCCAGAAGTGATCTTAGCCAATGGGCAACAGGGCAAGCTGCCCCAGGCCCCATGCCAGGAGGGTCCTGATTGCCCGTAGCCCCGCACCCATCAGAGATGGGGAAAAGAGGAAAAGCAGGCTCCCACCTCTGCCACTGCTCACACCTGCTCCGTTTGGGCTGCCCACTTATGGTGAGGGCTGCTCATGCCCACCCCGTCTGGTTCCCAGTTAGCCAGCTCTGTGGCTCGTTTAGCCAGCTTCTGGCAGCAGCTCCTGCCCACTTTGCATGGGGCAAGGACTGCTTGTTGCTTGGCCCAGGTGGTGGGGGGCAGCAAGGGTTACAGAGGGTGGCAACGATTCAGGGGTCTCATTCTGTACTTTTGCCTAGGGCCCCGAAATCACCAAGACCACCTGTGGCAGCAGTTTCTAGATGCTCTTTAGAGGCAGTCCGATTCTCAGTATCTTACAAGAGCTCCAACTGGAGGTGATTAAGAGTGCTATCCTAAACAGAGGTACATCTTTGTAAAATCAATAGGCTTAGGAGCATGTAACTCTGCACTGGATTGCAGTTTGGCCTGCATTCCTGGGGTTGGTTGATTAAAAAACTAAGCCACTAGGAGGGTTAGAAATGTTAACGGAGCATCCTGCGTGAACAACACCGGCAATTAAAGGAACACCGGGAATCTGAAAAGATCGATGGCTACCGCTCAAGGAGAGTGGCCAATGGACTCGTTATCAATTATCTCTCGCCTTGTCCTAATACAGATAATGAGAAGGTCTTGGGAAGGCGGAAAATTGGGGTCAAGCACATCTAAGGGGCTGCGGGTGGCCGCCAGGAGTGCGGCTGGAGCGCAATTCTCAACCCTTGAAGAGCGCACACAGCAGTTCTCTTTCAAATTCAAAGCTTCGGTGGGTGATCGATTTGCGGCACTGTTCTTGACAGAGTCATAATGATAAAAGGCAATACTCGATGGCTTAAAACAAATGAGTCCTTAACGGGGGTTATTTTCCTTCATAGCCTTCAGATAAAGACTCAAGAATAGTCTTTAGTCACTCAGATTGTGCATCATTTTTTTTGTTTAGCTGTGTTGTTGAGCTGCAGATGAATGCTCCAGTTTCTAGCAAAGCTATGCTGTGGTCCATAAAATCTGTTGTCAACTCTAACTTTGAGTGTTATCTACATTTATTTCAATTCCCACGCTCTGAGGCCTTACAAGGGGCCCTGCTTTGATCTAGCGGGTCAGGGTTTGCAAGGCTTGGGCCGTTTTCACACTACTAACCTGCTTCCGTAACGTTGCGAAATGTCGTGCAAAAAACGCGGAAGATAGTCTTCTCTCGAGAGTTTTGCACGATGTCGCTTGATGTCATGCAAAACTCTCGTGAGACAATGCTATCTTCCGCGTTTTTTGCATGACATTTCGCAACATTACGGAAGCAGGTTAGTAGTGTGAAAATGGCCCAAGTGCCTTCTATTGCTTGCCTTAGGAAGCCGGCATTTTATGGCAACTTGGGGTAAAATCACCGGGAAGTAAGCAAAATTGAAGGAGTTGGGAGATCTGGTTTCAGAGTAAAAAAACAGGATGAGACTCCTGCGTCATTCAGAGGTCAGAAAGGGTTGCCAGACCAAGGGACCAACAGGAGGTTTGAGGCCAGAGGAATGATGAGGGGTGTTCTTGTGGTATATCACTTCTGGGGAAAACCTGGAAAGATAGCTGTTAGGTCTAGGAATCACCAGAAACTCTATGGTAAAACCACAGAGTTTCTGGCAGTTTTTAGAACTACCTGCCATCAATTCCAGGTTTTCTTCGACACTGACATTATTATACCTGTGATGCCGCAATGGGAGCTCAGGGAAGGGAATCCCCTACCCCGACCAGGGGCTTGGCAGCCCTAAGGTCAGTAAAGACACCAGTGAGAATAGGGACATCCAAACATGTCACAAAAGATTATGAGCATTAAAGATCTGGAATGATTAATTCTTTAAAAAGATTGTTGTACTTTAGTCTCAGAGTGCCGGCAAGATGCACAGTGTTTTTACGGTCAAGACAGATACCTGCCTCAAGGAGCTTACAGTCTAAAATCTGACATAAGGGACTCAGCAAAAGGAAGGGAGGAGAGGTGGAGATCAAGAGGGAGGAATGCACACAGATTTCAGTTCCACATCCTTGAGTTCAAACGCATTTTGATCCTTTAAACTGGACTGCTACTTATGAAGACGGAGCTGTAGCTGTTCATTCACATCCAAGCATGAGAAGATGGCTGGGAACATCTCTTTGCAAGCTAAATGAGATCTGGGCTGAGCTGCCCCCCCCCTCCATTCTGGGTACTGAAGCCTGGGCACGTGGTTTTCTTAGTCCGAGGCTTCTCAGCCAGTGGCTCTGAGTGCGCTCTGGGAATGGATCCACGACCAGCCCAGGAAACGAGGCGGCATTGTATTGTTTATCTTCCTTTGTTCGCCAAAATTACCTTTTTGTGCTTCTTTGCAAGCCTTCCCGAGTCCCCAGCGGGCAGAGAAGCAGGATAGAAATACTTAAACATGCAAACATAAATGGCTTAAAGGGTCAAAAGCAGCAGTTTGACTTTTGCCTTGAAACAAGTCAGAAGGCAGGGAAGACCTTTTAGCGCCGCTGTCATACGGCTCCGGTCTCCGGTGCCTGTCAATAATCCCGCTGCTCTATGTCAGACCAATTATAGTTTCCAAAGAGTCTTGCAGATCCATTTATTATGAAAGCATCTTAAGTGGCTGCTGGGCCACTGTAGATGCAGAAAGGAGCGGGGAGGTCACCGCTGGTATACCAGTCTAACAGTGAAATCCTAAGCAGAATAGTAAAGAGTCCAGTAACACCTATAAGACTAACCAACTTTATTGTCAGATGCATCTGACGAAGAGAGCTGTGGGTCTCGAAAGCTTATGCTACAGTAAAGTTGGTTAGTCTTAAAGGTGCTACTGGACTCTATACTATTTTGCAACTACAGACTGACATGGCTAACTCCTCTGGATCCTAAACAGAGTTACTCTAGTCTAAGCCCATAGAAATCAATGGGGTTAGACTGGCGTATCTCTGCTTAGGATTTCACTCTAAAAATGGCAGCATTCACATTTCAGTGGGCATAAGGCCCACTGAATAAAATGGGACCCGCGTGATTATGGAGAGTGGAATTTCTTTTTCTGAAATTCACACTTTTAGATAGAACCATTTATTACATTTTCATCTTTCAATCGAGGAATTTCTCTTCATGGTTTTCTGTTAAACTGCATGGTGGTACACTATGCCTCTTTCTGTAAATACAGCCTTACAGGGTTTTTTTTTAATGTTACACACCACAGGGTGGCACTCTAGCAAGAGAATAGGAAGCTTTGGGAAGACATTGCCTACCTCTGAGCATCTGCAGAGTGAAATTTTGAAATTCTGCGGAATCTTCCTTCTCGTCCTCTTTTTGGATTTCAATTTTAATCAAATGGATTACTTGTTGGATTTCAGAGAGAAATTCACTCAAAAAGAATTAAGAGAATTTCTCTCGACCAGGCTAAATGAAACTGGTGGTGGTGGTAGAGAGTGCCCTCAAGTCACAGTTGACTTATGGCAACCCCTGGCAGGGTTTTCATGGCAAGAGACTAACAGAGTTGGTTTGCCATTGCCTGCCTCTGCAACCCTGGTCTTCACTGGAGGTCCATCCAATTACTAACCAAGGCCGACCCTGCTTAGCTTCTGAGATTTGACAAGGTCAGGCTCACCTGGGCTATCCAGGTCAGGGCAAATGAAACTGACTGCTGAGTAAACCTACTTAGGATTGCTGCATAAACTGGTAAATATATGCATGGGGGAGGGGGGATGCAAATGAACCAAAGGAACTGAAGATTGCAGCAAAGTGGGACTGATTTTAGAAATGTTTCTAGTAGGGCTGCCAACTCTGGGTTGGAAAATTCCTGGAGATTTGGGAGCGGTGCCCAGAGAGGGTGGAGTTTGCAGTGGGTGAGTGCCATTCTAATCCCATTCAAGCCAAACAGGCTGGCTTGACCTACCTGCAATTTGGGCTGCAAAATCAATTGAAATCCAGCTTCACCAATCTTTGCAGCGAAACTCCCTCTTCTTAAATTGTGCTGGGAATAAATTCACAGCTGGGACATGTGATATACTATAAGCAAGCCAATTGATCTTTTTTTCCTTCCCGCTCTTTGTGCTGTTTACCCAGCAGGAATCACACTATTCACAAACGAAACGCACCTCCATGTAAGCACATTATGAATTATGAAGTGTCTTGATAGCCGTTGCGCAAAACAGCGGAGCAGCTGTTGTGCTGAAAGACGAAGCCATTCAGTCCCCAAGGGTTTTGTGCAATCGTTAGGAGAAAGCTAACCTCTCTGCTGATGCTAGCTGTGTATGTAGTCGCTGTCTTTTTTTTAAAGTGACAATTAGTCATCTAAGGAAGGGACAATGAGACAGGCATCATTTGAATTTCAATGCAACATCTGAGAAAGACCAAAAAGAATTGCAGGGATAGATTTGTCAATCAATGCCCAACTCCATAGTACAGCTGGGAAAACCCGAGCATTTGGATGGGTCCCGCTGCATCTGGGTTGGTGGCTACCATGCATTGGAATCCTACAAGTCTAGCAACGTGCAAATATGACTTTGGGGGCTAAGAGCATCTGGCATGCTCTTTTGCACTCTGCAGATTAAACTCTTTATCCCAACCTTGCACTTTCTTTAATCACACACACATACACAATCTCTAATTATCTGCCAGGCTTCAGATGGAGAAACAAAACTCTCATGACGTACTGCATTTTACCACCCCTACTGGAAGCAAACAATAGCCCCCGCCCTTCAATCCCACTGTAAAACCCTCTCCAGAAAGACTGGCTCCCGAAATAAGAAAGAGTAGATGATTATCTGGGCCGTTTCCACACGGCTTACCTTGTTCTGGAAAACAGTGAAATCTTGCGCAAAATCTCGCGTGAAGACGCTGTTATCACGTGAAATCGTGCGAGAAGACGCAATAATAGTGTCTTCTTGTGAAATTTCACTTGAGATTTCGCTGTTTTCCGGAACAAGGTAAGCCGTGTGGAAACGGCCCTGGAATGAAACCAATTGAATTGAACTCAATAATGGAAGAGAATGACTCAAGGGCTTCTTTCTTATTTTCTTATTCACAGAAAGGGAGAAAGCACGGATGGGGTGGGGGCCTACAAGGTTGGCACCATGGTATCTGTTTCACCAGCAGTCACCTTTTTTCAGCTGCCTTAACTGCATTGGTAGATGGTCCCCTACCAAGGTTAATGGAGGGGCCTGTGGTTCCGTGGAAGAGCATCTACTTCACATGCAGAAGGTTCTCGGTTCAATCCCTGGCATCAACCAGGCAGCAAGTGTAGAGGTACTGCCAGGAGAGATACCCCTTGTAAAGGCACTGCCAGTCTGAGTAGAACTTAATGGACTGATGGTCTGATCCGGTATAAGGCAGTTTCATGAGTATGTCCCAGGAGGCCACTGAAACACCCACAGCTGAATTTTCTCACCGAGAAGTTCTCAGTGCAGGAACAACCTGAATAATAATAACGAGTTTTAATTCTGGAAACTAACCTAGAGAGCTGAGATATGCAAGTCACTCATCTCCTAACCCTGATTCATGACAACGAAAGGACCTCGTGCTAGGAAAATCCACCACTCCCTTCCTGAACTTGTGTTACTCTAACCTGACAATTCCTCACACTTGCTGTTGGACAGGTCTGAGATAAGCTGGAAACGATAAAGGAGAGAGGCAATGAAAACAGCCGTAATTTATTCAGCACCTCCTGATTGCTATTCCCACTGAGTCGTCCGTAATCAGAATCATTGATTTTGGGTCCTGCAGGTAGATCAGCTGAAAATTGGTCGTTTTCACAATCTTCCTAACGCTATAGATTGGCACAGCCTGAAAGCTCAGCAGAAGGCCCATGTTTGTTTGATTTACTCCCCAGAGGCTGTGCTCCAAGGGCCCCCTCCAGGCAACAACACTGGAAGAAGCAGAAATATTCAATTCTGCCAAGGCTAAAATGGAGCTGTTTCCACCCTTTCTGTTCCTAAGCCAGGCCTGTGCTACAGAGCAAACAGGCTTCTACCAAGTTGTGATGTGGGGGAGAAGAATGAAGAGCTTCAGAGGACCCAGTCCAGAGATTGCGGTGGAAAGGAACAGAGCTGTGTAAAAAGCCTTATACAAGATTACAATCAGAGAGGTTCCCTGGAGAGATGGCATAGAAATAATCCAAATAAATATATAACCTCTCCATAAAAGGACAGCTACTGAAGACCTGGATGTATGGGACAGACTCCCAACTGGACTTTGAAACAACACACCTGTTTCTTTCAGGGGTACCATCGTCTTTTCAAGAAGATGGATTATATAGAGCTCCAACATGGTGCTTGTTGGCTTTGTGGTGTCCTCTTGCTTCTTCTCCAAAATTCCTCTTCTTCAAAGCAAAGAGACAGGCTATCCATCACTCCACTGAAGTAGGAAATACTTCAGAAGACACCCCCTCCCCTAAAGAAGGAATCACCATTGGACCTGCTTTGGCCCATATGGAAATAGCTGCTCCCTCATAGGAGACTGCATGGATTGGAACCTCCTCCACAGGAGCCATTTTGTGATTGGTCCTGCCTTCCATGGCAGCCATTTTGTAGTGGCTCCCCACACCCTTTCTCAAAATTCCCAAAGGGTCCATAGACTTGATAACGTTGAGGAGCCCACTATAAAATAAGACTACTGTACGGAAAGCTCATTACAGAAAACCGTCACCCATTTAAACTTCCAAACCATATTACCAGCACGCTTGGATAGCCAATGTTATAGAATCCCAGTAGACGGACAGGTTGTGTGTCTAAGGTGACAGGAAATTTGAGAGTTTAATTTGCCACTTTCTATATTTCCCTTCACGAGAAATTTCTTTCAGGCATGCTCAGCAGAACAGGACCAAAGTCTTTGGAAAAGTCTGTTACTTTACAGTAACAGAACAAACATGTCACCTAAGGTTACCAACCTCCAGGTGGGGCATGGAGATCTCCCAGAAATACAGTTGATTTCCTGACTACAGAGATCAGCTCCCCTGGAGAAAATGACTGTTTTGGAGCATGAACTGTATGACATTATCCCCTGCTGAGATCTCTCCCCTCCCCAGGCTCCACCCACAAATCTCCAGGAATCTCCCAACCTGCCGTTGCCAACCTTAAAGCGACTGATAGCTGTAGAAGCCAAGGGGGGGAAATATCAGAGAGAAACGTATCCAAGATTTTTTACTGTTTCTTTTTAAAGTAATCACCTGATTTCATCTCATTATTAGAACAAGCTTTGGTGCATATATTTATTTTTAGAAGTGTTATCATAATTTGGGTCTTTAAATGAAGTAGCTATGATTACTTAATTCTAGGAATGTGTATGTTGAGTTACATCCCTCCCCCACACGCAAACAGGGCAATCCTAAGAAGTAGAGATGGGCACGAACCGCATTACGAACTTCAAAAGCCCACGAAAATGGCAATCGCGCGATCGCGATCCGGCAGTTCATGATCATCCACGGCCAATGAACCAGCATTCGGAAGACGCCTGGTTCGATGCATTCGGCCGCGGTTCAGGAAGCCAGACACTCAGGTGCCAGCAATCAATTCCCCTGGCAACGGAGCCGGTGGAATGCCTGAACTCTGTCTGCGCTCCTTCTGTCACCCTGGAAACCCGAATTGAAGCCTATCTTACCTTGATCGGCAGGTCTTCCTTCCAACCACAGAGCTGCAAAGCGGTTACAAGTTAGGAGAAGACACCCAGGGGAGGGAGGGGGAAGGGGGTGTCCTGTAGCCATAGGCACCCCAATCTCATCCCTGCAAACCCTGATAGGCAGCTCTGACGGCCAAACACAGACCTCCTGCGTTGCTCAATGGGACCTGTGCTTATAAATAGCTGTGGGCTCCCAGGCTGGGTTTCACTTTCAGCGAGCAGTGAAGTGAGACAGAGCTCTTGCTTGCCACTTGCTAGCCTTTGGGGAGAGAGACTGAGAGTATAATTGAGCTTGGATTTTTGTGGGAGTTTTCTGGGGGCCTTGGATTGAAGAGCATATAACTCCAAGATCCCTTTTGCAATCTTGTCCAAACTTGGGTGATGGCTGTAGGAGAGTCTGCAAAAGACTCTCCAGGAATATGGGCCCTCTAAGTGCCACGGGGGGGGGGGGGGCGTTCCACGCCCAACAAACCGTGAACCGCAAACCGGTTTGGCAACGGAAAATGTTCGTTGTGGTTCGTGATCTCGGGATCCTCATCAGCACCGAACCGCGAACCACTGGTTCGTTAATTTTTTTTGGTTTGTGCCCATGTCTACTAAGAAGATTGCACTGAAGGTCACTCCTGGAGGAACTTTGCCTTATGATGCCTTATGATGAACTGGGCTTTTAAGCAAATAATTGGAACCCAACTAAATACTTGATCGGGGAGGTGGGGGTGAACTTTGCATTCAGGAAGTGTTTGCAAAGGGCAGCTGCAATACAATTAAGGTTCCCAGGTCCCTATAAGTCTCCCGGTGAGGGGGGGGGAACCTGGAACTTGCCTGGAGTCCCGGTGAGGCACAATGACATCATCACGCTAGCCATTGGTGTGTTCCTGCATAGGGCCAATTCTGGCTTATTTTGGACCAAAATTAGCCCCATGCCCATGGCTGGTGCAATGACATCACTTCGGGAAGTGTCCTTATCGTACCCCAGTGGGATTGCACCCAATGCATGCTTTCCTGGGTTGCCTCCCAGTGGTGGGAAATTGCTGGGGGGGGGGTTGTCATCTCCCGCCGATCGCCAGTGATCAACGGGCAATGGGGCAAATGGTTGGGAGATTGCCCGCTAATGGCGGGCAACTGGGAAGCCTAAATACAATGCACCCTTTCTTGCCATTAAGTCCTAATGAACTTCAATAAGGCTTGCCAACTCTGGGTTGGGACATTTCTGGAGATTTGGGGGCAGAGCCTAGGGAGGATGGAGTTGGGGAAGGGGAAGGAGCCTGGTGGTTGTGACGCCATAGAGACCACCATCCAAAGGTGCCATTTTCTTCAAGGGAACTGATCTCTGTAGTCTGGAGATCAGTTGTAATTCCAGAACTCCAGGCCTCACCTGGTGCTGTGCCTCTACAGCACTGGCCTCAGAGCCATAGGGCATGCTCAGCTTGGGCTGCTCTGGGGCCGTTTCAATGTCTCAGCCCACCACAGGGGTGTCTAGTATGTTTTTTATGTACGTTATAATGGAACAGCCTGTTCCTGTCTCTGATATTTGTGTGCAGGGCAGGCTAGAGTTGCCAAGTCCCTATAACCTTTGGGCGAGAGGAGGGGGCCCGGTACTTACCAGGAGGATATTCCTTACATGCACACTCCTGGTGCCGATGTGATGACATCATTTCTGGAAGTGATGTCCGCACAATTGGCGGGTGTGCTCCCACACCTTGCGCAGGGCCAATTCAGTCCGCGATGACATCAGTTCAGGAAGTGACTTCAGGAAGTGACATTGTTGTGCCCCTACAGGAGTGTGCCTGCTGCACACTTGCTCTGGTTGGTGGCTGATGGTGGGTGATCGCCGGGAGGTTTGCCACCTCCCACCGATCACCAGTGATTGCTGAGCAACCGAGCAAACTCCTGGGAGATTGCCCACCGCTAGTGGGCAACTGAGAGTACCAGGGCTGGCAGCCGCATACCTGGAGGTAGGGCAGTTCCCAAGGCCCAGGGCTTCTGGCAGTCCCCATTGATGCTTACCACCACCACCCCTGACTCACTTGCTAGTGTTTCCTGACCCATGCTCCCAGCTGCACGCACTGTCTAGCGCTACCAGAGAAAGTGCTGCAGACAGCCGTGGATGGTGGAAGGGTTTATGAACAAACAGAGGAAAGACACACAGGTGGGGGAGGCATGTAAGTGGGAGAGAAGGAAGGAGGATACGAGGGAAGGGGGCTGGTGGTGGGCACAGGATGGGAGGGAGCCCTGGGAACTGTCTCCCAGGGGTCTCCCAAAACCTTGATCCAGCTCTGTTTGTGTGTGCTGGTTTAGTTCCACAGCGCAGAGTCCCTGTTTGGTAGCTCTATTTGTTAGAATTGCAGGCTGCATGAGCTCCCTTGTTCTGAAACTGGTTGATTCCATCCCGGTGTCTCCTTTCTAGTAAATGGATGGTGTTTCAAACACACCCACCTGTCTCTGTGGAACCAACAGCAGGAACCTCAGGGTCAGGCTAAAAGAAAAACCAAGCAAGCGATCCTTCATGTGTCAAGCAATGCAATTTTACCTGGGAACTGTAGTTTTCAAAGAGAGAGCCACGTGGGATTGCTGGGGGAGAGGAAGGATCCCCTCACTGTCCTCCACCACCTCTGGTGGATCCTCAGCCACTGCCTCCCTCCCTCTCTGGCTGCTATCACTGCTAAGACAATGACGAAACATTGCAATTTTTTTCATTAGCAATCTCAATGGGGACAGAAATAACCAGCTCCCTTTCTCCCAGGGTCTGGGTGGAATTTGATGTTTAAATGTCTTATGAAGGCAAGTTCCATCCCTAGCAGAACAAAGAGCCAAAGGAGATTAGGGGGCCTATGATCACAGTTTACACATGTTGTTACTCAAAGGAAACTGCAGGGTCTTGTGCTGGTGCATGCACGCGTGAGGACTGTCTAACTTCCCCTTACAGAACTAGCACCAGGACCTGGGGAGGGAAATTTGGTTCAGGAAAACAGTACAAGAGAAAAGCTTAAAAGCTCCTCTAGCACCACTTCTGCAATCCTATTAGCAGCCCCATATGTAATTTTTTTTTTAAAAAAACGTAGGAGATCTTACAGGTCCCCTGTAATATTGGCCCTTTTGCTCAGACTGGCTAGATGAAAGCACCCATCGGCCCTAGCTTGTGACACAAAAATGCAGCCAGAGAGGCAGACGCATCCAAACAGGATGGAATGAAAAGGCTCACAGCAGCAACCTGTAAAAAAAAGAGGCAAGTCCAAATATCCCTCATGAATCGGGATCAGTGGCTGCCAGCTCCAGTGAGTGCCGCCTTGACTCTGTCTGCTGCTTCTCCCATTGGAGAAGCATTTCGTTCTAGATGATGGAGCAGATTGCAATTTCTAATTGCCTTTCTGCGCTCCGAGGGGTGCTCAGGGCACTAGCTGAATACGATTCCACTCTAGGAAACATTTCGCTGGAACTGCTGTTCTTGCATTATATATATATGTGTGTGTCACACACACACACAGAATAACAAATCCCAGAACAGGGAGTACTTCCAACAGTCTGCTCTTTCTGTACCCAGGAAAATTACAGCCACCCAGATGGAAAACCATCTGGCTCTTTTCCAGGTGTTTTGCATGGCATGAAAAACGTGGGGGTCTCTGGTCTGGAGGGAGTCTGCTAAAGGGCAGCCTTACAGAATTGGGCGTCCCAAGCCAGATCCATACGAGGATTTCCTTCGAGCAGAACGTCAGGGATGAGTGCCCCAGACCCAAGCCAATGTTTTTGACGCGCTTCATTCACAAGCTGCCAAAACGTTTTTTTCCTTCCCTTTCGCTTCTCCCTTCCTCCGCGCCTTTTAAAAAATACTCTGCATTCTAAAAGAAGAGCACAGCAAAATGTTCCTTTTTGGTAAGCTTGGGAGGGGAGAAATGTGTCATGTAATTTAAAACTCTTGGATCTTTCTGCAGCTCTTTTTAGGCAGACGCTGGAATCTTCTGCGTCTAATTCCGGGCCAAGGAAACTCAGTTTTGCATTCAGAAATTCCTCCAACTATTAAGGCATCTGTTAATTAGATGTATTCTGTTTTCAGAAAACAATGTACATGTGTGTACGGGTGCAGAACTGAGGGTATTGCGGACGGACTTGGACAGTAAAACAATCCCTTTTGGCATTCCTAATATGCTATTATGAATGTCTCCATATGCAAGGCCCAAATATGAGAAGATGGGTATATCTTACTGGTTCTGAGGAGGCTTGTCCTAGGCTGCCATTCCATTACAGCCAGCATGGTGTAGGGGCTAGAGTGCCAGACTCAGATCTGGGAACCCCAAGTTTGAATCTCCGTGGAAGTTCACTGGATAATTTGGGGGAAGCCATGCTCTCTCAGAGCCAAGCTACAAGTGATGCCTGACACAGGTTGGACACTTGTCAGCTTCCATCAAGTTTTGACGGGAAATGTAGGCATCCTGGTTTTACAGCTTGGCTCTCCATTACAGCTGCAAGACCAGGATGCCTACATTTCCCATCAAAACTTGAGGGAAGCTGACAAGTGTCCAACCTGTGTCAGGCATCACTTGTAGCATGGCTTTCAGTCTAACCTATCTCAGAGGGTTGTTGTGAGGATAAAATGGAGTAGGGAAGAATGATATAAGCAACGGGAAGAAAGGCTGGGTGTAAATGAAGTAAATAATACCACGATATGTCTATTTGTGTCATTTGAGAATAACATTTTTTTTTCTTTCAGAATTCATGAGATGGCATATATAGCATGGCATCTTGTTTGGAGGGTACATATTACATATTTGAACCTGACCCAGATAAATCCGATTAGTCGCACCTTCTCAGCCTATTCTACCTCACAGAGTTATTGTGGAGATGAGAAAACCATATAAGCTGCCTTAAACGCCTTTTAAAAAGAGGACATAAAAATTAGATCACTCAGCTTTGCTTCAAAATCAACTCGGTGCAACAGTTTTAAATTTTAAGATGCTGGATTTGAATACTGGACTCTGTTTTTTGCTAGCAGCCCTCACCCCATCCTGCGGCCATCAGTGGAAAGGGACTTATTAGTTATGCACTGTTAGTGGCATTCCTCTGAACCTGCCACCAGTTAGTTGGTAATAACTGTGGCATGCAATTCTGAGAAGTCCTAATTGCTGAGTACAATTCTGAGAAGTTTCTCTGTGGGAGTCTGGTCTCCTGCTGATCTCTCCAAACCAAGAGGAATTCCCAGAAACTTGACATGCAACTTCAAGTGCAAAAAAGGATCTTCGCAGTGGAAATACAAAGGCTTCCCCAAGTTTGCAAAGAAGACATCAGTCAGTTGGGTTACCAAATGCCAGCTATGTCCATGAGTAGAGATGGGCACGAACCAGAAAAAAACCGAACCATGTGGTTCATGGTTCATCAAATTTCACGAACCACAAACTACGAACTTTCACGAACCCACCCCTAGTTCGTGAACTGGTTCATTTGGTTCGTGAAAACATCACATCCAGGTCAGAAAATAATCACTTCCGGGTCAGCAGAAGGTCACTTATGGGCCAGCAGAAGTACACTTCCGGGTCAGTAGAAGATCTGCAGGAAGTCCATCCCATGTTGCCTAGGAAACTGATTGATTGGCACCAGGCTGTCTACAGTGACGAACCAAAAAATGAACCAAACAAACCAGCCTAAAAGTTCATGGTAGTTCATCAGAAATGGGATCTTACAAACCGTGGTTCGCGAACCACGAACCAGGCTGGTTCATGCTTAATTTTGGTTCGTATTTTGGTTCGTGCCCATCTCTATCCATGAGAATACTTGTGAAAGAGTGTGCAGCTCTGTGATTTCTGGAGCAACAGGACATATTTTATGCCATGAGAGAATGTGCATACAGTGCGGGCAACATTTTAGTGCAGTTTGGCCTACAGAGTTTAATAAAATGCTAGGTAGCTTCTTGAAAAACAAACAGAGGTGGGAAAGAATATTAAAGCAAATAGAACATGAAGATGAACAGTCTTTATTTCGCTGTATTTTTTTCTTCCTCCTTTCTTCGTTCTTTCCTTCCTTCTAGTCGGAAAAAATCCCAGTATGTGTACTTGCAAATGAAGGGAGATGCACTTCCTTGAAGGCTTGGGCAACGGGCAGAAAGATCTACAGTTAAATCCAGTTGTAGTGGAAGTAATTTTAAAAAGAGAGATTGCACCATACAAAAAGCCACCATGTACACCTCGAGGGGTGGATTGAACAATACAGTTAAATTAAAGTGGGAATTAAAGGATATTTAATAAGACGGAAATACGCATGGATCTCGATTTCTCAAAGCTGGCGCTGCAGCTTTGAAATAAATTACTTGCCTTCATTCATTCCAGAAGTAAAGGTAGAGGGAGAAAGCGCAGACGTGTGCTTTGGCAAATATGATGGGGAAAATGTACAGTGTGGCATAAAATAAGAGGAAATTGTACTTTCTGATAATTTGGAGAGTTTTGACTTCACTCTCTCATCCACACCCAAGAATCCATTCCCAACATTTCTTTTCAAATGCTAGGAGCCTCAGATTTCGCCGTTAAAGGGAAGAGCCTTGGCTCAGTGGTACAGCATCTGCTTTAAATGCAAGGGGGCACAGGTTCAGTCCCCAACTCCTGTTTCAAAGATCCAGTAGCAAGTGATGGGAAAGGTCTCTTCTTCAGATCCTGGAGAGATGCAGCTCATCAGAGTAGACAGGGGTTCAACTCCAAATAAGGCAGCTTCATGTGTTCATGTGGATAGGTTCCTTTCTGATAGAGATGCCAAGATCACTTACCAAGTAGCCAGTTTCTGTATGGTAGTACTCAGGCTAAGGAAATTTTATGGTACCTAGATTGTAATGTTTCTGTTTTATATTCTTATTATTATATTTAAATCAGGATTTTAAGTATGTATTTCTTTTTATATGTTTGGTCTAAGGACCGCAGCAATAAATGAATGAATGACATGTGGGTAGATTTATGGAGGATAGGTCCATGGGTGGCTGCTAGCCATAGTTCCAAAAGGAACCTTCATATTTAGAATAGTGATTTTGCTTGTTTTGGCATTTTGTATCTTTTTACTTGTAATAAATATTTTTTTTTAAATTTAAAAATTGTAAAAAAAAAAAGAATAGTAAAGAGTCCAGTAGCACCTTTAAGACTAGCCAACTTTAGTATAGCATAAGCTTTCGAGAACCGCAGCTCTCTTCATCAGATGCATGGAGGGTATGAAGAAGAAACTGGCCAGAGATATATAGGTGATGAGGGGAGGGGGGAGAGGGTGCAGGGAGTGAGGGCCATGTAAATGCAAATCAGTTGCAAAAGTCATGAAAGAAGTGGAGTGTGCAATCCAGGCTGGGTGTGACCCTTTCCCTCCATTGCTGAATTTGAATGGAATACCCGAGCGGCAGTTACTTCTGGCAATGAGATAACCATTCAGAGTCTCTATTCTGGCTAGTTTCTTCATACCCTCCATGCATCTGATGAAAAGAGCTGTGGTTCTCGAAACAATAAAGTTGGTTAGTCTTAAAGGTGCTACTGGACTCTTTACTATTTTGCAACTACAGACTGAAACGGCTAACTCCTCTGGATCTATGAGCAAAGCTACAAGTGACTTTCTTCACGGGGAGAACACTAGATTTTTCTCACAAGGTTACCTGGGAAGTGAAGTCCTTCCCCTCTCTGTTAGAATCGCTGCCTGAAGAGCCACAAGAGGGCTTCGTTTGGGGGCGGGCAGCTGCTACTTTCTCCCAGGGCATCTTGTGGGCTGCCTGCTCCCGAGGAGCTGCTCTGGAGAAAGTGGCCGCATCGATGAAGCTTCAGCCGCAGTGAAAGTGGAAAGATCTGCTGTAGATCTTTCCACTTTCGCTGCGGCTGAAGCTTCACCAACGTGGCCGCTTTACTATTCTATTTTTTTTTTTTTACAATTACAAGTAACCTTGCGAGAAAAATCTAGTGTTCTCCACATGAAGAAAGTCACTTGTAGTCACACTCTATGACCGTGGAAAGCACTGCATTCATATTTAGTGGAAGCAAACCTCTAAGCCCCAGTGCCAGAAGGCAGTACCAGGGGAAGGCCTCTGTGCCCTGCTTGGTGATCCTCCAGGGCAATTGGACGGGCTGCTGGGTGACCAATGCTGGACTCGAAGGTCTGCCGGTCTGATCTAGCAAGATTCTTATGCACGAGGATGCTCTTCTTGACCGCTCCCTCATCCGATTCCACCCCCTCCAAGAAACTCTCCCGCACTGCTTTGTTCTTTTGCTCGAAGGAACTTTTCTTTCCCACACTTCAACTTCTCCATCTCTTGCTTCAGGCCATTGTTCCTCACCCTGCCATCTCTTGACACTCCGAATAATCTCGTTCCTTCAAGTGCTCTGTTCCCTTGAAGGCATTTCAAGCGCGGGCTTTGATCGTGTCTCCCCAAGTCAGCTCTTTTTTTTTTTTAGCTTGTCTTGATCCAGCTCCTGGAGTCTCTTCTCGTCATGTGACTGATAATCCGGTTGCAGATAGGTGTCTCTCCACCACCACCCCACCGATTTTCAGCTTTCATTGGGGGGATGCGGCTTTCACCTTTCAGTGGGGATGTCACTCTAGGATTTCTGTTTCTCCTAGTCTTTATAGTATATCATAAAGTGCTGCTTTGTATATTGTATTTTTAAATATTTATATTGTATTTATTGTGTATAAATGTAATCCGCCCTGAGCCTGCCCATGTGAGGAGGGCGGAATAGAAATCGAAATAAATAAAAAAATAATTTAAAAGCCCCTATTTACCATTTGAAAGGGCCAGGCAGAGGTTTGCCTCCATAGTGAGGACTTAATTGCCTAGTTTTGAGGTTCAATTTGACCCAAAGTTGGCTCAAGACATTCTGCTGTCCTTAAGGCACAGGGTTGCACTTGCCACTTGGGGCCTCAGATTCTTGTCATGGACTCTTTCTTAGGGTTGCCAACTTTATATTGGGAAATTCCTGGAGATTTGGGGGTGGGCAGTGCTTGGGGAGGGCAGAGTATGGGGAGGAAAGAAAGCTCAATGGCGATGGGATGTCACTCTAGGATTTCCGTTTCTCCTAGTCTTTATAGTATATCATAAAGTCTGTCCTCCGAAGCTGCCATTTCCTCCTTGGGAACTGAGCTTTGTAGTCTGGAGTCCACTTGGAATACAGGCTAAGGTTAGTAACCTTCCTTCTTTTCAGAGCCTCAGAAGGCCGGTTGAAATTTAAGGGCTATCAACTCAGCCTAGGAAGCTCTCTCCCTTCAGCAAGAGAACTCCCACCCCCTGCCAGCTCTGCCCACTGCTGTCATTCATCCAGGTGGTGGTAGGGTTGCCCGGTCCCCCAGGCTTGAAACTGGGGGATGGGGAGGGAGTTTGGAGGGCATGCCAGCAAAACTTACCTCGCATGTGTGAGCTGCAGGCGCAGTCTCTGGAGCACGTCCTTGTTGTACCAGGAATGTCGTTCCCGGCATGACACAGAAGCGAAGGGTTGCGTGTGGGGTCAATTTGATAAAAAATAGCTGCAAACACTAGATTCAGGGCCAATTTTTATCAAATCTGCCCCCATGCAACCTGTTGCTTCCGTGTCTTGCCAGGAATGACATTCCCAGCGTGATGAGGAAGTGCTCCAAAGTGCATGGGAGTGAGGTATGGAGCTCCCATGCCCATTCCATGCATTTGTAATGCCAATAAAGGTTGCTGCTGCTGCTGCATTTCCCCCCCCCCCCCACTGGCCAGGTGAAAGGTGGGGGTGGGGGTGGAGGCTGGGAATGGGGATCTCCCACACCCACTGGGGGAATGGGATCCCTAGGTATTGGTGGGAAATGCTAAGGGAAATAGATGGGACGAATTGACATCACACTTATGCCATGATGCCACTTCCTGTGTGACCCAGAAGTAATGTCATTGCATCAAGTGAAACTCCAGCATTCACTCAAAACTCTATGGTTAAACCCTAGAGTTTTCGGTGAATGCTAGAGTGCTAGATGATGCCACTTCTCTGTTGTGGCAGAAGTGACATCAATGTCTCACTGGTGATGTCATAATGCCATTGGTGAGGAGCCATGCCTGTGGTAAGTCTCCCACAAGTTGCTAGCCTTGGGCTGGCAACCCTAACTAAGCCCGAACACTTGATGATGTCTTCTACGCATGCCTGCTTGTGGTATTTACATCGACTGGAGATGGGAGGCCTTCCACTAACATCTCAAAAACATTTGAAATGCAGTGAATTGTCCATTTCAATGTTATTGTGTAAGTGTGCATGGCAAATTGTCTGTCTCATTGAAGCCACATGGTTGTGGCACCACATGTTCACAACCTCATGCCTGATTTCACCAGCAGTAGAGGAGAAGGAGCCATAAATAAATAGCACCAGTCTCTTTAAAAGCCGCATGGCGCTTCTGGCTTCTCTCTCTCTTTCTGCTGCCTGTGACCCCCTTTGACCATCAGACAAGGGAAACTCAAGGCATGACAGATACACTCCCTGAGTGTTTGGCAGGGCCTAGCATTTCTTTCAGCTGGGCTACAAACCACATACACCCTCCCCAAGCTCCCCCTCAGCGAGCGTCCGTGCGGTAGCGTGACAAGAATATCCATAGAATAAGCTGCTGATTAGCTCGAGCGCTGTCAGGCCCAATTACGTCTTTACCGAGCTTGACAGGGGCTTTTGTTAAACTGGTCCTCCCCGTTCTCCTTGCTTCCCAGCTGCCCCCCTTTCCGTTCCCTACCCTTGGCAGAGTAGCGCACAGGGCTTGGGCTAATTGCTCCAGGCGGATGACATCTTTGTTGTTGTGGGAAGAGAGGAGGGGTATTTCACTGGCAAGCGTCTGCTAGCCTCGTATGGAAGGAGGTGGAAGGAGGAGGGAGACTTCTGCAGGGATCTGTGGTCTCATTTCCCAGCTGAGGGCTTGTTGAAGCAGCAGGAGCAGACAGAGACGTGAGAGTGGCTAAAGAGGTCCAGGCGAAGATGTCTCCCTTTGGGTCTGTTCAAGGATTCAGGCCCACATGTCAGTCACAGCGAGACAGACAGTGGCCAAAATGAGCTGGAAGTGGAAGTTACGAAATGCTGGAGAAGTATTTCATTCACAGTCATTACTAAGCTTACAAGCCCTAGTAAAATGTGGTGTGAGTGATGGGGAATAAATATGCCCTTGTCTGTTGTCATCCTTGTCAAGGAACGATGGGCAGTTCCTTCCTTTGGGACGGGAACCATCAGTTTGCTCCCACCCCATTTTCCAAAAAGGGACAACCAGCAATAGGGGTGGCTGGGAAATGATAACTAGTAGGGTGGGCTGAAGGTGATTTAAAGTTTTCCTGCACATTTTGGCCAGCCTTTTTCTGGCAAAGATTTCCCACCTTCCCTTCCTTTCATATCATAGTATGGGATTAACCAGTTGGTTCAGGGCCAAGCAGAAATTTGGGGGATTCTTTTCAAACTGTCCAGAAGAAGGGCCGTCCTTGTTTGGAACTCTGATTGACTGGCAAGAGAATGAGCCACACTTTGCCATTTTGTTCAATTCAAGCTTCGTGACAAACTGTGGTTTCTTGCAAAGCAGGAAGTCCTAGGTTGCCAGCACTGCCTAGGCAAATGCCAGCGAATTTTGAGGATGATGCCAAGGGGGAGGATGTGATGTCACTTCCAGGTGATGCTCTAGGAATTTCCCCGTGGGTCTATGGTCTTCACCGTAGAGATTAGGGGAAATTCCTAGAATGGCATTATGGAGGCCATTTTCTTGTCTCCCACTCCTAAGTTTCTCAAGGGCAAAGGACTGGGACCAAGAACAGGGATTTACCCACTTCAAGTGGTAAAATGGCAAGCCTAAGAAGACTTAAAGGTTCAGTCTGTTATGTCTGAATGCAGTTTTCATTTGGATGAGCAGGAAGTGAGATATTGTCTCTCCTAAGGCTGTTGGGATGAAGGGAAGGTTTTAATGCAGGACTTCTTGGCTTACGCTCTTTACCATGACAGTAGGCCTCAAATGCACACCAGTGAACAGTGTTGGTATGGGGAATGGAATTTCTTTTTCTGAAATTCACTTTTTATATATACCCATTGATTTCTTTTATTCTCATTTTCTCTCTGATTTCTCTCTGTAGTTTTCTGTTACACCTCTATGCACTCTTTTGTAAATTCAGCCCTTGAAGGATTCATTTTTGAGGTTACACTCCACAGCGTGGTACTCTGGCAGGATGGCAGGAAAGTCTGGGAAGACGCTGCCTGCCTCTGAGCATGTACAGAGTGAAATTCTGAAAATTTTGCAGAACCTGCCTTCTTGCTCCTTCTCCCTTCAGACTTCTCTTTTGATCAAAATAGAATAGACTTCAAATCCCTATAAAGAGAGAAGGAAATGGATGGTTGGATTGCAGGGCGAAACTGGGTAAAGAGGAATTAAGATAATTCCTCCGCCAGTGAACTGAAACCAAGCATGGGACTTGTCTTAAACCTTTACATATAGCCAAACAACCACCCTTTGGGTCTCCCAACCGGTCCCTTCTGACAACCATATTCACAACCTGCTTATAATTCATTCCAACCTTAGGATGGCCTCCTCTCTCCCCCATAGACAGTGGCATTGTTAAATAAGCTCTGCAGATCAGAGACCATATGGCATGAATTATTATGGCAAACTAGCAACATGAGTTGCATAAATAGCATTAGGTCACATGACCAGCAGCAGCCGGAGAAAAGCAAGACAGGAAAGAGGAGAGCAAGCGAGAACGGCTGTCAACACATTCTTCCCCCCTCCAGGGTTCATGCTGAGCAGACACGGAGGAACCTTAGGAAACCCCTGGGTGAACTTCTCCAAGGATCTCAAGACTGGGGAGGTGTGGGCCAATGGTACTTTTACATAAACCACTTGGAGTCTCGATAAGCAGAAGAAGAGCATATATAAAATAAAATAAAATTATTTTGGATGAATGAAGGACAGGAGAAGAACATTATCTCTGTACTCTTGTGGTTCTGTTGCTCAAAGTTACTCAAACTTTGATGGAAGATCATCAAAGCTAAAAGAGAGTGTCAGGCTAGGACTTGGAGGACACAGGTTCGAATCCTTGCTTGACCATGGAAGCTTGTTGAGTGACCTTGGGCCAGTTGCACACTCTTGGCCTAACCTTCCTAATGGCTGTTGTGAGGATAACATGAAGGACAGGAGAATGATGTAAGCCGCTTTGGGTCCCCATTGGGTAGAAAGGTAGGGTATAAATAAATAAATATGCTTTGTTTGTGGACACCCGACCTGAGCCCAGCTGGATTTATTATCTTTCCATCAAGCCAGCAAGACAGAAATGTTCCACCAGGCATATGGGGGTTGAGGCAGGTTGGCCAAAAAAACAGCCTCCTACCGGGGAGGGAGTATTGCCCCAAAGATTGTTGTCTTTGGTAGCTGGCCACCCTGCCACACGGATGTGTCTTAATGCTTGGTGGATGTGCACTATGGGTGCGACTGTTCGTTTTAGACTTTACTGTACTGACTGATAAGTTTTAATCTCATTTATGCTATCTGTTTTTATTGTATTTATTACCGCCTGTGATCTACTCCGAGCCCACTTCTGGGGAGAGCGGAATATAAATTGAATAAAATAAATAAATAAAATAAATAAAGGTGAATCCCCAGTTGAAAAGAGCAATGAAATCCTGAACAGTAGCGATCTGGAAGAATCCAATCAGCTGTAATCACGGCGTGAGCCCTCTACTGGTGACATCCCCTTTTGCCTCTATATGGTTCTGGCAGGTGTGCTGTCAACAAGAAAGTTGGGACATGATTGTGGTTCATTCAATCAGTGCTTTGATGTATCACTATTTTACTAGAAGCTGGTCTAGAGCCTGTACATTAAACACATTCCAACGGAGGGGGGGGGGGTTGTTTCTTATATTATTATAATATCTTTTTATCAGATAACAGGGGTGTCCCAAAGTGGCAATTAAAATTCATTGCACAATTCTGCCAGTCAGCCATTCTGCATAAATGCAAATAAGGTTCAGGCTTTATTCAGATTGACAAATGGAAAAAAGAAGACACGTGCGGGACGGGAACTGCAGGCTAGGGGATGCCAAGGAGGTTTGTCAGTTTGACATCAGACAGGGCTGTAATTTGTTGCTAGGAGGGGCTGCCCCATTCCTGGATGAGGATCAAACGAAAGAAGTTTAAACAATAGTGTGTGGTTGGGTATGAAGCCGTCCCCAAGTGCTTGCTGGGCCCAGAGAGTCCCCAGGCACCATCCACCCACTAAGTCAGATCCCTGGTCTACCAAGGATTCCTGGTCTATTATGACCTGGAGATACCAAAGATTACAGCTGTGACCTTCTGCATGCAAAGCAGATGTTCTACCACTGAGCTATGATCTCAGGTCAATGACTTCCCCATCACTTATCACAGCCTTTTAGCAGGCAATGCCAGAAGTTGAAACTGGAACCTTCTGCATGCAAAGCAGATGTTCTACCACTGAGGCAGGGTCTCCAGTAGAGGATTTTCACATCACCTATGACCTGGAGATACCAAGGATTCCATTGGAGATAGTAAGGATTGCAACCTTCTGCATGCAAATCAGATGTTCTACCACTGAGCCATGGTCTTGGGTCAATGTTTTTCCCATCACTTATTACTGGAGCCTTTTAGCTGGCAATGTCAGGGATTGAACCTGGGACATTCTGCATGCAAAGCAGATGTTTTACCACTGATCCAGGGTCTATGACCTGATCCTTTCAACTGGAGATGCCAGCGATTGAACCTGGGCCTCTGAGAATGCAAAGCAGATGCTTTACCACTAGAGATGGGCACGAACCAAAATACAAACCAAAGTTCATCACGAACTGGGCCAGTTTGTGGTTCATGAACCGGTGGTTTGTCGGAGGGCATTTCTGACAAACCACGATGATTTTTAGGGTGGTTTGGTTGGTTCGTTTTTTGGTTTGTCAATGCAGACAGCCTGGCACCGATCAGTTTCCTATGCAATGGTGGGGGGGAATGGGCTTTCTGCAGACCTTCCGCTGACCCGGAAGTGATGTATTCATGAACCAAATGAACCAGTTGCGAACCAGGCAATTTCATGCCAGTTCGTGGTCCACGAAACACAACGAACCATGAACCACAATGAACTGTCGTTTTCCCAGTTCATGCCCATCTCTATTTACCACTGAGCCCCAGCCTCTACCAAAGATATTTTCCCACAGCTTCTTTCCGTTTTTCATGGTATCCAGTGTATCCAGAATGTTGACAGAGAGCTGTTTTACTGCTTGCTCTGCTCCCAATACGTTTATAAAAGTATGTAAAAGCATTAAACCTAAGCCCTGACTTTCCCTCTGCTACGTTATTGGGATGGAACCGCTGGGAGTAAGCAAGTGTATTTACTTGGAAGGTAAACTAACATCAAAGTACTGTTAGGGTTGGGGTTGTAAATTTGAAAGTGTTGGGCGGGAGGGGGGAATCGACCTACCAGAGCTGCAAATGTTCATGGATTAATCAATTAAATCATTCAGTTCAAAATGTTTGATTGACAAAAAGAAAAGTGTCTGTGTTGTATTTCCCCCTACATGGGCTAGGAGTAGCTTGAAATGAGCTGTGATTTCTACCAGCCAAGCAGCAGGGTGAAAAGGTTAAAAAATCTCACCCTCTGCGTAACCATCTTGAGCCAAATTAGCCCTCTGTTGACCTTTTAAGGTTCAGCAATATATTGTAAGGGGGAGTGTCCATTCATTGTTCCCTTCTGTCTGTTGCAATTCAAAGCATAGTTATACCCTTCTAACAGTACAATTCTAAGAATTATCTTTCTTAGGATTGCCCTGTTTGTCTATCAGCTTCAGACTTAAAAGGGTACAACTCTGCTTAAGTTATTATCACTAATTTGTCAATTCATTGCATGCATTTTCAGTAATGAATTGATCCACACTGTTAAGTCTGCATAAATTTGCATAGAAACAAGGGAGAAGAGTGCAGTCTGTTTAAAGAAAAATATACTTTCCCCCTGAAACTATGGGTTGTATCCTTGTGTCTCTCTTCTGCTAAGCCTTCCCTCCAATAGAGAATGGCTTTTTTTGATGATGGAGGAAGAAAAGTTCCTCCATCATCATATATATAAAAGTTCCTCCATCATCATATATACAGAGATTAATGCAGAGCTATTTGCATAAATCAATTCATTGGCTAAAATGTATATAATAATTGATTAAAATTTCTCTCAAACCTTAGATCCAAACTATATGAAAAAAAAATGAACGGATGATTTGTGGTTTTGAAGAGTAAGAAGGAAAAAGGGATTCTAGAAAAATGAGAAGTTTTTTCTCTGATAATAATAGAACAAACATGAATTCTATAATCACGTCAGTATCTGTCGCAGAGAAAATCGAAAGCTTTCCCTATATTTTTTTCCTCTTTAGTCTTTCTGTTTTCTTTTTGTCCCTTTTTAAATTTTCTTGATGTAAAAAATCTTTCAATAAAATTCTTTTTTTAAAAAAGATCTAAACTACATGAGACACTGGGAGATTTGTGAATGTATCTTTTATTAGGGCTGCTTTTATTATGAATCAATGGTGGCCATGTTGGGGGAGTCCTATAAGGTTGGCAGCCTCTAGGAGGAATCTCGTGGAATTGCAGCTGATTTTCAGACTACAGAAATCAGTTCCTGAGGAGAAAATGGCTGCTTTGGAGGGTGGACTCTATGGCATTATATCCCGCTGAGGTCCCTCCCTTCACCAAATCTCACCCTCCCCAGACTCCACTTCCAAATCATCTGGCATTTCCCAACTCAGAGTTGGCAACCCTAAATTCAGACCCTCATGCACTGCTTCTTTGATCTCCAAGGGTACCCTCACCATGGGAACAATACATGCAAAATATAGGCACTCTTCAACAGACCAAGCGGCAATTCTTCTGGAGCTATTTAAAACCGGGGAAAGCAATGAGGGGAGGGTTCACTCCCATGTCTCAATTGCACCAAATTGTTTCCTGACCAGCAATGAAGCACTTCGCCCATCCTTGGTCATGGACCCAGCCAGACAATCCCTGCCATAGCCATGATGACCCATTTGTGCCCGAGCTGGTTTTCATTGGAAGTCTTTCCTCTTGGAAAAAAAGAGTGGCTGCCTCTTTAAGAAGCATCCCCCTGCTCCCGTCGATTCTATTCAAGCCCATTTATATTTAGTACTTTTGCAGCTGCTGCACCTGACGGAGCTGTTAAACTTCAAACAAAACATGTTTTCTAATAAGCCAGCATTTAATTAGCCACCTGTGCAATAAAGGCCTTTATTAAATTGATGCTGGCGGAATAGAGAGACAAAGGGTGATAGGGCCCGAGGGACTCAGAGCCTGAACTGCAATCCGGCACCCCTCCTGTGCTGGTTTCTTTCTCACCACATTTTCAGGAAGGACTGGGAAATTTTCCTGCATGTTGGGGGAGCATTTTTTCAGCCAGCTTCCTAAGTCTAGTTCATTTCTTACATGAAAAGTATGCGTAGATACATGCAGGGGTCATTTCGTAGTAAAAGAGCTGGAGGAACTCATTAGCATAACCTATTAGCATATGCCATGCCTCTTGCCATCACCGGAAGTGTGTCATTAGTATAACTGATTTGCATATGCCACACCCCCTGACATCATCTATTCTGGCTGTTTTGGACCCAATCCTGGCCATTCAGGGCTGAAATTGGGCCCAAAATGGCAAAAAGGGGCTGAAAATGGCTGAAAAGGGGCCCAAAATGGTCAGGATTGAGCCGCTGATGAGCAGGAGAGTGACCCACCACCCATCAGAGGCCCGATCCAGGCTGTTTCGGCCCCAACCCAGGCTGAAATGGGCCCAAAATGGCTGAGAGTCAGGTGGCCGGGGCCACCTGGCATGTGATCTCTTTGGGGAACTGCCAGAACTGCGTTCCTGTGTGTTCTCCCTCAAAATGAGCTCTGGATACACGTATGTATTGGGACCCACGATAATTGGTTTGCTAAGCCTAGCAACCATCCCAGCCAGCAAATGAAACACTGAATCTGAAATCTAACTAGTCCTTCCTACCCTAACTTTAAGTTAACTGAATTTTAAAGCACTGTGTACATTTATTCCATTTAATATATATCGATGTACGAAAAGATGGTTTTTAAAAATATATTACAAAATGTTTTGGGGAGAATAGTGGGGAGTGCATTAGTGACCTCACTGTTTCTGACCAATTGGTGCTGGGCGCAGCAGTTTTTGTGACAGAAAGGAAAAATATTCCAATATCCATTGTGGGGAAGAAAGTTGTCTGTCTGTCTGAATGTACTGCCAAAGTAGCAGGCTACAACTATGTCATCTTCCGAGGCCTTGTTTCAGGTCTTCTGAAGTTAAGTGGATGGAACCAGAGACGGGGTCTTTTTGATAATGGCACCAAAACACTGGAACTCCCTCTTCAGGGAGATTCATCTGTCTCCAGCTATGGTTGTCTTCCACTAGAGGGTGTAGACTTTTGTTTTGTTTTGTCTGGCATTCCCTTGACAATCCTTCCTCCCCAATGAACGTTTTTAAATCGATCTCTCTTTGTTTTAGATGTATGGGTGTGTTTGGTTCTGGTATTTAACTTGTTTTATGATGTGTTTTTATACTGCTCTCTTTTCAGTTGTTAGCCACCATTAGTGACCCTGACTGAGATTAAATAAATAAATAAATAAATAAATATGTGTCCGAAATGCCCAAAGTTATCAATATCCTGCTGGAGCCACAAAAATGATGAATGCAGAAGATGATAATGTTAAAACTAACCCATCTTGGGAATTCAGCATCCAGGCTTTCATTAAAAGAGAATGTTCTACAGAGAGACTGGTTAGATTTTGGAATGGTAAACAAAGTTAGCATATGCAAATGGATGTTTCTCCGCCATCTGGGAGACGTGGCAGCTCCTAGTCCATATCCTCTATTATGGATAGAGAACAAATATTAGTTGGTTCCCGTTCAGTATGCAGATT
The DNA here is from genome assembly GCF_028583425.1 of Eublepharis macularius. NCBI lineage: Eukaryota > Metazoa > Chordata > Lepidosauria > Squamata > Eublepharidae > Eublepharis > Eublepharis macularius. The sequence continues at coordinate 32,664,974 of NC_072807.1, read as the reverse complement.
CTCGGCAGGGCTATCAATTCATTGTGACTTGCTGAATATGCATTTCACTGATTTTTTTTACTGTAAATTTATTATACTATCAGTAAATAAGAAACAAACCGAGCATTGAGCTAACTGTGTTGTTGGGCTAGTTCGCGCAGACTGTAGCTAGCGATGGCCCTTTGGGGGCTGTTTGAAGTCCCGGAAACGCATATCCTCCCTGTTCAAGAATGATGCAGAAATTCCCCTTGGCTTTATGTGGCACTGTCTTGGAACTATTTACAACCTTTCTCAGTAAGTGTTTGGAAAAGAATTTCTTTTGCCTTGTAAGAGCTCTCTTCCTGGTCACAACATCGACATGAGTGAGCTCAAGTGAAGTGGCACACAATTCCCACTGCCTGTTGTGAACTTCGTTAAGGGTTAACATTAAAGATCTTCTGCGCATGCGCCTATGAGCAGCTTTGCCATCCTAAACACAGACTGTACATGCACAGAATCTTGGTTCACATTCCGAGCTGGGAAAGAACTTCTCAGAGAATGAAGCACAGGTGGTGGTGGAAAGTGCTATCAAGTCATAGCTGACTTAAGGCACTCTTTGCTGGGGTTTTCAAGGCAAAAATAACATAAAATTAATAATAACAACATTTGATTTATATACTGCCCTTCAGGACAACTTAATGCCACACTCAAGAGCAGTTTACAGAAATGTGTTATTGTTATCCTTATGACAATCACCCTGTGAGGTGGGTGGGACTGAGAGAACTCTGAGAGAGCTGTGACTGACCCAAGGTCACCCAGCTGGCTTCAAGCAGAGGAGTGGGGAATCAAACCCAGTTCTCCAGATTAGAGTCCCGCTGTATGGGGAATCTGGTATGATTCCCCACTCCTCCACTTGAAGCCAGTTGAGTGACAGTGGGTCAGTCACAGTTCTCTCAGAGCTCTCTCAGCCCCACCCACCTCACAGGGTGATTGTCATGAGGATAAAAAACTGTTCTGAGTGGGCATTAAGTTTCCTGAAGGATGGTATATAAATCAAATGTTGTTGTTATTAATTATGTGACCTTGGGCCAGTCATTCATTCTCCCAATGTCCCTCCCTCCCTCTCCCTCCCTCTCTCTCCCTCTCTCTCTCTCTCTCTCTCAAATTTAGCCTAATCTATCTCACAGGGTTCTTGTGAAGATAACCGGGGAGAGGTGGACCATGCTGAGAATATTCCCCCGTCTCTTTTCACAGCAGGTAGAAACATTCACCGGCAGCAGTATTAGGGAACCCTGCCCATGTTGGGTACAGCCAGCTTCGGATCAACAGGAAATTTGCACAGAGCAGCGAGGGAGGCGAATTAATTGTAGCATTCAATAATGCAAGCCACTGATTGACCACCCTTCATGAACAATGTCCACGTTACAAATGTTCTTAGATATTTTAGAACCCCTTGCTGTTGATCCGTTTCGCTTAGCTTGATTATATCCTTCCCTCTGCAGCATTTTGTTTCTTTGTTTTTAGCACAAAAGAGGAAGAGAAAGGGATTTTTCCGCAAGAAGATAAGAAGCAAAGCTAAAGAAGAGATGAATAAGTGCATTAGAAGTAGCTTGTGGCTGTAGCTCAGACCTAGTATCATAAGATCAGGGTAATCAAGGATTTTATAGATATTTATAGTTTTGGCAGTGCTTTTTGCTGTTGATTCAGTAGATTTGCTTGCATCGTATACAGTATCCATACACAACCAATATGGCATTTCTAGGTACACAACATATATTATTTAGAAAGAACATCTACTACTGCTTTATTGACACAAGCAACATTGAAAACGGCATCCATTTTACAGGGGAAATGTGGCAGAAAGAAGCAGAAAAGGTAAGAAAGTAAAGAATTACAGAGGCCGTTTCCACACGGCTTACCTTGTTCCGGAAAACAGCGAAATCTCACACGAAATCGCACGAGAAGACGCTGTTATTGTGTCTTCTCACGTGATAACAGCGTCTTCTTGCGTGATTTTGTGCGAGATTTCGCTGTTTTCCGGAACAAGGTAAGCCGTGTGGAAATGGCCAGAGTCAATCCTTACAAGGAAGAAGTCAGATCAAAGTAAAGAGCCACTGGTTAAAACTGCATGGATGAGAAATTTGAAATTAGGGCCAAGCTACACATGACGAATGACACTTGAACGGCAAGTGGATTGAGTGGAGGGCAAGTGAACAGGGAGAAATACACTTGCCGTTCAAGTGTCATTCGTCATGTGTAGCTTGGCCCTTAGGCTAGCCTTCCTTGGACAATTGCCACTTTTCCTGGTCAAAAAATGAAGCCCCCTTCCTCTGCGCAAGTCCTCTACACAACCCACTGAACCTAACTTCTATAACCCTCTTCCCAAATCCAAATGCCTGTATAAATTTTAGTGACTATAAATTGTTACTGCCAGGGATATATAACTCGAAAAAGGCCGTTTTTATGTTCCAAAATTATTACCTACTTAAAATCAATCTCTTCCCGATCCAGGTAAGAACTCCCTTAAGTTACCTCTAATCTCCTTCAAGCATTTTTGCCATCCTCCTAATACTACGTTAAGTGAAGGTTGGTTTCGTTTTTGCCAGGGTAAGCCAAGTAATAGCAAAAGTGCCAGGGGGCATGGGGAGGGCAGGATACTGTGGCTATTTCCACACACGTTGAATAATGCACTTTCAATGCACTTTAGAAATCCTTTGGAAGTGGATTTTTGGTTCCACACATGGAAAAGCAGTTCCAAATGTTCATTAAAGAGTATAGAAAGTGGATTATCCAATGTGTGTGGAAGCAGCCTGTATGTGCAGAGATGGTCCAGAAAGGAAGCGAGTCTTCCTTTATTAATCTGTATCTGTATGCTGCAAACTTTTCTTTTCTTCCTTTCCCCAGGGACCAATCCAATTAAGCAACAGCATGAGATTGTGTTCCCTGAAATACTCTAGAAATATCTAGATCCTAGAGAGAGTGGCCATGAGTTAATTTTCTCCATTCCTTTGTTGTTTCGACGTTTCTTCAATGCAGAAGGCACAGAACGATATTTTGAAGAGTGAGATGAAGAAATGAAAGGCCAGAGAGGAAGAAAGAGAGTCAAAATTAGTATTTCATTAAACAAATGCCTCTGCAAACGCATTAACTGTAGTTTCATATTCTGCGTATAAATTAGTTATTGCATATATATTTGCAATTTTTTACTTCTTTCTAATTTTGAAATAATTTTTATATAATGTTTCATCATTGTGATGGGCTCTCAGGGCTCGTGCCCCGGGAGTGATTGTATGGTTTTCTTTTCTTTCTTTTTTTCTTCCCTTGAATAAAAAGAGTTTAGAATTCTTTGAACAGTCAGCATGAACTTAGATATTGATACCTTTGTTAAGGGTTTCTCTCTTTTTTAGACTTCCCTTCTCCTTTTTATCTGGGCAATCTTTTGTTATGTTGATAACTCAGAAGGCCTGCCGATGTTTCCTTAATGGTTGTAAATTGTTAGGAGATAATCCCCTGGTGGCAGGTGTTCAGTCCCAGGACTGGAGGGGAGTAGATATGCTTTATGCATCAGGAGACAGTTTCGATCAATTGGAAAAGCACTCAAGTCAACACTACAAATGGCAGGCATAAAACTCTTGACTAACATTTGGCAGAATGGCCAAACTTGCATTTGAAAAGGAAAAAAAAAACAGGAAGAGAGTATTTGGACTCCTTGAATGTAGGCAAAACCTAAAAGAATCAATAGAAAAGAGCAAGAATCCAGTAGCACCTATAAGACTAACAACATTTTAAGAAGAGGTGAGCTGTGACTCACAAAAGCTCATACCCAACCACAAATTTTGTTAGTCTTATAGGTGCTACTAGACTCTTGCTCTTTTCTACTGCTACAGACAGACAAACATGGCTACCCATTTTGATCTATCTTCTTAAAAGAGTCAGTAATGGGTAAATTTTCTGCGTTCTTAGTTCAAGCAAACCCAGAACTCAGAGTTTCTTAATTTACAAAGCCAGTATGATATAGCGGTTAAAGTGTTGGAGTAGGATCTGGGAAACCCAGGTTTGAATTCCTACTCTGCCGTGAAAACTTACCGGGTGACCTTGGGCCATTTCCACACACCCTTATAGGGACAGCCCACCCATGGAATGCTGGCGGCTTTTCTCCAGGAATTCAGACTTCTCCGTTTGCAAAACGTTTGCAGGCTGTTTGTCTTCCATTTTTCCAATGCCTTTTCTGGGAACACACTTTCCGCGGTCCCAGAAGAGGTGCTGAAAAAATAGAAGCCAAACAGCCTGCAACCGTGTTGCAAATGGAGACGTCGTCATTCGCCAATGTTCCATGAATGGGCCATCCCTATAAGGGCATGTGGAAATGGCGTTAGCCTAGCCTACCTCACAGGGTTGTTGTGAAATAATGTCAAGCCACTTTAAGTCCCCAGCAGGGAGAAAAGTAGAGTATAATAAGTATATAAACAAATAAACCTTACCAGTTGAATGCAAGCTCTCATAGGGATTTAGGTTTTTTTCAAAAATTTATTTAGGGTACAAAAATGTTCCCAGTTTGATGTGTAACTATGAAGCACCATTGCATGAAAGTGACAGTAGCATTTCCACATCAGAAACTAAAACAAAGTCAAGTCTCCTAGCTAGAAAACATACACATATCAAGCCATCTTCAAAACACTTTTTGAAGATCAATTGATGGAGAACTGTTAGAATTACCACATCCTGAATTCTCTTCTTATTCTTTGTAAATGCTTCATAAATCCCATCAGTGCCTAGAAGGGAAAAAATGTTCTGGGGGTACTGAAAAAAATCCACTAGGAATTTACCCTGTAAGATCCTCACTGAAATGAATACAAATCTTTGCACATTCCATTCTTTTCAAATAAGGATGGTTGGATTTTTCCTGTTCAACTTCCTTACTCAGGGCCGGATTGAGGGGGGGCAAGGGGGTTACTCTGCCCCCGGCACCACCAAAGAGGGGGCGGCAAGCTGGCTGCCCCAGAACATGGCGTGCCACAGAGCTGGCGGCAGCCACACGGGCGGCTGAATGGAGGGCTGGAAGGCTGCCATGCCATTTACCTGCCCCACTGACTGGGCGGCTGGCAGCAGCGCAAGGTACCCCTTGGAAGTGTGCCGCCCATGCCACATACCACTGGAGGGAAGAGAGTGTGCGGCAAACCGGCCACCCCATCACCTGGGAAGGGGAATGGCGCTGGCAGCCTTCCAGCCCTCCACTTAGCCACCTGTGCGGCTGCCGCCAGCTCCACGGTGCGCCATGTTCCGGGGTGGCTGGCTTGCCGAGTGCACCCTTCCCTCCAGTGGCAGAAGGCAGCATGCTTTTCCTGGGGGGGGGGGCGCATGATGACATCACAAAAGTGATGTCATCACGCAGTGCCGGGAGCACATGCACAAAGTGTGCGCGCAGGGGACTGCAGGGCTTGGGTTGACCCGGGGGCGGGCAACCCTAGAACCAGCCCTGTCCCTACTAATCTGTGGGAAGAGGCTCACACCCCCTGTGATCCACTCTTTTAATTTGAGGGTTTTCTAACAATAATTTCAGAATTGGGGCATGTACAAAGATCCACAGATTTCTTTCACCTCATTATTTCCCCCTCTTTCTTTCTTACAGATGTCCATCAATAAAACTCGAGGGGAGGGGGTGAGCCAGTCTTGATGTGATCCTAAGTATGATCACATCAAGATTGTTTTGTGTGTAGTGTAGTACTGATAGTCATATGCTTACCTACACTTTGGTGAACACTGCACAAAAAGAATCTTGATGTCATTATATGATGATGACCAATGTAATTTTTTGCAGCATTCCAGCAATGCTCGCGTTGGTCGTACTGTCCAGCCCAACCATTAAGATCTGAGGCCCCGAGGTCCATGCCCTGCCTCCTGCAGAGGCTTTTTAGTAGTGGCACCTTGCCTATGGAATACCCTTCTCCTTTGGGGCTTACCTTCCTTTAGGCACAAACCCAAAGCATTTTTAACATAGGCTTTTACTCAAAGAGTTCATCTTTTAAAGCTGTTTTAAGGATATCATTTTAGGCTGCTGAATGTTGTTTCAGGCTAACTTTATGCCTCTGGCTTTTTTTAGATCAGATGCTTGGAGATCTGTTGGTTCAGCTGATGTTCTGCAGAGAAAAATAATCCAGGTGCAGCAAAAAACTCTTTCTTCTCAGACTGAAATTGGAGGGTCCCTAACAGAGCAGCCAACAGGGGTGATAAAATGGGAATCTGGGAAACACAGATGCAAATCTCCACTCTGCCAAGGAAGCTTGCCAGTTGACTTCAAGCCAGTCACATGCTCTCGACCTAACCTACCTTTCAGGGTTGTCAGGAGGATAAAGTGGAAGACAGAAGAACAATATGTTGCTTTGAGCCCCTTTGGGTAGAAAGGCAGGGTACGAATGAAGTAAAATAAACTATGAACCACAGCAGGGCTTTTTTCAGGGGGAACGTGGGGCAACGGAATTCCGGAACCTCTTGGAAATGGTCACATGGCTGGTGGCCCCGCCCCCTGATGTCCAGACAGAGGGGAGTTGAGATTGCCCTCCGCGCCGCTCAGCGGCGCGGAAGGAAATCTAAACTCCCCTCTGTCTGGAGATCAGGGGCCAGGGCCACCGGCCATGTGACCATTTTCTCTGAGGGCAACCCATTGAGTTCCACCACCTCTTTTCCCAGAAAATAAACCATGAACCACAGCATATGCCAACCAGGGTTACAGCAATAAATAAACAATAAAACCCTGCTGATCTGCAGGCCTGTCCAAGATGGACTGAATGCATGCATTGTTTTAAGCCCGTCATTTTGAATATTTTGGCTTTGATGGAGCTGTTAACTATGGACACCTTTGTGCTTCCCAAATCCCCAAGTGCTCCTTGTCCAACTTCATCCTGCCTCTTCATTCCTACCACCACCACCCTCCTCTCGAGTGCATTGCTCTTTTGCAGGTACCATATCTACAGGCGCATGCGCCAGAGTGGCTAACAGTGGCTCATTCGTCTCTGTCTCATTAGGGCCATAAGATGCTCTGACAAAGCACTGCATCAAACCCGAGCTTGCCAATTTAAATCGCAGGCTCTGTGCAAGAACCCAGGTTAATAGAATCAAAACAATCTCTGCCCTAACATCAACAAGAGGGGAAGAGAGTCGCAAAGATGTGGTGCGAGGGTCTAAGGGCTGCATCTTTCTAGGTGCCAGAGGGGTCTGCCACCTTGCACTTTAGAACCAGAGTGTTGATCAGGTGATCTTAAGGTCACAAAAAAGTGCTCTAGGTAGTATTTGATAAGCTACTGCCTCTCTGCATTTGGGCTTTTAAAATCCACCTTCAGGGCCAACGTATTCTGAAAACTTCTCCATGTGTTGAGAGGTCAGCCACAAACACCATGTCTTGAGCTGATTCTAAAAGAATTGGCTCTGGTGCACTCCTGCACTCCTCATGATGACTTCTGGGGAAATGACGTCATTGAGCGTGGAGCCGGGATCATGGGGGCACTTTAGACATGCACACGAAGGAAGTCCGGGCGGGAATCCCTTCCACAGATCATAAGAGAGACCTGGCAACCCTTGGACATGGTCCTTGTGTTAGAGATACTGGCCTGCAGATTCTTGTTGCTTTTATTAACAAAGGGGTGAACTCTCAGACCTCTGTTTATAGTGACCAATAATTAGGGCCAGTATCCAGAGTTAACACCACTGTGTACTTTCCTAGGTCCAAAGCCTGCCTGCTGGCCCATCTCTGGCATTGGGAACTCCCGTGTATCAATAGTAGGAAGTCCTGGAAGCAGCTAAGGAAGCAAAGTGTCAGAGAGTCACTATGCTGCTCCTTCCAACACTGTTCCAAAGAGTTGGTGCTAACACCGAAAAGGCACTGTAGCAAAGGATCACCAAATTTATCTCTATGAAGATATTGAAAGAAGCAAACGGCTTGCCAGACCTCAGTAGTGAGTGGGGTGTGTATATAGTGGGACTTTATAAGCAACTGGGCGATGCAAAGGAACTTGGGGTGGCTTTTGGAGCTCCCTGCTTGGAGGCTGGAGAAACAGTAAGGTGCAGACTAGAAAACCGGTGTGGTCAATGGTTGGAGTGTCAGGCTAGGATCTAGGAGCCTTGGGTTCAAATAATAATAATAATAACATAATAATAACATTCGATTTATATACCGCCCTTCAGGACAACTTAATGCCCACTCAGAGCGGTTTACAAAGTGTTATTATTACCCCACAACAATCACCCTGTGAGGTGGGTGGGGCTGAGAGAGCTCCAGAGAGCTGTGACTCGCCCAAGGTCACCCAGCTGGCTTTGTGGAGGAGTGGGGAATCAAACCCGGCTCTCCAGATTAGAGTCCCGTGCTCTAACCACTACACCAAACTGGCTCTCCCCATTCTGCCATGAAAGCTGGCTGGATGACTTCAGTCCAGACACGCTCTCTCAGCCTAGCCTACATCACAAGATAATTGTGAGGGTAAAAGAGGAAAGGGAGAACCTTGCAATGATAACTTAAGCCCCTTGGCAGAACAGCAGGATAAAACAAACGAGAAATATTTTTAGACTACCTAAAATTGCAAACAAACTGAATTCCGTTGTCTTCCTCTGGTGTACTAACTAGGGTTACAAACTACAGTTTCTCATAATTTCTGAATACAGCCAATGTTTCCAGTTCCAAAAAGGCAGCAACATCACATTTGTTGTGTTGTCAGCAACCGGGTATCAAAGGCTTGGTTTCACCCTCCTCTGAAAATCTTACTGCCATCTCTTATTTCCCCAGACGTCAAAGTTTTGCATTGCATAATGTTCTGCATTCTATCTGGACAAGATGTAAAGGGCTTTAACAATCTCTAGCGGCTCTCCCAACTGCCTGTGGGGCTTTGCTTTGTCTGAGAAATATACCTGGGAAGATTACGGAACTCTCAATAACTTTAGACTGTAGGATCAAGTGCTTCTCGGATCTTAGGTAAACACATCTCTCACCTGCATCTCCATTCCTTTCTACTTGCAAAACAAGTTTCCTGTGGGGGGAAAGAATCTATAATGCCTAGAGTCTGCAAATGGCCTTAGTGGCTTTAATTAAGGAAGTAAGGCCATTGTTTATCAGTCTGTTAATTAATTTGAAAAGCAAGTGGTTAACTACAAGCTTCATCACCAATGCTCTTCATTGTGACCACAACAAAGCAACTCCTTACGTTTTCCTTGGGCAAACTTGGCAATTCTGCTTGTTCTGCTGTATCCATCCAAGGGCATCATAAGGACGTACACTTTATAGCTGACCTTGTGCCCATCTTGTCACAACTGATTTTCTTTGATAACTACCTTGTGGCCCCATCACTCCTCCGAGGAGTGACACAACAGATGAGCCATATAAAGGACATTATCCAACCAAAAGAGTTTGCTGATGTTTCTGCCAACAGGGTGGTCTCCAGAAGATCGAATACATTTTTATTCCAGCCTTCCTTCAAAGATCTCAGAGCAGTTTAACTTCACAACAACCCTGTGAAGCGGAATAGCCTGAAAGGCAGTATTTGTCCCAAAGTCACCCTGCATGTGAGAGTCAGAATTTGAACCATGGTGGACAGGCATGACAGCACAGTGTGCAGTCATATACTGAAGGCCTGAAGGCAGAGGAAAAGTAAGAGGTCCATGTCTATGCAAGAAGCTAAGACAAATTCTGGGTGCTGCTGAGTGTGGCTAAACTGTTGCATTCAGAATCGTGATGCAATTTGAAACATTTCCCTCTCCAAATGAGCCAGCACAAGCATGCAGGAGGAGAAGGAGCCTGCAATGAGAATCGGCAGGCACTTAAGAAACCCCTTAAACTGCAGTGAGAGATGGAGGTTGATGCTGATTGGAAAACCCTGGGGCCGATCACAGCTTCCGGCAAATCGATAACAGGGGCTCTGTCTGCCGAGCAGCCCTAAGGGGACCACAATGCTCTGTTCTCAGCAGGCATCCTTGAAGGGAGGAGGGGGCAAGTCCATCAATGCTCAGAGAAGACACTTGCAAGTTGTCAGAGAGACCCAGGGCCTTGCAAAAGAAAAATCCTGAGGCAACATGTTCTGTTTCGTACAGCAGCCCAGTGGTTGTCCTGGAGGGCCAGCAAGCAGAGGATAGAGACCAAGTCCTGTTGCCTTTCTCTGTCATGCCAGAAGACTTCTGTTCTTCTCTAGAGGACAAGGCCAAAGGGAGCTTCACACATGCAAATAGATGTTTATTGGCCAGCATTATTTCTCACAGCTGCTGGTGCTGTGGGTTAGAAAGCTGCAATTTAAAAAAATCTGGGTTGCGGCATCTCTCCTTTCTACATAGGGGATGCCTACTTCTGCTATATTAAGAGCAATACTTCATGCGTTACCTGATTGCACAAATTTTAAAAATATAGTGATACTTGTGGGTGGAAAAGTCTGGTGGAGAGCTGGCAAGAGGTTGAGGGAAACCAGAGCCTAGGCATATGCTGAGGTGGAATGCTCCTTCTCAGGGTTTTTTTCTGGGAAAAGCGGTGGCGGAACTCTCAAGAGGGAAATGAGGAAGAAACACACAGGATTCTTTGAAATAATATTGTTTTCAAGCACTATTGCCGAGTATTTTCAAGAGGTGCCGGAACTCCATTCCACCACGTTCCCCCTGAAAAAAAGCCCTGCTCCTTCTAATATCTCATAGGTTGTGCCAGTGCACGGGTCAGAGCTGTCTTTTGCTGATGCTAAAGTCGTGGCAAACATGCAAGAAATTGCAGGATGCTTGAGGTCCAAATTGCACCGTGCAGAAAGAGAACACACAGAGTTCGGATATTAGAACATGGTGAAGGCAGAATGCAGAGGCAATATTTTTTAAGCAGTTACCGCTGCACCAGATCAAAGGCTGTCAGAAAAAAGCTCCCTAGTCCATCTGCTCTCACACACAACTTACCAGTCCTTTTCAGCTGTCTCCTGGAGTGCTCCGGCCTCTTTGGATACATCTCAGATACTCGTCCCTTATATCTGAAGAAGGGAGCCCTGAATCTCGAAAACTTACACTGTGAAATTTTGTTGGTCTCTAAGGTGCCACTGGACTCAAACTCAGGAGCAAATCTTTCACCTCACCTACTCTCTCTACCTCACTGTTTTAATTGGAGATGCCTCAGAGCCAAGCTACAAGTGACGCCTGACACAGGTTGGACACTTGTCAGCTTCCCTCAAGTTTTGATGGGAAATGTAGGCATTCCTGCCTTGCAGCTTGGCTCTCTGACTGCTGTCCAATGGACTTTTCAACTGTCACTTGTCCAACATTCCGCCAAGCAACTGACATTTCCCATCAAAACTTGAGGGAAGCTGACAAGTGTCCAACCTGTGTCAGGCGTCACTTGTAGCTTGGCTCATAATTGAACTTGTAACCTTCTGCATGCTAAGCAGATGCTCTTCTGCTGAGCCACACCCCCATCTGCATACTACATGCATACATTTTATGAATAAATGGCATACATTGTATGCATAAATACTGCGCCAGTTGTGAATAAAAATTAAAAAATGTAGGGAAAATGAATCCACAAAACTAACAATGAACAATTAAAACAGAGACTCTTTGCCCATTTTGGTGTAGTGGTTGGGAGCCAGTTTGGTATAGTGGTTAAGAGAGGCAGGACTCTAATCTGGATAACTGGGTTTGATTCCACAATCCTCCGCTTGAAGCCAGCTGGGTGATCTTGGGTCAGTCACAGCTCTCTCAGAGCTCTCTCATCCCTACTCACCTCATAGGGTGATTGTCGTGAGGATAATAATATTGTACTTCATAAACCACTCTGAATGGGCATTACGTTGTCTTGAAGGGCAGTGTATAAATCGAATGTTACTGTTATTTATTTATTTATTAATTTATTCGTTTACTTCATTTATACCATGCCTTTCTCCCCAGTGATGATCCAGTGGTGCTTATCTCATTCTCTTCCTCCATTTTATTGTCACCACAATCAAGTGGGGCTGGTTGGGCTGAGATTGTGTGACTTCCCAAGGTCACCCAGCAAGCTCTCTTGGCAGCGTGCAGATTTGAACTTGGATCTCCCAGATATGAGCCTGACATTGTAATTACTAGACCACTCCAGGTGTATCTCGGGATACATTCTCAGAGTGACTCTCAAAGCCATAAACAAGCTTTCTCTGTGGTGGCCCCTACCCTGCGGAACAGCCTGCCTGAGGAGGTCTGGAGAGCCCCCACTCTCCTGGCTTTCCACAAACGATGCAAAACTGAATTATTCAAAAAGGCTTTTTACTCAGGTAGGAGGGAAGTATTGTAGGGAGGGGGTCTGAAATGATCTGCTAATGAGTTAGGAACCAGAGGCCTCACCACTATGTTGCATTGGATCTTTGCTAATGCTATGTTTTTGTGTACTTGTACCTATTTACTCTACGGGATTGTTTATGGAACTGTTCTTAATATTGACTAGAGATGAGCACGAACTGGAAAAAACCCAAACCATGTGGTTCGTGGTTCATCAAATTTCATGAAACACGAACCACGAACTTTCATGAACCTGCCCCTGGTTCGCGAATCGGTTCATTTGGTTCATAAAATGGCACATCCAGATCAGAAAATAATCACTTCCGGGCCAGCAGAAGGTCACTTACAGGTCAGCAGAAGGTCTGCAAGAAGTCCATTTCCTGTTGTCTAGGAAACCGATTGATTGGCACCAGGCTGTCTGCAGCGATGAACCAAAAAATGAACCAAACGAACCAGCTTAAAGTTTGTGGCGGTTTTTCAGAAATGTGATCTGGCCTTGTTCGTGCTTAATTTTGGTTCATATTTTGGTTCGTGCCCATCTGTAATATTGACGGTACTAATCTCACACTGTGTAATCCATCTTGAGTCTCAGTGAGAAAGGCAGACTATACATGACATAAATAAAATAAAATAAATAATAAATTGTCTTTTAAATCTTTTAAGAGCAGAAAACCTTCATTGTAGGACTACAAGTTTCATTGGTGGGCATCAGTGAAGAGTGTGTTCCCTGAAAGACTGAAGACTGAAAAGCATGCCTTTGTGTATCAGCTCCCAATAGAAGTTCAGACTTCATGTCAATGATCAGATGTTGTTAAACGGTGCATATTAAAACCAAATATCCTTGCGAGCCAAATATAGTCATCAAATACACGGCAAATGTTCACAAATATTTGAGTACCCAGAGAACAGCTGGGGGTGATTTGCTGCCCAAATTCACAATTTTAAGGGAAATTGGAAAGGAAATTCATTTAAGTTCTTCTGACTTTATTTCGTTCATACCATTAATAGCCATTGTTATTCACCACCACCCCAGAAAAAGGATGTTCTACGGTAACTTGTATTGAGTCTGGAGAGCAACACTGAAGGGCCAGCAGAAAGAGGGGGAATCAGCTCCGCTGCAATTGCTGCCGGAGCAGCAATGTGTAGTGGTTAGTGTGTCAGACTAGAATCTGGGAGACCTATGTTCAAATTCCTCTCTCTACCAGGGAAGCTTGTTGGGTGACCTTGGATTGGTCACACACTGTCAGCCTAACCTACCCCTCAAGGTTGTTGTGCAGATAAAATAGAAGAGAGGAGAATATAAGCTGCTTTGAGTTCCCATTGGGGAGAAAGGTAAGGTATAAATGAATTAAATAACTAAAAAAACACACTAAGGAATGCAGGAAGCATGCACACGGCCAGACTCAATGAGGTCTATCTCAGATGCCAGCAATCCTCGGGGAACAGTACAATATACTTTCCTCCCTTCCAGACACTAGTTTACCCTCTGTTCTTGTTCTTTTTAAAAAAACAGGGTACTCATCTATAACCAATTAGTCAATGGCAATGATCGATAAAAGGACTCCCTTCTCTAATCTCAGGGAAAGTGGAAGAGTGGGGGATGGAGTTCGTGAATGCTTCCAGATAATATGAAGCTGCTCTGCAGTTGCAGGCATTTGCTGCCCATCTCAAGTAATTCACAGGTTGCAGGGCCCATGGCTCTTTGGAGGCTAACTTCTTTTACTGCCAGACCGTGACCTTTCCTAGATTGAAGTCTGTTCCATCAGATGTCAGGAGAGGAGTTGAGTTAACAGCCCTGCTCGAAGTTGGCGGCACTCTATGAAAACTCAATAAAAGAAGGTGCTAAGTGACCCATGTGCTTTTTTATCGCACAACCATTGACTTCAACAGGATATTACCCTAACTTTTGAACGGCTGCATTTTTCTTGGCAACTGTAAAATTCGTCCAGGTGTAACAGACTTGCTACTGATGACATCCTGGGATGAAAGAAAAAGGGATGGAGAGAGCATGCCCTCTCTTTTGAGGTGGATTACTTTCTTTCAATTCATAGCGAAGTGGGAATGTCAGCAAAACAAGGTGCAAGGAGCAAATTGGATGAAATGCAGACCGGGGCTTCATCAAGGCTGCATTGCTACTGAAAAAGAAATGTAAGAGATTCTGGATCAGACCATCTAGAAGGAAGCAGGGCCGGATCGAGGGGGGGCAGGGGGGTAGTCTGCCCCCAGCGCTGCCAGGGAGGGGGCGCCAGCAGCAGCTGCCAGGAGCACGCAGGCAGCAGCGTGGGCAGCCTTGCAGCCTCCTGCGCTGCCTTTCACCTGCCCCGCAGGACTGGGGCAGCCGGCTTGCCGCACGCCCCCTGTCCTGCAGGGCAGGCAAAAGGCAGTGTGGCTGCCTGCTCCATTTGCCCCTGTCCTGCAGGGCAGGCAAAAGGCAGCATGGGCAGCCTCGTAGCCCCCCGCGCTGCCTTTTGCCTGCCCTGCAGGACAGGGGGTGCGTGGCCACCCACGCCATTCTCCCCTGTTCTGCAGGGCAGGCAAAAGGCAGTGCGGCCGCCCGCGCCATTCGCCTGCCCCGCAGGACAGGGAGCAACCGGCCACCCCCTGTCCTGCAGGGAGGCGAATGGCACGGGCAGCTTCCCAGCCCCACACGCTGCCTCTGCTGCTCTGCCCTGTGTGATGACATCACCGAAATGACATCATCACGCAGTGCCGGGAGCGTGCACATGCTGCGCGCGGGTGCGTGGGGCTCGGACTAGGGTTGCCATGGGCGCCGGCAACCCTAGATCCAGCCCTGGAAGGAAGGGAGAACCATATATGCTGCTGTGAGCTACTTAAATAGAATAAAATAGGGAAAAGGTATGGTAGATTAAAAACGTCTTCGTTAGGTACATCTGCCCTGTTATGGGCAGGAACACTGGCCAGCTCTTCTGGTTGGTCAATGACCCTGTCAGGCTCATATCCACCATGGCATTCTCTCCCCTTGCTTCTCCTCCCACTCTTTGAAACTAGATACCAGAGTAAGCTATCAGAGTAGAAGTCTTCTTACTGTCCCTGAGTGTTGGAAATAATTCTGTTTGGATTCAGTGCATTTTGGAAATGTATAAATGGACATTGTTGAGGTCAGATCTTGATTAGCACATTTCTGACCTCACATCTCTTATGCCCTGTGGTATGTTCCTTGGTTGATTATAGTGAGATCTGCAGGGCTGTACGGCTCTACCGTCTCTCCGGAACTCCCTGAAAGGCAAGCCTTGCCTCGTCTATATTTAGCTCCGGCCGTTATTCCAAAGCTTTCCTATTCAGGAAGATTTCTGAAGGCTGCCGCCAGTGTTACTGATGTTTATATATGTTCTATGCTGCTGGGCACTCCAGTTGAGTTTGTGTTTATGTGCTCATAGGTTTTATGGTTATTGGGGCTTTTTTAGCATTTGAAATTGCATTATTTATCAGCTTTATGCTTTAAATGAAGGCTGAGCCAGAAGGGGAGATATTTCAGAACGGTCTTCATTGGAATCAAAAAAGCCTCCCCCCCGCCCTTCCAGGGATAACATTACTCGGA
Source organism: Eublepharis macularius (assembly GCF_028583425.1). Taxonomy (NCBI): domain Eukaryota; kingdom Metazoa; phylum Chordata; class Lepidosauria; order Squamata; family Eublepharidae; genus Eublepharis; species Eublepharis macularius. Next base: position 32,649,208 of record NC_072807.1, on the reverse strand, counting down.
GGATCTTCTGGATCAAACGGCCACTGACAAATGTCTAGGTTTCACTTCTGCATAATTCAGCAATTAATTTGGAAAGCGAGAAGGAGCTGGGCTCGTACCTGTTTACGAAGAGCCCTCTTTCCGTGGAACTTGGCTATAATTGGGTCAGAGCAGTCTAACAGTGCCCTCCTACCAGTTACACCCTTCAGATCAGTTGAAGCCAATAGTAATGGTCATTGTAAACCATGGTTACTTCAAAGGAGAAAGCAACAGAGGTACGAGTTGCAATAAATTTGCGCTCATGTTTTCTCCTCCATGAATGTTCTCATTCCATGTTCATCTGACAATCTCTGAATATTCACTGAATATCTGAGACCAGGATTTTTTAACCTCGGTTGTTGGTGATGATAACTAGGGGTCATTTTGTAGAAAAAGAGCTGGGGGGACTTATTAGCATAACTCATTAGCATAACACATTAGCATATGCCACGCCTCTTGCCATCACCGGAAGTGTGTCATTAGTATAACTGGTTTGCATATGCCACACCCCCTGACATCACCTATTCTAGCTGTTTTGGACCCAATCCTGGCCATTCAGGGCCAAAATTGGGCCCAAAATGGCAAAAAGGGGTGAAAATGGCTGAAGAGGGGACCAAAATGGTCAGGATCAGGCGGCTGATGAGTGGGAGAGTGATCCGCCAGCATCAGAGGCCTGATCCGGGCCATTTCGGCCCCAATCCAGGACGAAATGGGCTCAAAATGGCCAAGAGTCAGGTGGGTGGGGCCACCTGACATGTGACCTCTTTGGGGAACTGCTGGAACTGCGTTCCTGCGCGTTCCCCCTCAAAATGAGCCCTGATAATAAAAACAACAACAACAACAACATTTGATTTATATACCACCCTTCAGGACAATTTAGCACGCACTAAGAGCGTACATCATTATTATCCCCACAACAACAAACACCCTGTGAGGTGGGTGGGGATTGAGAATGCTCTGAGAGAGCTGTGACTGACCAAGGTTACCCAGCTGGCTTCAAGCGGAGGAGTGGGGAATCAAACCTGGCTCTCCAGATTAGACTCGCGCTCTTAAGCACTACAACAAACTGGCTCTCAGTTTGGTATTTGATTTTTTCTCAACTTGCTTTTTTATGCCGTTACACTAACAGGATCTTTTAGGGACAGATCTGAGTTTCTCATTCCTGCTCCGTTGACCTGAAAATCCCCATTTTGTTCTTGCTTCTGCCTTTTGGAAGTCAAAGCCACGATCCTTTGGTGGTGTGCCTTCTTTGTTTCCCTGTAAAGATAAAGCATTTTACAATGGGCACGATTGTATGCATACATACGAACTGTATATAAAAATGCACGACAGGTGTATACAACAAATCCCTGCCCCCTGATATGATAAGCCAAAAAAACTTCCTAAAAGCTCTTCCTGACCCTGTTCAGTTTATGGTGCAACTAAGCACACAGCAGTTGTTGATTTATGGCATGGAATCCAGATGTCTTCCCGCAAGGGACCACTTTCATTTGTAGACAGTGAAATACTCCTAACTCTCCAATTGCAATATATTTCCCCAGCTAATTGGGCCACTGCGATTGGGAATTATGTCTAGAGTGTGATTGCCTGAATATCACAGGCAGGCACCTATTGGCCCATACCCTGGTCATCTTGATTGATTAGAGATATCATTCCTCTTCCCCAATGGTTATGTCTCCCCTGGTTTTCTGAACAGCCTGGTACAATTCTGACTCTGGTTCTAAGCCCATCAGGCAATGGGGCTCTTTTTACCACTACCACCACCTCTCCAAATGTCATCAGACTCTGCTGATTAATTATCAGTGGCCATCTCTGCAGTACCATCAGTGCCAAGAAATCTTCTGTCTCTCCCAGATGTTTTGCTGGATATAGTGTCTGCGTCCGCAACCAACTTCAAGATAATAGAGTAGATGTTTGAGAGGGTATCAAGTCAAGATGACCTCTAGATTCTCTTGGTTAATCTCTCAGCCTCCAGCAAAGCCGCCTTCTCTACCTACTCTTTGCTACTGAACTCTGGAAGGAAGTTGAATTGCTTCCTGTGGTTGTTTGGATTTCTCTGACCTGGGGGGAGGTGGAGATGCCAATGAAACAAACAAAAATCCACCACAAACTGAATCCATTTTGGAAATGCTGGAATTAAGGAATGGTAGAACAGGGTGCAGAACAAAAAGACCAAACCAGTTGAAGTGCAGAATATTTGAGTGTGGTGGGATCCACTCATCCTTGCACCTAAGAAATAACCACCTGTTTTTGAAATGCTGAGTAAGGGAGAGCCATCCCTAAATGGTGTCCCTGTGATTTTCGGTAAAGGCTTAGCTGAATAACTTTCCATTTTTGTGTTGACTGTTTCCCAAAAGCTGCCCCTCTTTTCCAGCTTCTGCTTTGGGTTTCCTTCCAAAAAAAGTATTGATATTTTATGAAGGGGGGGTTGCAAATGGTTTGGAACGCACAACACTTGATTGACATCTGAGGGCCAAGCTACATATGACGAATGACACTTGAATGGCAAGTGTATTTCTCCCTGTTCACTTGCCCTCCACTCAATCCACTTGCCGTTCAAGTGTCATTCGTCATGTGTAGCTTGGCCCTGATTCTCCTGTGATGTCACAATGCTGGGCATTGTTGCATAACCTCAATCTGTTCCCTGTATAGTTTTAGACCCGCATGATCTTATTTGCGGATCGCATTGTTAACTCGGGAGGCAAGAACAGCTGCGCTAAAAGGGATGCCAAACTGTTTCAAATATTTTCTGGAAAAGCAGACCACTTCATTGGGTGGAGAAATGAAAAAGCATCCTTTGCTTTAGAGAGCCCGAATTTCTAAGTGGTGGCCAAGTGCCACAAAAGTTTCCTCTCCATCCTTAAATGTGCACGTTGGAGTGATGCAGACAGACCAGATTCCCAGCAATACCTACGAAGATCCCCCATTCCCACCCAAATACCAAATCGGCTCTTTAGTCAAGTTGCAGCTGTTATTTTCAGAGCTGCTCTGATACATGCACACGCATGCACACACACATGCACACGCTGCCTGGGAAATCCAGTTTCAGTTTGAGAGGCCACAAATTCCATGCCTAACACGTCTGATGGTCAAATTGACCTTACTCGACTGTAGCAATTAGAAGTAAGAGGATCGACCGGCCTGATTGGTTTGTACCAAACAGGTTTACAATGATTTTTTTCCAGATTGTGCATGTCCTGAAACATTTTGTATTTTCCAATTATATGAACACTGAATGCAAGGGTTTTTTTTTAAAGCCATGTGTTTACTTATGACTGATGTTTATGAATTTGAGATTGATATGACTCCCTATGGCTGCACCTTATTTTTTTAAAAATAGGCCATTGCTAAACCCTGGCCTGGAAAGCCCAGGTGAGCCTGATCTCATCAGATCTCAGAAGCTAAGCAGGGTCAGCCTTGGTTAGTTATTGGATGGGAGACCTCCAACAAAGATCAGGGTTGCAGAGGCAGGCAACGGCACACCACCTTAGTCTCTTGCCATGAAAATTCCACCAGTTGCCATAAGTCAGCTCTGACTTGAGCCACTCTCCATCACCAGACAATTGCTATAGTGAAATTGTGCTGTTGTTCAATTGCTGTTGCTATTTTCAATTGCTATTGTTATTTTGCAAACTATATTCTAATGATTTCCTGTCTTCTCTGAATTCCCAGCTTTCATTTTTCAAAAAGTAAGTTCCTAACACTTTTCATTGCAGAGATATAAGGGTCTCGGGATGAGAAAGAACTTCCCCAACACTTCTTACCTGTAGGGTTGGGAAATTCCTGGAGATTTGGGGGTGGAGCTTTGGGAGGGCAGACTTTGGGGGACGGAGGAACCTCAGTAGGTATAATGTCATAAAGTCCACCATCCAAAGTAGTTGTTTTCTCCAGATCTCTGTAGTCTGGAGATCAGTTCTAATCTGGCCCCACTTGGAAGTTGGCAACGCCAATTACTTGACATTCGTTAACTGAGTACACCAGGTATTGAACCTCGGACCTTCTACATGCAAGGCATGTGCACTATCACTGAGCCACTGTGCCTCTCATAGGAAAGTTGCTGCCCCTTACTGTGTCTATCACAAAAGCAGCATCATTGTGCCTCTCTTCACTTTGGTGCCATCCTTTTTATGATCCAGAGGAGTTAGTCGCAAAATAGTAAAAGATTCCAGGAGCACCTTTAAGAGTAACCAGCTTTATAGTAGCATAAGCTTTCGAGAACCACAGTTCTCTTCGTCTCATCTGATGAAGAGAACTGTGGTTCTCGAAAGCTCATGCTCCTGTAAAGTTGGTTACTCTTAAAGGTGCTACTGGAATCTTTACTATCCTTTTTATGGAAAGCCGGTAGGAGAAAAACAGCTTCCACTCAAGGGAATGTGGAGAACTGGAAGTCTCTGGGCTAATCCACCCCGCTGTACATTCCTTGGTTTTCCAAGCGAAGACCTGCATAGCTCCTCAGGAGGAAGCTGCTGCCAAGCTCCAGTTTATTATGTAAAGGGACTGCAGCACAATCCATTTTAATGCAATAACAATTCATCCTTGTTAATTATGTCACAGGAAGGGGGAGGGAAGAGAGAGCAACACAGATGTAACGCTTATTAAGAAACAGGAGCTGCGGGGCTGGTAGCTCTTGATTTATCCGAAAGGTCATTTGATTACTGTTTACTCCCTCCACCCCACCCCAACTTCTATTCCTATCCGGAGAGAATTCTGATCAGTGCGGGACATAAATCCTCCACTTACATTTCCCTCCCTCTAGCTACTTAACACTCACGATAGCTCCCTCTTTTAGATTCTCAATCAACTTCACCCTCCTAAAAAAAACTATTCATCATAACTTGCTGGTTTTCAGGTATCTTTTGCAGAACAACAGTGCAGTAGTTTGTACAGCAAAGAGAAAACTGTTCAGTTGAAAGGGGGCAGGGGAAGGTTGTTCCATCACTAGTTGGATTTTTGAGAGCCCCAAACCAGGTGAACCAGGTCTTGGATACACAGCATGTAAAAAAAAAAAAAAAAACGATGGAGGGGTCAAACCCATGTTTCCTGCATCAGTGTCAATCCAAGGCCGTGAGGAGCTAGAGTTTCCCCTCTCCTGGAAGTCCTCCCATTGCAGAGTTCCATAAAACAAAACAGAAGTCCACTGGCACCTTAAAGACTAGTAACATTTATTGCAGCCTGAGCTTTCATAATACAGAGTTCACTTCTTCAGATACAATGAGAAGACAGAAATTCATTTACCTCACTTCTACAGAAAATTGCAGAAAGGAAGATGGAAAGAGGGAGGAGTTCAGCAGACAAAGGCCTTGTATAATAAATCAATAAATGGTCAATAGAGAAGGACGCACTGTGGGTGCCCAGTATCCGCAGCTGAGTGAGGAGGCAGAGACCAACTTTAGATTAACAAGCAGAACTTCATTCAAGGAGCCACTAAACTGCATCTGAAGAACTGACCTCTTACACAAAAAATTATGCTAGGATAAAATCGTTGCGGACCCTTTTCAGACAGGTATTTGATTAAGGGGTGTGTGTGCTGTACTGATAATTGGTTTCTGTCAGCATTGATGTATGTTGTATTTCTGTTTTGATGGTCCTGAGGGTTTTACAGTCTTTTGGAAACCACGTTAAATGTTTGGAAAGGCTGGTGTATAAACTTCCAAATGTATAAGTGTTCTCCCATTCTACCCCTCACTATGCTTAATCTTGTGGTGGGTGAACACCCCTGTCATTTTCTTTGCATGTCCATGATTGACTGGTTGTTCCAGGCTGTCAACATGAATTAAAGCCCTTCCTGCCTCCATTTAAAGAAGTTGTCTTAAAGTTTGGTCCTGCAGAGGAAAAAGAGGTGATAAAACGTTATCTATGTATTGATCTGTAATGCTATTACCATCTATCTCTTGCTTTGTTTCAGGGCTGCTTTTGTGGCTGAAAAATATTTAGGACATGAGATATAGGGCAAGAATAAGAGAACCTGCTGCTAAAGCATTCCCCCAGGAGGTGTGCAAGAATTGTGGATGCATGCTATGATATATGATACTTTTCTTTTTTGCAAGGAGTTAACTAACTAGGAGCAGAGAGCCACAGAGCTTTATCCAGTGATGGGGAAGAGGCAGAATTCCCATCACCCCACTCCAGCAGAGAATTTGGGCAACATTCAATGGACTGCATCTTACCTGCTACAGATCTAGTAATTATAGGCAGCATCGCTGCCTGTCTGCTTTTGCAGAATCAAGCCGTTGCCTACTCATGCATCTAATTTGAGATCAGTTTTCAATTAACCCAGCTGACAAACTCATTCCCCCCCCCCCGCAATTTCTGTAAGTTTCCTAATTTTTTTGAAGAGCATGTGGAGAAAGTTATCTGAGGGCTTAAACAGAAGAAATGGACATGCTTCTAATTCCAGCCATCAAATGCCAGCTGGCAGCTTGCAATTTGCCTAGGGGCTGTGCGGTGGGGGGGGAGGAGGATGGGGGGGGTTAACTCTTGAGTCTTGAAACTTCACTCAGTTCCATGATGCACTTTGAAAACGAGTGGTTACTCCTGCAGAAATTGTTATTGCTATTGTTATTGTTATTGTTATTGAGCAGGGGAGCTGCTTTCAAGTATTTGCTTTTATTTATTTTACTTGATTTTATTTATTTATTTTGCGTGAGTACAGGCCGTCAAGTTCCAATCAACTTATGGCGACCCCAGCAAGGGGCTTTCAAGGCAAGTGAGTATCAGAGGTGGTTTGCCAGTGCCTTCCTCTGCAGAGTCTTCCTTGGTGGTCCCTTGTCCAAGTACTGATCATAGAATCATAGAACCATAAGGTTGGAAGGGACCTCCAGGGTCATCTAGTCCAACCCCCTGCACAATGAAGGAAATTGACAACTACCTCCCTCCCACACCCCCAGTGTCCCCTGTTCTTGCGTAGCTTCTGAGATCTGATGGGATTGGGCTCCACTGGTCTCAGTATTGATTAGGAAGGACCTAACTGCTTTCAAAGGCAGTGGAAGTCAATACTGTGACTTCTGCTAGCAGGGTTAGGGAGGCTGTACCTTCATGCATTTCGGTATTCCCCCCTTCCCCGATGTGGACAAAATTGGACAGGTTCAGAAGAGGGCACCAAAATTAGTCTGAAATTCAAGTATCATGAGAAGAGTCTGAAGGAAGTGAGAATGTTCCACTTGCCGAGGAGAAGATTAAGAGGAGACACAATTATGTGCTTCTAATATCTCAAGGGCAGTCACCAAAAAAAAAAAGGCTATGGACTTGCACTATGCTTCTCCAGATGGCAAGACCCAGATCAACAATGGAACCCGTTACCCCAAGTGTGTCCAGATCTCACCCTCACTGGAGGCCTTCAAACTCCACCTAGGGCTACCAACTTTCAGGGGGAGCCTGGAATTCTCCTGCAATTATAGCAGACTAGCTTGATACCCATGCTTTGCTACTGTATTTAACTACTTTAAATCCAGTTACCACCTTTCTTCAATTGTCTGCAGTTTCCTTGACCTGATTTTTACCTCAGAACAGAGTTCCACAGCTGACCAATCAGAGAGAGGGGGGTACAAGCAGGCAAGAGTCTGCCTGCCACACAAGAAAGCCAGGTCCCACAGGGAGATTGGCAACCCCAGTGGGCAGTGAGCAGGGGAGCAAGCAGGCAGCAGCCTGCCAACCACACAGGGAAGCTGTATCCCTTTGGAAAAACACATTTTACCCCTTGTGACCCCCTTAGGGGGTGAATTTCTTAGTGGGTGTTTACATCATGAAAGGAATTTTCTCCCCAAATTTCATGTTTATAGGTCCAGGGGTTTTGGCTGGGTGCTGATGAGTCCATCAGGACACTTGTTTTTATATATATAGATTCCCACAGTACAGAGATCAGTTCCCCAGGAGGAAATGGCAGCTTTGGAGGGTGGACTCTATAGTATACCATACAATCTATGAGAACACAGAAGGTCTCCAGCAACATTACATCCCTGCTGAACTCCCACTCCTCCTCAAACTATGCCCTCCCCATGCACTGCCCCTCCAACTCTCCCAGGAATTTCCAAAGCCAGAGTTGGCGTCCCCACCCACTAGCTCACATTTAAGAAATGCATTGCAACTGAAGCTTATGAAATGGCTCAAGTGTTGATCAGTAAATCATCTCCAAGCACCTCCATTTAGCACCGTTCCATAAAGCAGAGGGTTGCATCATCACGCCCTTGGGCTCCTGAGATTTCAGAATCACTGGCCAAGGAAGAATATGGGTTGCCACCTCTCCGTGCGTCTCTTCGGCCTCCAGTTCCTTTGGATAATGAGGGTGTTCCCTTCAACTGGCTGCCAAAGTAGGTCATAATTGCTGCAGCCTCACTAATGCAAGTACACTTTCAGGGCCAACTCTGCCTGATGAATGGCATTTCATGGGGGAACCACAGCACAGCTTGTGCACTGGCCAAGGGCAACAAAGGATATCGCTGAATGCTTAATATATGCTCCTGGTCTTGGGAATTGACAAGGGAAGAAGCTGACCAGCCTTGCATGCTTAAATTATTTTTTCCCCTCTTGTGCTTCAAGTAACCCACCCCACTGCTGCATTTCTGGGTCAAGATCGCCCCCCCAAACATTCCTGAATTTGCCACATCACATTTCAAGGTGGAGGACTGGAAAAGTTCTATTCTGGAATGACTTTCTGGATCCCTTTGAGCATCTGATGGTAATACTGTTGTAGCTGAAGAAGACACGTGCCGATGCAGGAAAATTGTATTAAACGACTTCCCTTCTCATTCAGAATTTCAGATTTCCATTTTACTGTCCAAATGTTATATGAGTGCCAGGACAGGACTAAACCAGGAGCCAAAGTCACATGTTTATTTATGGCTTTTCCAGGGCTCATTTCGAGGAGGAATGTGCAGGAACGCAGTTCTGGCAGTTCCCCAAAGAGGTCACATGACAGGTAGCCCCTCCCACTTGACTCTCGGCCATTTTGGGCCCGTTTCAGCCTGGATTGGGGTCAAAACAGCCCGGATCGGGCCTCTGACAGGTGGTGGATCACTCTCCCACTCAGCAGCAGCCCGATCCTGACCATTTTGGGCCCCTTTTCGGCCATTTTCAGCCCCTTTTTGCCATTTTGGGCCTAATTTCAGCCCTGAATGGCCAGGATTGGGTCCAAAACAGCCACGATAGGTGATGTCAGGGGGTGTGGCATATGCAAATCAGTCATACCAATGACACACTTCCGGTGATGCTAACAAGTTATGCTAATGAGTTTCTCCAGCTCTTTTTCTACAAAATGGGCTTTTCTATCTTGTTTTTTTGTCATACAGACCCAAAGCTGCTAACAGTATAACCCCCCCCCCCACTATTGCTGGAATCTAGAAACATAGGAAAATAAAGCCCATACAATTATTTAGCCCCAGCCACCTCTGCTTTACATATAGAGCAATCCTAAACTGATTGATACCAAAGCAAATGTACATCTTCGAAGTCTGTCACAGTCAATGGGCTTAGAAAGGAGTAACTTTACTTAGGGCTGCGCTGATAGTTAGGATTCCTAACTAGCAGCAGAGTAGAAATTTGTCCCTGCCTGGCCATCTGTTTCCCTGTGTGAGATTCGATTTCACCCATTGCACAGATGCTAAAGCACTCGTGAGAGAGACGGAAATGAAGTTCTCTCCACAGCTATGCACATCCGCAAAGCAGTTTGGCAGCATGGAGACCGGAGGCTCAGTTTATGAGCTCTTGTGGCTATAAGGAAATGGGATGTTCAGCGGCCAAATTATCTTGCTACAAAGTTTGTGACATCCCTGCTAGTGGTATTTTGTGGAGGCCAGCTGTGTCTGGTGCATGCAAGTGGCACCTCAGAGCCAAGCTACAAGTGACGCCTGAAACAGGTTGGACACTTGTCAGTTTCCCTCAAGTTTTGATGGGAAATGTAGGCATCCTAGCCTTGCAGCTGTAATGGAGAGCCAAGCTGTAAAACCAGGACGCCTACATTTCCCATCAAAACTTGAGGGAAGCTGACAAGTGTCCAACCTGTTTCAGGCGTCACTTGTAGCTTGGCTCTCAGGGACATCAGTGTGCATGTGTGCATGGGTAAGCCAAAAAATAGAAAGTGGTTTGACCCTTCTTTCAGGAACTTCACCCTGGGAGTTTCCCTGGCGACCCTGAGAAGACAGCTAAGCAACCCCAAAACTTAGCAACCTGGCATTAAGCTCCCACTTCAGCTAGAAGAGAAGACGAGAGAAAATTATACTGCTAGAGACAATGTTATTTATACAAATGACACCAACAGAGTTGCATTGTTCTTGTCTCTGTGCATCCCACTTCATCTGCTGCACATATTGTAACCTGTACATCGACATTTCCTCCTCCCATGGCTGTTGTGTGTAATTTTCAAAGCAGGCTCACAATCAGATTGAGGGAAAAAAAGATTAGGAACTTGTCTCAATGGGATAGTGGAGGAATGGGGTGGTAGGTCAGGAGCTAAGGAACTGCAAAATGTTTGTCCTGAACAGAAAATGATGAATGCTGGAAAATATTAAGGAGAAGATGTTTCCCCCATCTCCATCCCTTTATCAACTCATGCCTCCTTAATTCCAGAAAATATTTCCAGAAGAATATGGGCAGTTTGTCACCATTTTAACTTGGTTAGCATCCTTCCCCACCCATGTTACAAATGTGGATGTGCACATTGGTAAAACACTGCAATAAAACAAGTCTTGATATGATTGTGGAAGAATGCTTTTTTGCAATGTTTGACTAACGCCCATATGTGCACATAAGCATTAGGGGTGTGCAGCTTATAAAAACAGCTGAGAGAGCAGGTAGGTAAGCTGCTCTGGCTTCTTGTGGCGTGGCAGATGGTGTACGGGATTGGCCAGGAGACTACTCCCCCCCCTCCAAAAAAAACCCCCTGCCACTTGAGGTAATGGCCACTGTTGAGCTCACTGTAGAACCAATTCTTGCAACAGACTTTCCCTGTTGCTTGTCCACCAGCAACTGGCATTCAGAGGTATACTGCCTCTGAACATGGAGGCTCCATGTCTGTAATTTTAGAAAGGCTTAGAGTTTTGAAACCCCATTTCTGGCCCAATACATTCAACAGGATTTTTCTACTTCCTACTTCCCAAGCCCCAACGGGTAAGGATTTCCTCACCCCCTGGAAGCTGCTCTATGTGAAGATATCGCCCTCCATCCCACCCATGAAGAAACTGCCACGTCTTCCCTATGTCAAAGCCCCTGCCGCTTCTCTTGTTTATCAGTCAGTTTACTCAGGGAAATCTAATAATCTTTTTAGAGCTAATCCTTCTAACAAACCCTGCCAAATCCCCTTTATCTGGCAGTTTATTAATACTAGCGCCTATCAAGCAGAAGCGAATAAAACTTTTATTTCACATTATTTCGCTTTCTCCTCGTTGTTAATAGGCAAAATTCAATTACGGATTAAATGCCTCCTCGCGCGTCTTTGGGTGTGTCCCTCCCCCACTCCCTGCTGTTCACTCCAGAAGAACGAATAGTGTTCTGTCGTGGAAATGAACTTTGTTTTCCTTGATAATGCTGACAAAAATCACATCGCAGCATCTACTCGGTACATTCCTCCCTGCCAGCTGAATCCTGTAAAATGCTGAAGATTACGTTCCTTCAGGTGTGGCCTAGAGTGCTCCCAGAAATGATCTCCAAACTACCAAGGCCAATTCCTCCTGAGAAAAATGGCTGCTGGCATCGCATCCCAAACTCTACCCTTCCTGGGCTCTGCCCCCAAATCTCCAACCCATAATCAGCAACCCTATCTATATGTTCAGAAGGCAAACTGTATGTACGGCAGTCCAAAACCAACTTCTCTTTCTCTCCTTAAGGCTCTCATGTGTTGCAGAAGAGATCGGCTTACAGGGTTGAAGGAAGTAGGCCTCGAGACCAAAAGGGTCACCTTCATGACTAAAGGCTTTTGGGAAGGTTCTGGCAGCATTTGCCAGGTAGCAGTCTCTGCCTTGGCATCTATGGCTACCCAGCCAAACTCCCTGGGCCATCAGCTCCACGGCCGTTAGCTCCAGCTTAGCTTGTTGCCTGCTTTGCCATATTTTAAGCATCTGAATGAAAGGGGAGGATGATCCTCTTACTAGTCTCAGAATAGGATTGTTAAGAGAAATTATCTTAATTCCTCTTTACCATTTCTCCCTGAAAGCCAAAAAAACCCTTCCTTTTCCTCTTCTTGGGAATGTGGAGTCCATTTCGAATCAATTCCCAAAGGAAAGTTCCAAGAGAGAAAGCTCAGGAACAAAAGTTCTGCAGAATTTCAGGATTTCACTCTGTAGATGCTCAGAGGCAATATCTTTCCAAGCCTTCCTATCTTCCTGCTACAGCATCACCCTGTGGTGAGTAATATAAAACAATGGCATGGGCTAAAGTTACAAAAGGATGTCTCTTGAATTCTTCTAGAAGAGAAATGAAAGAGAAATCCTGTTCTGAAAAGAGTAAGAAGAATCAATGCCTATATCTAAAGAAGTGAATTTCGGGAAAAGAAATTCCCGAATCCCTACCTCAGGTGCCCAACTTTGCTTCTATCCAGACTGCTCATGTTCACACCAGCAGTTTCTGCCCCAAGGCAGCATATGACAGATGGATGGATCTGCTGAGATCACATCCACCACAGGCCAGCTCTGTGATTAAGCACAAGTCAAAACCACTAAGAGGTATGTTATTATATATGAGATACAATCCGATGTCATGGTTAGTATTGTATATTGAGATTAACAGCTCTTTATTATAATAAATCTCTTTATTGGAGACTGGAATCAGACAAACTGAAGACTCAGGCTCAACAGTAACCAATTTATACTTGTCGAAACTACTCCCACTTTTACAATAACCAATACAATGCAAGCAGTTAGAATCCTTCGTTTGCATGAACTATATACAAGTATCTACTTTTGAACACAGTGATTGGACTACAAAGCAACAGTTCTGATTGGCTGTGCCGGCACCTAAACACCAGTAGCTTTGTAGGCCTCAGAGCGGGACCACAAGTGACGCCTGACACAGGTTGGACACTGGTCAGCTTCCCTCAAGTTTTGATGGGGAATGTAGGCAGCTTGGCAGAATGTTGGACAAGTGACAGTTGAAAAGTCCATTGGACAGCAGTCAGAGAGTCAAGCTGCAAGACCAGGATGCCTACATTTCCCATCAAAACTTGAGGGAAGCTGACTAGTGTCCAACTTGTGTCAGGCGTCACTTGTGGTCCCGCTCTCAGGAGCCTTCGTTCTACTCAAGCAATACATAACAGCTAGCATGTTGGACTAGGATTTGGGAGCCTCAAGTTAAATCGCCATGAGGCTCACAGAGTAGCCTGGGGCCAGTTACATCCTCTCAACCTAAACTACCTCACAGGACCGTGTGAGGATAAAATAAGGAAGGGAGACCCAATTCGTCATCTTAAGATCTTTGGCTGAAGGGTAGGGTAAAAATGTGTGAGAAAGAATATCTGGATTTCCCCTTGAAAAAATATTCAACAAATATTTGTCCAGCTGCTCCTGGAAAACTGTCACTGAGGGGGAACCCACCACATCCCTAGGCAGCTGATTCCACTGCTGAACTACTCTTAATGTGAAGGATTATTTCCTAATGTCCAGCCAGTATCTACCCTCCTGTAGTTTAAAACCATTGTTTTGAGTCCTATGCTCTGTTGCGAATAGAGATGGGCACGAACCAAAATTCATGATGAATCAGGTCAGTTCGTGGTTCATGAACCAGTGGTTCATCCGATCCCGTTTCTGACCAACCGCCATGAACTTTAGGCTGGTTCGTTTGGTTCATTTTTTGGTTCGTCACTGCAGACAGCTTGGTGCCAATCAATCAGTTTTCTAGGCAACAAGGGAATGGACTTCCTGTGGACCTTCTGCTGACCTGGAAGTGACCTTCTGCTGGCCCAGAAGTGACCTTCTGCTGACCCGGAAGTAACAGTTTTTTGACCTGGGTGTGACATTTACATGAACCAAAGGAACCAGTTCATGAACCAGGGGCAGGTTTATGAAAGTTCATGGTTTGTGGTTCGTGAAATTTGATGAACCACAAACCACATGGTTCGTTTTTCTTCTGGTTCATGCCAATCTCTAGTTGCAAATAAGAACAGTTCCTTTTCTTCCTCTAAGTGACAGTCTTTTAAATACTTAAAGAGAGCAATCATGTCTCCCTTCAACCTCCTCTTCTCCAAACTGAACTTTCCCCTCAGTTTTTCCTCATAGGGCTTGCTCTCCAGGCCTGGTTGCTTTTCTCTGTGCCCGTTTCAATTTGTCCACATCCTTTTTGAAATGAGGCCTCTAGAACTGCACACAATACTCCAGGTGAGGCCTGAAGTCAATGGTCTTAGCACAGTATAATCTTGTTAGGATTACACTGTGTATTTTCTCATAATTTAATTACCTAACCTAATACTTGACCCTGGAAAAAAATCGATTTCACCTAATGTGTGGGTGCCAAAGCAGGCACAAGTTACAAGGAAATGAAACTCCACTGCCACAGCTACTGTGCAACCGCAAAGATGCATCACAGCATGGTGTTCAAGTCAAGTGGTGAAGGTGAAAAAAGTCAAGTGGTGAAGGTGAAAAAAGCCAATGCGAAACCTGGCTAATGATCGTTTGCATTTTGGGCCAGCCATTCCTTTACAGTGAACGTGTTCGGTGCCCACCCTCTCCACCTTTTTCTCTTCTCAAAAACACTGTGGGGTGGGTTACAGGGTTACAGTGAGGATAAAAAAGACGAGAGGAAAATCCTATCCCCCGATGGTGGGCTAAAAATAAAAATGACATAGGTTTGATGTGGATTACATATAAAGCACTTCTCTTTTGTTAAAACGCATATGCCTTGATACAACAGAATCCCTTGCTGGGTCAAAAATTACTTGTGTAGATTAGATCCAACTGCACACCTGCATTCGTTCTTCCGTTTGGATGTGAAGCACTCGGTGTGATTCTCATCAGCCAGGATGGTTGACAGTGCGCATTCTCGTTGATCTTTTTAGACAGTTGCAAATGTGCAACCCCGCATTCCGTCTTGAAGTCATTTTCATTTTATTCAAGGAAGTCTACATAGCACATGGCTTTTAGACAAATAGTACAAAATAGAGACATGATTCAGACTTAAAGGAAACCTCCAAATTTTTAAAAAAGGATAAATATTTATATTTAAATAAAATAGATTAAAATTTAAGAAAAATAGCAAGCTTGCTTCATAGTTATCCTGGCACTGAATTAATAGCATTAGCTAGAACTTTCAGAGCAGCTGAAATATGTTTAGCAACAGCTAAAGAAGTGTGATATTCGTCAAGTAAGTGGTAAGTAATGTACACGTTAGAGTAATGTGATAGCTGGAAGTTAAGTTTCCCTGTATCAGTTATGACAGTGCTACTTCAGCAAAGTAGATCAGTGGTGGAGCATCTGTTTTGCACATAGAAGGTCCAAGGTTCAATCCGCAGCATCTCCAGCTAAAAGGACCAGTCAGTAGGTGATGTGAGAGATCTCTTCCTGGGAGAGCGGCTGCCAGTCTGAGTAGACAATATTGACCTTGATAGACCAGAGGGCCGTTTTCACACTGCTTACCTTCTCTCTGAACGACCCGGAACATCGTGCAAAAAACACGGAAGATCGCATTTTCTTGAGCGAAATTTGCACGACATCGCGCAAATCTCGCACAAGAAAATGCGATCTTCCGTGGTTTTTGCACGATGTTCCGGGTCGTTCCGAGAGAAGGTAAGCAGTGTGAAAATGACCGAGGTCTGACTCAATATAAGGCAGCTTCTTGTGTTCAGGTGCGTGTGATGTATGTTCAAGCAAGTTTGCTATATTGAGCCTCTTTGACTTTGGACCATATCCTGGGCCTGTTAATTTAAATTCATCCCTTTAGAAAGATCTCTGCTAACCTTTTCTGGGATTTAAACTCATTTCCTTCCATTTGCAAATGCAAAACTGCAAACGCAAACCTGGCATTCCAGAGTAAGTCTTTATTCCATCAAAATGCAAATCACCTTGATTCTCTCCCCCCCACCCCCAACTTGATGGGATTCTGCATTCTGGAGGGTCTCATGTCTCTGTGCGTTTGTTGCCGCCTGTCTTTTCTTGGCATCCCTCCGTTCACTCCTATCTACCTTGGCAATCAGACTTATTTGTTTGGACACAGCTGACATTTTTCAGTAAGCCACTGCCTGGCTTCCCAGGCACAATATGCTTCAGTGGCGTCAGCATTTGAATTATTGATCTATCTTCCCGTGTTGGGAAGCCAGCAATCGCTAAGAGTCCCCCTGCAGCCTCCTGGATGGTCTTTAGAGCAGAGAACAGAAAGAGATTGTAATTGATGGGTGGGCTAAACCAGTCTTGAATACCAGAGGAAATTGCAGAACTAGTAGCCCTGGCAAGGTAGGAGGCACCAGGCAGTGCAACAAACAAATGTCTTCAGACAGCTGGAAAATCCATGGCTCCTTTGGATGGAATTGAGCTGACAAGACAGTTCCACCAGCAGCCAGGTCTTGAAAAGCTGCTGTTTTCCTCCTGCAGGAAATGAAAATCAAAGAAATTCTCACTAGACCAGAATGGATGCCCAACAGATGCTTATGGACGGAATGAGTCACATTGGACAAACCAATCTCTTTTCACTGTCTCAACATGGCCAAGACAATGAGTACTTCTTCCTTGTACTGACAAATGCGGTCCTTTATTGGTGTGTTGACATAATTGGTCTCCCCCCCCCGCCCACAAAAAGTATAGTTTTATCCTCACTGTCCCGGTGTTACCAAGTCGACGAGGGCTTCTTCCCTGTACAAACAAAGGCCATTCTTTATTGATATGTTGGGATTGGTCTCTCAGTCTTTCCCCAAGGAGCAGTTTTTTGTGTCACGACGACCTTCTGAGGTAGGTTATGCTTGAGCAAAATTAGGTGCGGCAAATGGAACGCCAAGATCCAGGCTCTGGTTTGAAAGCACTGACTTGACCTCACTGAAGCTAAACTACTCAGTTCAGAGCCTACACTGGAGTTTTTTTGGAACTGCCCTGACTTCTAGTTTGGTAGAAAATCCTTTCATGACATGTGAGAAGTGCGAGAATCCCTTTCTTGTGCCCACAAGTAATATAAAATGATGCACCAGTTGTCCATTCCATCTGCTAAGATGGGTCATTCAACATCCCTGAAAAATCAAGTGGATCCTGTCCACCCACCCAGCCCTTGACTAGAATTCTCAGCCAGAAGAGATTCAACATTGCTAATATGGGCATCCTGAAAGGCCTGTAAAATTCTTTGGTTTTAAGGGGGAGATTGTTGATGATTCCATGTGGTTCAGTAGCTACTTGGGCTTTTTGTACTAACTGGAGTAATGAGCTATTGTAAGAGAAGTTATTACAGGATTTGAATCCATGTCTCCCAAGTCTTAGTCCAATGCACTGAACATTACTTCACATTGGGTCACTGGTTTTCTTCCAAATAAGCCAGGGATCCCAACCGTTTTGAGCATGTGGCTGCCTCAGGAGGTGAAATCAACCACAAAATGGCTGCCCCAGGAGGCGAAACCAACTGCAAAATGGCTGCCTCAGGAGGGAAATCCAACCACAAAATGGCTGCTGCAGAAGGCAAAATCAACCACAAAATAGCTGTCACAGGAGGCAGAGCCACACACAGAGAGGAGCCCAGGGGCAGGGAAGAAAATAGGTAATTTAAAAATTACCTATGAGAGTGAATGAAACAAACGCCATGGTGTGTTAACTACCATGGAAATGATGCTCTTTTAATCTGCATAGTCAATCAATGGCAAATCAGAAACTCTGCTGCCCAAAAACCCACCTGGTCCCATCCACTTTCTAAAAACACTGAGTAGGCATCAAAAAAGGTGTCAGTGGGTTAGGGTTCCCATCCTCCACGTGGTGGCTGGAGATCTCCCGGAATTATAACTTATCTCCAGGTGACAGAGATCAGTTCCCCTGGAGAAAATGGCTGCCTTGGAAAGTGGACTCTATGGCATTAAACCCTGCTGAGGTCCCTCCCCTCCCCAAAACCTGCCCTCCCCAGGTGCCACCCCCCTCCCAAATCTCAAGGAATTTCTCAGCCTGGAGCTGGCAACCCGACCGCGGGCACTGAAGCACCCATGGGCACCACGTTAGGGATCCATGAAATAAGCAATAAACTGGTTCTCAGATGGCTGTCTGTTCAGATCCAGTGGCCCAGATTGTGGCCAATTCCACACTACCTTGTTTTAGCGCTAGTTTTTCGCTGCCGCCGCGCAACACATTCCTCTGTTCACACGTTTTTTTTTAAAAAATCGTAATGGTATCGCTACGGCATCGCAGCAGACCACCGCGATTTCATTGCGCTATGAGCTCATTAAATCGTCCATCCCATAAAGCATCACCCAATCAATACGCACCCCTCATCTCCGCGGCCCCGCCCCCGCACAAAGGGGAAAAAAAAGAAGGGCAATTCATCGGTATGCCGACACCGCGACTCAATCAACCTCCATGCACCTACCCAGAATTAGAACGGACCACATCGTTGTTGGGGGAAAAGGTTAAAAATAGCTTTAAATCATAGGTGCAATGGATCTTGAATCAATAGAGAGTCAGCACACGAGTTTAGCTTTTAAAAAACATTTACTTCTAAAGGGAAAAGGGTCACAGGTTGCCTACAAAACAACAAACACCTGGAGCTACATTTTTCCTTACTGTTTACAAGAACTGAGATAATAGAATGGAGAATCTTCTTCTTCCTCCTTCTTCTTGACCCTGAAAGGACAGTCACCTGACCTGTTGACCAATAACAGTTTACAAACACTCTCAAGTTTCCCGGGCTTGCAGATTATTGGCTTTGTGCCAGGTTCCCTTTCCAGGTCAATCTTAACAATAGCATGGTAGGTAAACACATTAACCCCATAATGACTGAATCTCAGACCTTGCAACACACATATATTCCAACAATCGTAACATTTTTCAGTGCAAGCTGTCATGTCAGCTTTCGGCTTGACTGCTCCATCATGTTACAAGAGTGGATCTTCAGATGAAAGCTGGGGATAATGATGCATAGGACGGACAAGGATGTTGATTGCCCCTCACGGAACCAGTGTCATGTAGTGTGGAAACAGGGGTCCGCAGTGGGTGACGCCTCCCCTGTCACAGGCGATCACCCGCCTTAATCAGAAGATATTTATTTTGGTCATTTGGTCACAGGATGGTTTCACGAGGAGCCATGACAAGCAATCCCAAAATCCGCCTACTACCCACAGAGATGAAAACTCCACGGACCCAGTATTGAAAGACATTTCAAAACTGCCTGCCCAAACAGGGGGCCAATCACTGCAGACTATCAATGGTGGGAGGAGAAAGAGCCAATCAGCGCCAATTAACGGGGTGTGGTTTTGACAGGACAGGATAGTATCGTGTCGGTATACCGACCGCCTTAATATATATATATATTTTTAAAAGGCACATGACTTTTCAGAGCAAAACCACGCCCCCACGCGTTCATTGCGGGTTTTGTTGAGGGGATGTGATTGTGGTGTCGCGCGAAAAAGACAGAAGTCGGAAGGTGATGTGAACACGTGCGTGATTATTGCGCCCTCGAACATGACGCAATGATATCAGAAAAAAAGCGGGAGGTAAGGTGGTGTGGAATCGGCCTGTAACTCAACCAGGATTGGATTATAGCCAATCCAATTGATAGATTATAATGGATACTACATTGCTACAATCCTCTTGGCCTCAGTATTTGGATGAGGTCTACATGGGAACTGACTGAGGATAGGGACTGGAACTCCTCTCCTGGGATTGCAGACTCATTTCCCGCAGGGAGGAACAAGACTGTAGCCCTGAGGGATGGCATGAGATCAGGGAAGACGTCTATCGAATAATTCACATGCTTCCCTTTCTGATGAAACTATAATAGCTCCCGCCATATGGTTCATTTCAGAAATCACTAAATGGATTAGGGCGAAGGCTGTCAACGCGTTCCTCTCTCCAAGTGGGATTTGGCTCGAAATGTGTAGATCCGCGAAAACAGAAGAGCGATCAGTAACAGCTCGCAGACTTAACAAGAATCTGCCACAGTCCATCCAATGCACACTCAGTCATCTAGAAAGTGCTGCCGAGTTGTTGTTGTTTGTTGCTGTTGTTGTTTGTCGTGCGACAACAAGGGTCCTTTCCAAAGGGGAAGCCATGTTAGTCTGGAGACGAAGTGTTTGGTGGCACCTTAAAGCCTACCAAAATTCTTGAAGAAAGCTTTGTTAGAGGCAGGTGAAACTGAGGCAGTTTTCTTCCTTGTATATATGACACTGTTTTATTGCATCGCCAATTTTGCAACTGCCAATTTTGCAACTGCCAATTTTGCAGTTCAGTTCTGTGACAATATTTGTATCTATTAAATTATTACACTGACTGGGCAGTCCTAAGCAGACAAAGTTGTCCGGGGTCTGAGCCCCAGCCCCCAGACTTGACAAGAGGGAACAGCAGGGGACAAAAGGGTGGCAGCAACTCCACCCCCCAAGCCGGCAACCAGGGCCAGAACCTACCTACTCCATGGGGAAGGGGCAAAAGGCCAGTACCTCAGAGGGGTGGAGGGGGCAAGGAGAAACCAGCCAGCCCCACCCTCCAGGGGGAAGAGAGGGGGCTAAGCAGGCCGGAGGGAAAGGGACACAGCAGGGAGAAGGTGGGTCCAGCAGCAGCAGCAGCAGCAACCCAAGCAGAGCCCTTACCTGGCAGGGAGAGGACGCCGCCGCTGCAGCCCAGAGCCACACCATGGCTAGACGACAGCAGCCTGGCTCAGGAGTTGCTAGAAGCCAAGCCTCTCCAGGGGGGGCTGCCACAGGCATTCTGGGGGAGGAGATGGGTAACCCCGCCCAGCATTGCTGAGCAGGCAGCGCAGAAGCTGGCTAAGGCAGCTCCTCGTGAGCAGGGCCAGGCAAGCCCAATAGCACAGAGGCTGGCTGGGGCAGCTCCTCGTGAGCAAGGCCAGGCGAGCTCAATAGCACAAGGGCTGGCTGGGGCAGCTCCTCGTGAGCAGGGCCAGGCAAGCTCAGTAGCTCAGAGGCTGGCTGGGGCAGCTCCTCGGGAGCAAGGCCAGGCAAGCCCAATAGCACAAGGGCTGGCTGGGGCAGCTCCTCGTGAGCAAGGCCAAGGAGCCCTCAGCTGGGGATGGCTCGCACTCAACCCCACCCTGCCGGCATGGCAAAAGGGCCCAGGAGGGATTAGTGGTTGGAGGGAAACACCTGGAGGAATGCACAGCTGGGCCCAGTCAGGAGAGGGAACAAGCCTGGAAGGAGGGCGGGGTGGAGAAAGGAAACCCTATAAAGGGTGGCTGGGAAGAGCTCTGCGGTGGTGGGTGTGAGTGAGGAGTGATGATGTGGAGTGAGAGCAGTAGGATGCAAGGGTGGAGGCTTGGAGGAGAGTTCTGGAAGGAGGAGATGGAGGACACAGAGGGTAAGCAGGCCAGGTTGAGCAGGCCAGCGAGTGGACTGAGAGGGAGTCTGGGTGAGGTATACCGCCCCTCCTTCCACAGAGCAGGGTCCTGCAGAGTCCCTGGCCCCCCTGTGACGTCAGGAGCAGACCGCCCAGTGCCACGCCCAGCGGCAGCTGCGGCAAGCCCTGACAAGTTGGTGGCCCGTACGGGGAGAGACGTTCCGACGCAGGCGCCAGTCAAGGGGTGGCCTCCCAAGGCCGCCACCCCAGTGGAGCTCGGACTGTGGCTGGAGGAACGCCAGGATAGGATGTGGGGAAGGCTGGAGGCAGCCTACCCAGCTGCTCCAGCGGAACTAACACTGACAGCAGAGCCGCAGATGCAAGCCGGCGCGCTCACAGAGGCCTTGCCAAGGGTTTGCGCCTTCGTTTGGGAAAATAACCCACCGCCGGGCAAGCAGGTGCAGAGTCTATGCGCCACCGTGAGGATAGGCCAGCTGATCCTACAAGCCCTATTGGACTCCGGGAGTGCAGTCTCAGCAATTCAACCCCAGCTTCTCCCAGCTGCCACCCCAGTGCACCGCTGGATCCCGGTGACGGACGTGATGGGCCGCACCCAGCCGTACCCTACGGCCCTAATCACAATAGAGTACCTAGGGGTCTGCCACCAAATGGAAGTTGCCCGGGTAGCCCACCTACCCATGCCAGTGCTGCTGGGAAGAGACGCCCCAGGGTTCTTCAGGCTCCTCAAGCAGGCAACGGAGAAATTGGGAAGAGACGCCCCCGGGAATGCCGGGCTGCTGTTGGAGGCGGCAGGGGAATTGGCAGGCCCTCAAGTTGCCACCGCTCTGCAAGTGGAGGAGGCCAACGACCCGGGCGAGGGTCCCTCTGTCAGACCAGGGGCAGAACCACAGGTTGAAGACCCAACGGGACCCCCGGCAGACCGCTCATTCCGCGATGCCCAAGGGGCAGATGAGTCCTTGCAGCGCTTGCGAGAGACAGCCGCTCGTGAGGAGGAGCAGGTGCGGGATGAACGGAGGTCCCAGCGGCTCCCTCGCATCGAGAAGCAAGGAGGGGTTTGGGTTCGCCTAGCTCGTGCCCCAAGTGGCCAGGGGGAGGTCCGCCAGCTATTGGTGCCGGCGGCCTACCGGGCCGAAGTCCTCCGCACGGCCCATGAGCATGCGTGGGCCGGGCATCTGGGGCACCACAAGACCCTGAAGAAGATCCTTGAACAGTTCTTCTGGCCCTCCGTGAATGCAGATGTGAAGGCCCACTGCCGCTCGTGTCCCACCTGCCAGCGGGTGGCAGCCCGCCGCCCACCGAAGGCCCCCCTCTCCCCGCTACCCGTCATGGAGACACCCTTCCAACGGATCGCGATGGACTTCATTGGACCGCTGCCACGCACACCCCGGGGCCATCGCTTTGCCCTGGTGATTGTGGACTATGCCACGCGGTTCCCCGAGGTCATCCCGCTGAAAACCATGCAGACCCCGGGGGTGGTCCGGGCCCTGTCCAAGTTTTTCGCGATGGTGGGGCTGCCAGATGAAATCCTGACGGATCGAGGGGGCCCGTTCCGTGCCACAGCCATGCGCCAACCCTGCCGGAATTTGGGGATCCGGCAGGTGTTCACCTCGGCTTACCACCCTCAAACAGATGGTTTGGCAGAGCGGCTGAACCAGACTGTCAAGGAGGCCCTGAAGAAGATGACACGGGACAAGCCTCACCAGTGGGACCTGTACATCGACCCGCTCATGTTCGCCCTCAGGGAGACCCCGCAGGCCTCCACTGGCTTCAGCCCATTCGAGCTGCTATATGGGCGCAAGCCACGAGGGATGCTCTCCCGGCTGACAGAACGCTGGGGGCCCCAGGCCAGCAACCCTGCGCCCACCCCACAGGAGTACGTGAGCCAGCTCCGTGATCGGGTGCAACAGTCCCAAGCCGAGGCGAACCGCAGACTGACTCGCACCCAGGCGAAGCAGAAAGCCGCCTACGACCGGGGTGCACGGATGAGGACTTTCCAGGCTGGAGAGAAGGTCCTGGTGCACCACTCGGTATTTCCCAGAGAGGGAGGGGACGCTTGGAGGGGCCCCTACCCGATTCGAAGGGTGCTGGGCCCCACTACCTATGAAGTCCAGTGCGGGGTCGGCCGACGTCGGCGGAAGACCCTGCATGTGAACCTCCTGAAGCAGTGGCACGAGCGCCCCGAAGAGGAGTGTGGCATGGCTGAGGACCCATTGGAGCTTCCTGACAGTGAGCTGCCGTGGACCTCTGAAGCCCCGGAGTTTGAGGCGCCCAAGGTGGACCCCCAGCTTGATCCAGCTCAACGGGCCCAGCTACGAGACCTCTGCGCACGGGTTCCCGGGGTCTTCTCCCGCAGGCCAGGCAGCACCAGCCTGATTCAACATGCCATCCCAACCAGCCCGGGGCAGACAGCCCGGGCTACCTGGCGCCCCATCCCCAGGAAGCGGTGGGAGGCAGTGGAGAAGGAGACAAATGAGATGCTCCGGCTGGGTGTAATCGAACCCTCACGGAGTGCCTGGAGGAGCCCGATAGTCCTGGTTCCCAAGCCAGACGGGACCACCCGGTTTTGCATTGACTATCGCGAACTGAATAAGGTGGCCCAGTTCGACGCCTACCCCATGCCCCGAGCAGACGTGCTGGTGGACCACCTGGGGTCCGCCCGCTACCTGTCGGCCCTGGACTTAACAAAGGGCTACTGGCAGGTGCCCGTACGGCTAGAGGACCGGGAGAAGACGGCCTTTGCCACCCCCCAAGGCCTCTTCCAATTCAAGAAGATGCCGTTTGGCCTGCATGGGGCGGCGGCCACCTTTCAGCGGCTGGTGGACCAGGTGCTGGGAGAGTGCCGGGCGTACGCCATGGCATACATTGATGATATTATTATCTTCAGCCCCGACTGGCCCACCCACCTCCAACACCTGGAA
Source organism: Eublepharis macularius (assembly GCF_028583425.1). Taxonomy (NCBI): domain Eukaryota; kingdom Metazoa; phylum Chordata; class Lepidosauria; order Squamata; family Eublepharidae; genus Eublepharis; species Eublepharis macularius. The sequence goes on along the minus strand of NC_072807.1, from coordinate 32,624,874 downwards.
GCCGTCTTAAGGGCCCTCCAACGAGCTGGGCTAAGGGCGAACCCAAAAAAGAGCCACCTGGGGTTCCAGGAACTCCAATACCTGGGCTTCGTGGTCGGGGGAGGACAAGTCAGGCCACCACCGGACAAGGTGGCCTCAATAGCCGACGCCCCACAGCCCAAGACCAAGAAGCAGGTTCGGAGATTCCTAGGACTGCTGGGGTATTATGGGCGGTTCATCCCCCACTTTGCCTCCCGAGCGGCGCCCCTGACGGACAGCTTAAGGAAGGGGCTGCCCAACCAAGTCCGGTGGACCCCAGAACTAGAGGCAGCTTTCAAAGACCTGCGTTCCGCCCTCTCTAACGCCACTGCCCTGTGGAACCCGGACTTTGACCGGCCCTTCACACTGGCCACAGACGCTTCGGACACCGGCCTCGGGGCTGTGCTGACCCAGGAACGTGACGGAGCAGACGTCCCGATTCTCTTCCTGAGTCGGAAGCTACAGCCCGCCGAGAAGCGCTATGCCACGGTGGAGCGGGAGGCCCTAGCGGACAAGTGGGCAGTGGGGGCCCTGCAGTACTACCTGGCCAACAACCCCTTTATACTGCTGACGGACCATGCACCCCTGCAGTGGCTCCATCGCATGAAGGCGCACAACCCCAGGGTGCTACGCTGGTACCTCTCCCTTCTACCCTTCCAATTTACCATCAAATACCGCCGGGGGGCACGGCATGTGGACGCGGACTATATGTCCCGCATGTTTGAGACTGAGCCAGACCCCCACAACTCAAAGCCAAGCGGGGGTGTGTGTCCGGGGTCTGAGCCCCAGCCCCCAGACTTGACAAGAGGGAACAGCAGGGGACAAAAGGGTGGCAGCAACTCCACCCCCCAAGCCGGCAACCAGGGCCAGAACCTACCTACTCCATGGGGAAGGGGCAAAAGGCCAGTACCTCAGAGGGGTGGAGGGGGCAAGGAGAAACCAGCCAGCCCCACCCTCCAGGGGGAAGAGAGGGGGCTAAGCAGGCCGGAGGGAAAGGGACACAGCAGGGAGAAGGTGGGTCCAGCAGCAGCAGCAGCAGCAACCCAAGCAGAGCCCTTACCTGGCAGGGAGAGGACGCCGCCGCTGCAGCCCAGAGCCACACCATGGCTAGACGACAGCAGCCTGGCTCAGGAGTTGCTAGAAGCCAAGCCTCTCCAGGGGGGGCTGCCACAGGCATTCTGGGGGAGGAGATGGGTAACCCCGCCCAGCATTGCTGAGCAGGCAGCGCAGAAGCTGGCTAAGGCAGCTCCTCGTGAGCAGGGCCAGGCAAGCCCAATAGCACAGAGGCTGGCTGGGGCAGCTCCTCGTGAGCAAGGCCAGGCGAGCTCAATAGCACAAGGGCTGGCTGGGGCAGCTCCTCGTGAGCAGGGCCAGGCAAGCTCAGTAGCTCAGAGGCTGGCTGGGGCAGCTCCTCGGGAGCAAGGCCAGGCAAGCCCAATAGCACAAGGGCTGGCTGGGGCAGCTCCTCGTGAGCAAGGCCAAGGAGCCCTCAGCTGGGGATGGCTCGCACTCAACCCCACCCTGCCGGCATGGCAAAAGGGCCCAGGAGGGATTAGTGGTTGGAGGGAAACACCTGGAGGAATGCACAGCTGGGCCCAGTCAGGAGAGGGAACAAGCCTGGAAGGAGGGCGGGGTGGAGAAAGGAAACCCTATAAAGGGTGGCTGGGAAGAGCTCTGCGGTGGTGGGTGTGAGTGAGGAGTGATGATGTGGAGTGAGAGCAGTAGGATGCAAGGGTGGAGGCTTGGAGGAGAGTTCTGGAAGGAGGAGATGGAGGACACAGAGGGTAAGCAGGCCAGGTTGAGCAGGCCAGCGAGTGGACTGAGAGGGAGTCTGGGTGAGGTATACCGCCCCTCCTTCCACAGAGCAGGGTCCTGCAGAGTCCCTGGCCCCCCTGTGACGTCAGGAGCAGACCGCCCAGTGCCACGCCCAGCGGCAGCTGCGGCAAGCCCTGACAAAAGTCAACAGGCTTTGCAGTACATTTTACTGTTTCAGGGCACTGTTTTCTACTTTTGTAATCCCATTTCATTGCCTTGTTAATTTTACATACACTGTTTGGATTGCATTGTTTTCAGTGGTATAGTTTACCTTGAGTCTCAGCGAGAGAGGCAGACTTAAATGAGGCAGGTTAATAAACATATAAATAAGTGAACTTTTAAAACTTGAAATGTAGGTTTCAGTACCAAGACACAGGCAAGGCAATCGAAACAGGCAGGGCTTTTTTTCTGGGAAAAGAGGTGGTAAAACTCAGTCGGTTGCCAGCACAGGGGGCAACTCTTGGCGGGAGGTGGTACCCCTGGTACCACATGTGCATGTGCAAAGTGCACGCATGCTCCCAAGGCCAATGACGTCACTTTGGGTCAGCTGGAACAAGGGGGAGCTTTTTAAAGTTTAAATCACCCTTGGAGAAAATGGTCACATGGCTGGTGGCCCCGCCCCCTGATCTCCAGACAGAGGGGAGTTTAGATTGCCCTCCGTGCTGCTGGAGTGGCACAGAGGGCAATCTAAACCCCCCTCTGTCTGGAGATCAGGGGGCGGGGCCACCAGCCGTGTGACCATTTTCAAGAGGTTCCGGAACTGTTCCACTGCGTTCCAGCTGAAAAAAAGCCCTGGAAACAAGGTTGTCGTTCTACTACATACCAACATGGCTACCCACCTGAAATAGTTCACAATACCGAACTGCTTCTGTCTCCCCAAATTCCTTAGATGTTCAGTGACATCCTGGAAAGTTGGCTCACTTCAGCAAAAATGTTTCCAGGGGCTGGGCTAGAAGAGAAACCATGCAGGATCAGTGAAAAAAACTGTTCCTATACAAAACATTTGGCAGAAACATTTGCAAACCATTTCGAGTGCTTGGTTAAACAAAGATTTTTTGAGTGTTTTAGGGAATTCATTTCCAAGTTGCAATTCAGGCAAGGGAATTTTCGAACGTCCCTGGGTGGGGCATGGACGATGGCCCTCGGGAGCCGTTTGTTTCCTGTCTTCTGGTGGGGGGGGGGGGTTCCAAGGGAGAGCAACAGTTTGAAAGGAAAAATGTGCTTGTCCTCTGGAAGAACCCCATAAAGTGACATAATACGCATAACACTGTATTAGCATGACAGCAGATGCTCAGCGCGCCATTAGGGGCTAATGTAATACACTTGCAGTCGAGTCGACAACATGGCTCGTTCGGCACTTTATGGCATTAGCAGAAAGGATTGCTGAAGGCATAATAGTCTTGCCTTTAATAGCATCAGACACAAAGACATGAACCATCTTTAAAAAAAAAACAGCTGAACAAGTTATGTCTTTGATCAGTTGGCATTACTCCTTGAATGGACAGTAGCATGCTTGGTAATGCTTTTTTTTTTTTAAGTGAGTTTCTATCTTACCCCAACCCTCGGCTGCAGAACAAATTCCAGCTTTTAAAAATCATGCATATAAAATAGGCAATGCGTTCAGACAAAAATAAAAATGTACGCTGCCTGGCCTGCTGATTAATCTCAGCCATCCATAGCCAGAATTTGGGTGGGTGGGATTAATTTATTTCTTGTGTGAGATGCTCTTAATAGACCCTTGGCAGGACTTCTGAGGAATTCAGCATTATAATTGCGGAAGAGATCAAGATGGGTAGCTGTCTTAATCTGTCTGTATGAGTAGAAAAGAGCAAGAGTCCAGTAGCCTCTATAAGGCGAACAAAATTTGTGGTAAGGTACGAGCTTTTGTGAGTCATGAAAGAATGGAGCTGTGTGACTCACAAAAGCTCAGACCCTACCACAAATTTTGTTAGTCTTACAGGTGCTACTGGACTCTTGTTCTTTTCTACAATTGCAGGACAGTCACTGAGGGCCAGGCTACAAGTGACAAATGACACAGGTTGGACACTTGTCAGCTTCCCTCAAGTTTTGACCAGAATTGTAGGCATCCTGGTTTTACAGCTTGGCTCTCCAACTGCTGTCCAATGAACTTTTCAACTGTCACTTGTTCAACATTCCGCCAAGCTGCTTACATTTCCCATCAAAACTTGAGGGAAGCTGACAAGTGTCCAACCTGTGTCAGGCGTCACTTGTAGCCTGGCCGTGAGATACTTCTGAGGGACAGACTACACCAAGCTGGACTGCAGGGGCTTCAGGCTTTCCATTGTCGACTTGGGCTGACCTCAATGAGAACAAGTCCTTTCTTAATTGTGGCATCACTGCCAATCACCCTCCTTTTTGATGGACCCTTCCACCAAGGATCTTAAAGTGACAGACCCACTTCTCCCCTTCTCCATGTCATCCTTACAATAATCCTGTGATGTGGTCCAGAATGAAAGAGGAGAACGACCTGTCCAAAGTCACTGAGTGGCCTTCAGGGCTGAGGATCTGAGAACATGGGAGTTCCATTTCAGGGGCTCCAATAATTTAAAATAAACATCATTGTCACCCGGAATGTGGAGGCTTGATTCAGACCAAGACAGTGGCAAAAGGAGAGCAAGGTTTAAGCTTTCTACCCCTGTAACAGTTTCCTGGTGACTCCTGGAGATTTGATATTTACCCCAGGGGCTGATTCCACCATATGCATGTTCCTAGGGCTGCCAACCTCCAGGTGGAGCCTGGAGATCTCCTGGAATTACAACTGATCTCCAGACAACAGAGATCAGCCCCTCTGGAAAAAATGGCAGATGCGGAGAGTGACCTTTATATGATCAAATCCCCGCTGAGCTGCCTCCCCTCCCCAAACAACACCTTCCCTGGGAACTGCCTCCAAATCTTCAGGAATGTCCTAATCCAGAGCTGGCAATGCTATGGTAGCAGTAGAAGAAGGCAGGACTGAATGCGGGAGTATAGATGGCAAAATGCCTTGGTTGGCCACAGTACTTAATAAGTGACTTTTGTTAAGAAAACACAAAGGGCATCATTGCAGAGGAGGCAATAAAAAAAAAGCACGGAAACATTGATTCATGCTTCTAAGGCTTGCCCTGGTTTATACTGTAAGCAGGTGGGTCAAAGCTTACATGACTTCAGAAAAGCCAGGGCACTCGGCAATACTCAGTAATCATAAGTCCCTCTCTTCTCTCCTGACAATGTGTAATCCAGCTAGGTTTTCTTTTTCAAACAAAACAGACTTCCAGGTTGATGTTTTGAGGACTTGTCACAGGCTTCAGCACCGTGGCAAAGGTAACACCCAAACACATGCTGGACAGCTGGCACTATTTGGATTCCTAGCACATCCCTGACTGACATTTTAAGGAGCATTGGTACAGCCAAGAAGCTGAACATCAGATGGAGATGGAGAGAGATGGAGCTTAAAAGCAGTGGGGCATTGAGCCACAATGCCCAGGAGTGAGCTATACCACAACCTGGGATGCCAACCTCCAGGCAGGGCCTGGAGATCTCCTAAAATTACAACTGACCTTCAGAGCCAAGCTACAAGTGATGAATTACACTTGCCTGGCAAGTGAACAGACTTACGTGTATTCCTCTCTGAGCTAAGCTACAAGTGACGACTGACACAGGTTGGACACTTGTCAGCTTCCCGCAAGTTTTGATGGGAAATGTAGGCATCCTGGTCTTGCAGCTGTAATGGAGAGCCAAGCTGTAAAACCAGGATGCCTACATTTCCCATCAAAACTTGAGGTAAGCTGACAAGTGTCCAACTTGGGTAAGGTATCACTTGTAGCTTGGCTCTCTGTTCACTTGCCATTCACTTGCTCTCCACTTGATCAAGTGGAGCGCAAGTGAATGGCAAGTGAACAGGGAGGAATACACATGAGTCTGTTCACTTGCCAGGCAAGTGTCATTCGTCACTTGTAGCTTGGCTCTCTGACTTCAGTTCCCCTGGAACTGAACAGCTGCTTTGGAGGGTGGGCTTTATGGCATTATACCTCACGGAGTTCCACCCTCCCTCCAAATCCCATACTCTCCAGGCTCCAACCCAAAATCTCCAGGAATTTCCCAAACAAGAGTTGGCAATCCTAACCAGGACTGTCCATTGAATCAGAACCAATAGGTCATGCTCTATGCTCCTGGGATGGCATTGATTTTCAAGGGGGAAACAAAGACAGGAAAAACAACAGGTGAGGCTTCCTGAAACCCAAGCTTTACCTTTAATGTATTTTCAGTGCATGATCCAAGCACAGCATCTGCATGAAAAGTGACATTAGCATCAAAATGAGGGGAGTTCTGCTCAATGTATTAAAGAGTCATTGATGGGCTTGAAGGTAGCTTAGCGCCAGAGAGGCATTAGTGAAGCAAATGCCACATTTGTATTCAAACGAGTGCTCTCCCCTTTTTCTTTTTTTTCCATTTAAAGTCATTGATGTAAGAAGTGCCACTTACGACGGCTTATAAAAGCAAGAGCTCATCTTTGCTATGAGACAGAAGGCGGTGTTTACGTTGAATGGTAAAGGGAAGCAAATAGCCCATTTAGGAAATATATTTCTTCCTGTATCTCCTCGTTAGCAGAGAGCTCTGAAAGCTCTTTGGCGACTCTCGGAAGACAAGGGTGCCCAACTCTCGGAAGGCATTGCAAGCAAGATGCTGGCGGTGCCTGGTGCCTTCCTGGGATGCTCATTTCTGCTTTTCTGCCAAGGACCTCCTGCCCCATGCTTTCCTGCTGCAACCCGGCCACGTCGCTAGGATTCCTTGCTTACTAGCGCTGATTCTGAATTTCTTATTGCTCCTGTTTTGACCTGAATATTCCTGGTTTGGTTGGCTTCCAGTCTGGACAAGCCAAATCTAAGTTGATGCATTTTTTGCAAAATATTTTTCTTTCTTTCTTTCTTTCTTTCTTTCTTTCTTTCTTTCTTTCTTTCTTTCTTTCTTTCTTTCTTTCTTTCTTTCTTTCTTTCTTTCTTTCTTTCTTTCTTTCTTTCTCTCTCTCTCTCTCTCTCTCTCTCTCTCTCTCTCTCTCTCTCTCTCTCTCTCTCTCTCTCCCTCCCTCTCCCTCCCTCCTTCCTTTCTCTCTCTCTCTCCCCCCTCCCTCCTTCCTCCTTCCTTCCTTCCTTCCTTTCTTTCCCTCCCCCTCCCCCTCCCTCCCCCTCCCCCTCCCTCCCTCCTTCCTTCTTCCTTCCTTCCTTTCTCTCTCTCTCTCTCTCCCCCTCCCTCCTTCTTTTTCTTTCTTTCTTTCTCTCTCCCCCTCCCTCCCTCCTTCCTTCCTTCCTTCCTTCCTTCTTTCCTTCTTTCCTTCCTTCCTTAAAAAATCCAATCCTTCCTCCAAGGAGCTCAGAACAGAGACCCTGGTTCTCCCTGGTCCATTTTAACCTCACACCAACTCTTCAATGTAAATTAGGCACACAGGGAGCTTGGCAGCTGAACTCTGGTCTCCCAAATCTCAGTCCAGCACCTCGTTTTCAAAGAGAAATGGAGAAGATGGGGGAGGACAAGGGAGGAAATCAGCAATAGATCGTGCACGCACGGTGCAAAATTCTGAAATAGTAACAAATGGTGGATTCTTCATGCACCCATTTCAGTTTGGAAGCAAGACCCCTTAAAACCTGGGTAGCATTTTGGAAGTCTCCCCAAGTGCAGGCAGTGCAGAAAACTGGCAATGGGATCTTCTAGGTGGGTCTTTAGGACCCACGTATAAAGAGGATCAGCTGCTAGGGCTGGGAACTGCCCAGCAGCGTCTCCAGCACTTCAAGAGATGATTGGAGAATGATTGGCAGGCTTGCATCCAGCCCACGTTTATTTTTAGGAGAAGCATGCGCTCTCGCTCTTCGCAGAGAGATGTGCTCGCTTCCTTCTTTCTTACCAAGCTGAGTGCTATCAATCCCTTCCGTATTGTTATCTCGCCTTTTATATATGATGACAATGCACTGTGGGCAGCTGGAGGGTGAAACCAGAGGCCAAAAAAGCAGAGCAGGTATCTAGGCAAAGCAAGAATATCAAACCAGGTGTGAGGTTTCACATCTGGGACAGCATACGGGAGCTTATCTAGTTAGGCAAGTTAGAGGGTGTGGGGGAAAGGAAGAAGGGTTGGATAAACTTGCAATCATTTAACCGGGTTTTTAACTTCGAGGTTTTAGATGTAACATTAAGTGATCACTGTCCTTTGAGACTGTCTTTTACTGCCAATGTTAATGTCCTAGCAAAACTAGTACCAGACCTTGCTGAGAGCATGAATCCCAATCTTAGGAGGCTCAAATGGTCCGGGAAACTACATTGCACTATATCCAATACCTTGTCATCAATGGAAGTGAGTAGACTGAGGGCCAAGCTACAAGTGACGAATGACACTTGAACGGCAAGTGTATTTCTCCCTGTTCACTTGCCCTCCACTCAATTCACTTGCTGTTCAAGTGTCATTCATCACTTGTAGCTTGGCCCTCTGATAATCTCTTTTACAAAACACCACAAATGTGATTAAAATCTTTGATGAAATTAATTCCCAGCTTAAACCTGTTTTAACTTGCAATCATACGTAGATATCTATATTATTCAAGTGTGCATGCGATTTCATAAAACACTGCAAAAACAAAGGTGACCTGATCATATGTATGATTGCATCAAGAACAACCCTTTTGGTGCAATGCTTTACTACTCTGTGTGTATGTGGTTTGCTAAAACACTGCAAAAAAGCAATTGTAACCCAACAGCGTGTATGACTGGATCAAGAACAACTGTTTTGGTGCAGCACTCTACAACTGTACATGTGCACAATCATACCAAGATAGCTTTTTTCTAGTATTCTGTACATGCATGTTGCAATGTATATGCCTAAGTTGTCAGACGTCATATGAACATTCTGCAAGGCCAGAAGTCATTTTAGAATTTCTCCCAGTTAAGCTGGACTTTTGTGGGGGAGGAGTGGGGATGGGGGGGAGAATTAAAATCTAGCTGATGTTTTTCATTTAAAGAATGTATCCAGTAGCACAGTTGCAAAGAGAGGAACAAATAGCCCGTCGTTTGGTGATTTATACATATTGATGAATATAATGACCGGAAGAACCATGATCTGAAGGGAATGCTGTCTCTTCTGAAGAGGGGAATAGTACTTCTTCTTTCAATAAAAGAGATCATTTTGTACTTGGATGGGGGAAAATCAGCCCCAAGCAGCTCAGCTTGGACAGGGCAATGTCCAAGATTAACTTTGCTGGGGAATATCAAAGCAGTCACCCGGACCTGGATAGCCCAGGTGAGCTTGATCTTGTCAGATCTCAGAAGCTAAGCAGGGTTGGCCTTGGTTAGTGATTGGATGGGAGACCTGCAGCAAAGACTAAGGTTGCAGAGGCAGGCAATGGCAAACCACCTCTGTTAGTCTCTTGCCATGAAAACCCAACCAGGAGTCGCCATAAGTCAACTCCGACTTGAGGGCTCGCTCCACCACCACCATCAGAGCAGTCAATTTGGGAATTCACCTACTACACAATCAAGGGAGTTCAAGCAAGGTCGATTTGCTTGGGCAGCATGTTCAAACTGAAAGTTTCAATGTGCTTAAATAAAACCAGAATCGGGAAAGTTACCAGAAGAGAGAAGAGTCTACCCCTCGCTATCCTTGATAAAGCATTGCCCCGTGGCAAAAGCTGGTGGGGGGGGGTGCACCTCCGTGTGTGTGCGGCCATTCCCCAACATCTCCCACTTTTGCAGCTGCTGTAAACATCCTTTGGCTGGAGTGTGCTCGGCTCTCTCTTAATCCTTTCCAAGCTAGATGACCTTTGAGTTCCTTTCTTGCTTTACAAAGCTGTGATCCCACGAATTAATGAGCTGCTGCTTTTTAATATATTCTCAGGGCTTCTGACAAAACGAAATTAATGATATCCTTGGCAAGGAGGGAGCAGGAGACGGACAGACCCTGCTGTGGGATTTGTTGTCATTTTTCCAATCAAATATCTTTTGTTTAGCTTGTTGTCTTATCACCTTATGCGAGAGGATGTCAGGAGCGGGGAGCAAGAAGAAAAGGGGGGAAGTGGAGGAGAGAGAGACTAGCATGTGAACGAAAAGCACCTTTATTTCCAAGGCTTTTCAATTTCTCAGACATTCATTTCTCTGAGTGATTTGTGGGGAGGGGTCTTTTTTATTCATTGATCGCATTTCTCAGTAGAACTTCAATCCAGGCAACCAGCTTTCAATTGCATTAGAAAGATTAAGGTGGTAAAAGGTGTAATGGTCAAAGTGTGATAGGATCTGGGCGACTCAGGTTCAGATCTCCGCTCTGCTACAGCAATTTGCTGGGAGACTGTGAGCCAGTCACATTCTCAGTCTAACCTACCTCACAGGGTTGTTGTGGGGATAAAATGGAGAAGAGAATGATGAACGCCTCTGGGTTCCCGTCAGGGAGAAAGGGGACAGGTATAAATGAAGTAAATAAATAATAAAATAAAAATTTAGAGGCAACTGAACCCTTTAAAAAAAAATCTCCCCCTGCTCCAATCTCCCTTTGGAAATTGCTTCCCCAGTGTTGGTGTTCACTAAAACAAAACAAAAAAGAGTAATTAGAATCTCTGCTTTGTTTGTTTTTCAAAGATAAGCTTATAGATCTCGTGACCGTGGAAAGAACATTGAGAACATGAAGATAATACTAATAATAAAAATAACATTTGATTTATATACCGCCCTTCAGGATGACTTAACATCCACTCAGAGCAGTTTACAAAGTATGTCATTATTATCCCCACAACAAAACACCCTGTGAGGTGGGTGAGGCTGAGAGAGCTCTGAGAGAGCTGTGACTGACCTAAGGTCACCCAGCTGACTTCAAGTGGAGGAGTGGAATCAAACCCGGCTCTCCAGATTAGAGTCCCACAATCTTAACCACTACACCAAAGTGGCTCTCTACAAATGATGGAATTAGAAAGGGAGAGTCAGTGGAATTCTGTGACTCTGCTCCCTGCCCGCTAACTAGGCTTGCCAAATTGAGCTTGGGGAAATTCCTGGAGATTTGAAGGCGGTGCCTCGGAAGGTGGAGTTTGGGGAGGGAAGGGTCCTTGGCAGGGTATAATGTCAGAGAGTCTACTCTCCAATTTTCTCCAAGGGAATTGATATCTGTAGCCTGAGATAAGTTGTCATTGCAGGAGAATTGAGGCCCCACCTAGAGACCAGGGCTTTTTTTCAGGGGGAATGCGGGAGAACGGAGTTCCAGAACCTCTTGAAAATGGTCACATGGCTGGTGGCCCCACCCCCTGATCTCCACACAGAGGGGAGTTGAGGTGCGGAGGGCAATCTAAACTCTCCTCTGTCTGGAGATCAGGGGGCGGGGCTACCAGCCATGTGACCATTTTCTCTGAGGGCAACCCACTGAGTTCCACCACCTCTTTTCCCAGAAAAAAAGTCCTGCTCGTAACCCTAACCCCTACGCGTTTCCCCCACAGTGCTCTATGGGTGCAACAGAGGGGTCTGATCTTCACCCCTACACATGCATGGAACCCAGCAAAACCAAAGATGACCCCCTCCCCCCCCTTCTTGATATGCACTGTCCTTTGGGGTGCCACCTCTGTTTAGGGAAATTTGTGGAGATTTGGGATGGAGCTTGGGGAGGGCGGGGTTTGGAGAAGAGAGGGACTTCAGCAGGGATGTGGTACCATACAGCCAGGTAGGGATCCCTGCTCCCACCCTCTGCCACTCCACCACTCACTTGGTCGGCAGGGGGAGACAGGTGGGGAGCACTCTCAGGGCAGTACGATGACATCTGGGAGTGATGACATCGTGCAGGGGCCCAGAGCACTCCTGCGCTTCTCAGCAGGCTGATTTGGGCCCCAAATGTTGAAAAGGTAAGTTCTAGGTCCCCCTTCCCACCGGGAGGAGCCCTGGCAACCTTACCTCCAGGGGGAATTGATCTCTGTAGTCTAGAGTAGAGATGGGCACAAACCAGGAAAAAACCAAGCCATGTGGTTTGTGGTTCGTCAAATTTCATGAACCACGAACCACAAACTTTCATGAACCTGCCTCTGGTTCGCGAACTGGTTCATTTGGTTCATGAAAATGTCACATCCAGGTCAGAAAATCATCACTTCTGGGCCAGCAGATCTCTTCCAGGCCAGCAAAAGTTCACTTCCAGGCCAGCAGAAGGTCTGCAGGAAGTCCATCCTCTGTTGCCTAGGAAACTGATTGATTGGCACCAGGCTGTCTGCAGTGATGAACCAGAAAACAAACCAAACGAACCAGCCTAAAAGTTCACGGCAGTTCATCAGAAATGGGATCTGACAAACGGTGGTCCGCAAACCACCAACTGGCCTGGTTCGTGCTTAATTTTGGTTTGTATTTCGGTTCGTACCCATCTCTAGTCTTGAGATCAGGCGTAATTCCAGGAGCTCTCCATGCCCCATTCTAAATCCTGCTGACAATCAGTGAGAATGAGGAAGGCATGTAAAGCAACACATGATCGCTGTCCCTGTAAAAATCGCCCTTCCCCAGTAGCCTCTTACCAAGATGTCCACAGTCACTTCCCACAGTGCAACTTCATCAATCCCACATAGCCCTGGAAGAGGGGAAGGCGGAAGGACTGGATCGTTTGGTGTCTGCTGGTATCAGTTCTCCGGCTTCACGCTTCTGCCGACAGCTCTTGACAGGCCTGTTGCCGCTTGCCACCTCCTCCTGGGCTTCCTGTTTGACCCCAGGTCCCTATAAAAAGCGTGGTGTCGTTGCTACGAGGACGGCAGCGGCAACAAGGCCAGGCAGTCAATGACATGGAGTGGGAGGAAGGCTGCTCAGAGCAACAGTTCCAGCTCAGGACCAGGTGCCACGTTTTCTTTTTTTTTTTAGTAATATCCATTTTGCACTGTTGATGTCATGAGTCAAGAAGATCACTGGCTTTATTTAAGGACCTTGGTAATGCTCCAGTCCTGTTGCCATATTCTCCAGGTCCACTCCTCCACCCTGGATCAGTGCCAGGTTGACTGACTTCTCCCGTGCTCATCATAATAGATAACTAGAGGGGTTTCTGCTTTTCTGATTTTTTGTTTCAAGACTTTGATGGAGTATTTCCCCAAAAGATTGGTTGCTGCTGTAGCAATTTCTATGGAATTGTTGAAACAAGTTTTTTGAAGTCTATGTTGGGAGGTGCAATAAATAACCTTAAAATGATGATTATTCACGAGGGTCATCAATAATAATGATTGTTTTTTGAGGAAAATAATAATAAATTATTATTATTCCAGAGGCCCATCAATGGCTATATGCCGTAGTGACCGGTGAGCCACCATATATAGAGGCAGCAAACCTCTGAATATTGAGTGAAACAGGATGTTGGAGTAGATAATAATAATAATAGTAATAGTAATAATAACAACAACATTCAATTTATATACTACCCTTCAGGGCAACTTAACATCCACTCAGAGCGGTTTACAAAGTGTGTTATTATTATCCCCACAACAATCACCCTGCGAGGTGGGTGGAGCTGAGAGAGCTCTGAGAGAGCTGTGACTGTCCCAAGGTCACGCAGCTGGCTTCAAGCAGAGGAGTGGGGAATCAAACCCAGTTCTCCAGATTAGAGTCCTGCCGCTCTTAACCATTACGCCAAACTGGCTGGACCAGTGGCTGATACAGCTGGGCCCTTCTTATGTTCTTATGAATCCAGTTTAATTGTTCTACAGCAGGCTTACATAGCTACCCCCTCCCCAGAAGGATCCATGGGTGTTTCTCAGGTGAGATCAAATCAGCATCAATCTTCAATATCCAGCCTATTTATTCTGTGTGACAGATGCAAGAAGATATTCCCCCCATGCCACTTTTCAACAATTCTCCAGCTTGTCAGCTTTCAAAGTCACAGAATATTTTCTGCTCCTAATTTTTTTTTAGTCTGGGGTTCTCTCGCCAACGGTTAATTAGGATTGCTTGATATTCAAAAGAGGAGTCCTTTTCATAGGACGACTGGGACTCATGTGCTCAGAACTGAACTTACTCACTGGCCAAGAATCAAGTTTCCATGGGAATAGCTTCAATTGCGCATTCAGAGTGCGTTTTGGAAAACAGTCCGTTTAACAGTGGTGCTATTCATACTCTTTTCCTGCAAGGAAGCCCAGCCAGTGAAATACAAATCATGAGAAACAAATCCAAGGAGGAAACCATGCAAATTTAGGCATGTTGAGGAATATGTTCTTCAGGAACAACAGATCCTAAAGCATAGCTTGAACCATAGTAACCAACAACTGAAAATCTGTAAGAAGCTTATAGGCTTTTCCTTCTAATATTTCTACTCAGATACAGGCCAAATTCAAATACTACAAACCTTTGTTTCTCTTAAGTGTACTCACAGCTTGTTTCCCATAACCATGAGTGACTGAAGCTTTCTAGTCTGGGAAGTCTTCAGTCAAACTCCAGTTCGCTGTGTGACATATAGATGCAGTAAGAAAGAGGAAGAGTCCAGTAGCATCTATAAGACTAACAAAATTTGTGGTAGGTTATGAGCTTTCGTGAGTCACAGCATACTTCTTCAGATACCTGAAGAATCTGAAGAAGTGAGCTGTGTGACTCACGAAAGCTCATACCCTACCACAAATTTTGTTAGACTTATACTGGACTCTTGCTCTTTCCTACTGCTACCGCTATTGCTCTGATTTCCCATGCAAGCAAAGCGATGCTCAAAATTCTACAGCAAAAACTCGTACTTTATATGGAATGAGAAATACCAGATGTTCACACTGGATTCAGAAAAGGAAGAGGCACTGGCGATCACATTGCAAATTTACGATGGCTAATGGAACATACCCAGGAATTTCAGAAGAAAATCAACCTGTGTTTTATAAATTAAAGCAAAGCTTTTGACTGTGTGGATCATTAAAAGCTATGGAGAGTGTTAAAAGAAATGGGGGTGCCACAACATCTGATTGTTTTGATGCACAACCTGTACTCTGGACAAGAGGCTACTGTCAGGACAGAATATGGGGAAACAGAATGGTTTCCAACTGGCAAGGGTGTCAGACAAGGATGCATATTATCTCCCTACCTGTTCAACTTCTATGCAGAGCATATCATAAGGAAAGCTGGATTAGATCTTGAAGAAGGTGGAGTGAAAACTGGTGGAATGAACATCAACAATTTGAGATATGCAGATGACACCACGTTAGTGGCAGAAAATAGTGAAGACTTGAAACTACTGATGAAGGTTAAAGGAGAAAGCACCAAAGTAGGATTACAGCTGAATATCAAGAAGACAAAAATAATGACCATTGAGGAATTACACAACTTTAAAGGCAACAATGAGGAAATTGAAATTGTTCAAGGTTTTCTATTCCTTGGCTTAATCATCAACCAAAAGGGAGACTGCAATGAAGAAATCAGAAGAATATTGAGACTCAGAAGAGCAGCTGTGAGGCAGCTAGAAAAGATCCTCAAAGATAATGATGTCTCTCTGGGAATCAGGATGATCCAAACTATGGTATTTCCCATTACTATGTATGGATGTGAAAGTTAGATGGTGAAGAAAGCTGACAGGAAGAAAATTGAATCGTTTGAAATGTGGTGCTGGAGGAGAGTTTTGCAGATACCAAGGATGGCCAAAAAGACAAGTAAGCAGGTACAAGATCAAATCAAGTCTGAATTCTCCTTGGAAGCTAAAATGACAAAAGTGAGGCTATCGTACTTTGGTTACATCATGAGAAGCCAAAATTCTCTGGAAAAGTAAATAATGCTGGGAAAAGTGGAAGGAATGGGAAAAGAGGAAGACCTAAAACGAGATGGTTTGACTCAGTAAAAGAAGCCACGTCCTCCAGTTTGCAGGATCTGAGCAAGTCTGTTAATTATAGAACGTTTTGGAGGTCTTTCCTTCATAGGGTTGCCATAGGTCAGAGGCGACTTGACGGCACACACACACACACACACACACACACTGCTACTGGACGCTTGCTCTTTCCTGCTGCGACAGACAGACTAACAAAGCTATTCATCTTGATGTATGTAGATGCAGGTAAGTCTACAAATGGGAGTTTCTTTCCTCCCTACTAGCCAGGATTCAAAATTGTCGTTTCACCCACACATGCATTTGAACGCTTGCAAATACCCGTAGAATGTTTTGGAGGGGTGGACAGAACGCTTGCAAAAATTGGAGTGTTTTTGATCCAAGAAGGAGGATATTTGTCTCTCAGCAAGGACTGCTACCAACTCAGTTCAGGATTTCCCACTCATGGGGAGTTATCTTCTTGCGACTGTAGCACATGAAATCTATATAATATATACAGAGAATGCAAGAAGAAAAAGAGAGGCATTCCACAATCTGGGACAACCACTTGGTCCCCCTCTAGCGTATTCCGCTTTGAAATGCCTTTTCTAATGGATTCTACCAACTGTTTGGGTTGTTTTTGTTCTTATGGAGAGGGAGAGTTCTATTCCTGGAATTCATTTTTTTAGATATAGTCACTGATTCCACTTATTGTCTTATTTCCTCTTTTAAAGAGGGGTTTCTCTTTCATTTCTCTTTGAAGAGAAATCAGTGTTCCCTTTTGTAACTTCAGCCCTTGTGGATGTTATATGTTATACACCACAGGGTGGCACTGTAGCAGGAAGATAGGAAGTTATGTGAAGACGTTGCCTGTCTCTGAGCACCTGCAGAGTGACGTTCTGAAAAATAATTGTGGAACCTCCCTTCTCGCCCTTCCCCCCCCCCTTTGAATTTCTCTTTAGATCAAAAAGGAATTGACTTGAAACAGACTCCAAATTCCTCAAAAGAGGGAAAGAAAGGGATGGTTGGATTGGAGGGAAAAATTGGGTGAAGATGAATTAAAA
Organism: Eublepharis macularius; assembly: GCF_028583425.1. Taxonomy (NCBI): domain Eukaryota; kingdom Metazoa; phylum Chordata; class Lepidosauria; order Squamata; family Eublepharidae; genus Eublepharis; species Eublepharis macularius. The sequence goes on along the minus strand of NC_072807.1, from coordinate 32,608,239 downwards.
GAATTTCTTTAAACAACTCTGTCCTGGAGAGGAAGTACATTCTAGGAGGGGAAACTGGTCACTGAAGTTATATTATATTCATTATTATGAGTTGTTTAAAATTATTTAGATGATTCCTTTTGTAATGGAAATGCAATTTGGAAAAAAAACGTGCTGTAAACCACTCTGGGTTTTTGAAACACACACACACAGAGAGAGAGAGAGAGAGAGAGAGAGAGAGAGAGAGAGAGAGAGAGAGATGCATACTGGCAGGTGAAAAGTTTGGTGTTGCCTCCTCAAAATAATGGGTATATTATGGTCAAGAGGAACACCAGTTTTAGCATACAGAACAAGCCCATAACTTCATCCCACCAAAGCTATTAAACTGGTGTCAGATTTATTGTTGACAATAGGATCAACCTCTTTTTGTTTTTTGTTTTTTCTGCCTGTCCTGAAATAATGTTTGCCATGCTGTGCTCACGGCTATTATTAAAACAATATCAGGCCCTAAAAATATACTGTTCCAGAGAAGATCCATGCGGCTAGAAACAGCAAACCATTTAGCAGCCGTCCAGGAGGTGTGCCAATCCTGCACCAATCAGGACAGAAGTGTGAAGAAACTCTGGCAGCTCAGAGTGGAGAGGTCAGAAGGAATGAAAAGAGAGAGGTGCAAGAGTATGCTGGGGAAACGAGGAGGCAAACTAAGTTGACAGAAATGGTTTGTTTTCATCAAGATGCTCTCTATTTCATTTCTCTTTAGATTCCTTTATATGTTAATGGTTGTGTTGCTCTGTGTTCTGCTTGGAGTTGTGTACACATATTGTACATTTCCAAAACACAGTAACAGTATTTCTTCACATAATGCATATGTATCATGTATAGTGCTGATTTATCAATGCACAGATAACAGCAGAAAATGAATACATTTTACGGGAAAAGTGGGGTAACAGAAAATAGAAAATGGCATAAGAAAAAATCACAGGAGGAGAAGCAAAATAGAAACAGGAATTTTTCAGCCAGCCATGGCAGAAGTGCTTTACTTGTAATGTACTCTGCATAGAGGTTGAACAGATAAACATTAACATTTTGAGATATGAGGATGACACCACGTTAGTGGCAGAAAATAGTAAAGACTTGAAACGACTACTGATGAAGGTTAAAGGAGAAAGCGCCGAAGCAGGATTACAGCTGAACATCAAAAGACAAAAGTAATGACTACTGAAGAATTACAGAATTTTAAAGATGACAATGAGGAAATAGAAATTGTTCAAGATTTTCTATTCCATAGCTCAATTATCAACCAAAAGGGAGACTGCAATGAAGAAATCAGAAGATTAAGACTTGGAAGAACAGTTGTGAGAGAGAGCTAGATAAGATCCTTAAAGATAAAGATGTCTCTCTGGGAACCAAGATCAAAATAATCCAAATTATGGTATTCCCCATTACTGTGTATGGATGTGAAAGTTGGATCGTGAAGAAAGCTGACAGGAAGAAAATTGATTAATTTGATATGTGGTGCTGGAGAAGAGTTTTGTGGATACCAAGGACAGCCAAAAAGACAAATAAGTGGGTACTAGATCAAATCAAGCCTGAATTCTCCCTAGAAGCTAAAATGACAAAACTAAGGCTATCATACTTTGGTCACATCATGAGAAGACAAGATTCTCTGGGGAAATGAATAATGCTAGAAAAATGGAAAACAATAGGAAAAGAGGAAGACCTAAACCAAGATGGCTTGACTCAATAAAAGAAGCCACGTCCTCCAGTTTGCAGGACCTGAGCTCATCTGTAAATGATAGAATGTTCTGGAGGTCTTTCCTTCTTAGGGTCGCCATAGGTTGGAGGCGACTTGACGGCACATAACACACACACATGGCACATCCCTCAGTGATCCCTCCCTTTCTTCCTGTTTTTAATTGTTGTTTTTATGCATGTGTATTTTACTGTATTGATGTCTATTTTGACTTGGTTTTAATTGTTTGAATGAGGCATTTTTGTTTGATTTTAATGGTTTTTTAACTATGTATTTTTTATCATGTATGTTTTTAATTCACTAGCCACCTTGATGATCCCGATGAGGGCAGAAAGGTGGGATATTCATTTTGTAAGTAAACAAGCAAAGAGGGGAATATGGGTAAGGTGCTGGGGAACCAGGCGTCAGATGAAACACAAATAACTTTTGGCAGGTGATGTAAAAATTGTGGTCCTTAAATGAAGTTACAGGCAGGGGAAATGCATGGCTGACACTGGCAAGCCAGCTGAGGCATTAAAGGTCCTGGGCCAGTGGGGATTTGGTTTTTTATTAAGACCGATTAATGCCGCCATGGAGTGGAAAGAATTGCCAGATGGGTGAGAAAGCAGCACAATGCACTCGAACAAAACAGAAGGTATACAAAAAAATGTGGAATAAAATGAATGTGAGACTCAGGCGCATGCATGAGAGAGAATCATTGTATATAGACCACCCATAAGCAATTTATCTCTGTTACCACGGAAAGCCCGGTGAGCAGTAGCACTATTATGTTTGGAAAGAAAGAGAGAAAAGCACACTGCTGCGTATTAGAATTGATGCCAAGGTCTCCAGAGCAGCTCCCCAAAGAAATATAATGTGGATGCAGAAATACATCTGCGAACTCACTGGAGTGGAAGCTTGACCCCAAAGCTTTTTTGATTTCCTGCAGACTCATCAGTGGGGTGCCAGAGGTGAGCTAATAGAAAGCACCCGAGTGCAATCCTAAGCATGCATTCTCAAAACAAAATCCCACTGAGTTCGATGGGACTTGCTCCATAGTAAGCATGTTTAGGATTGCAATCTCAATCTGGTAAGCAGGTAGCTGATATAATCAAGAGTACCAGCTAGAGACCCACGCATGCACACGCACACACTTATACGATCAGGGGCACACCAGATGAGTCAGAGGGAGGGATGTAAATGGCCTCCTATAGTGGTGCCGTGATTCCTGCTGAATCTTTGCCAGTGTTCAACTAGGATTGCCAGCCTCTAAGGGCCAAGCTACACATGACAAATGACACTTGAACGGCAAGTGGATTGAGTGGAGGGCAAGTGAACAGGGAGAAATACACTTGCCGTTCAAGTGTCATTCGTCATGTGTAGCTTGGCCCTAAGTGGGACTGGAGATCTGGAATTATAATGGATGTCCAGACTTTGGAGATCAGTTCCCCTGGAGAAAACTGCAGGTTCAGAGAGCAATCTTCTAAGGCATCACTGCTGCACTCCCTTCACTCCCCAAATACCACCTTCACGTCTCCAGTAATTTCCCAACCTAGGCCGTTTCCACACGACTTACCTGCCTGCGGAACATCACGCGAAAGACCTGGAAGACAGCACCTTCTCGCACGAAACCACGCCGGGAAGATGCTGTTATCCGGGAGTTTTGCACAAAATCGCATCTTCCTGGCACAATTTAACGCAAGAAGATGCTGTCTTTGTCTTTCACGCAATGTTCCACAGACAGGTAAGTCGTGGAAATGGCGCCAAAGTGGGCAACCTATGTTCAAAAGGCATTTTTGAGTGTTCAACAAGAGGCTTACAAAATGGACCCCCCCCCTCCCTTTCTACATGAACCCATGAAACTGCCTTGTTCCAAGTCAGAGCCCGACATCTAACTGGAAATGCTGGGGGTCGAACCAGAGATCTTCGGCGTGCAAAGCAGATGTTCTCCCATTGAACCAGGGCCCCTAGCCTTGCTTAAAATGTATATAAAACATTGTATGAATATAAAGCAGTTTCATGCTGAGTCAGACCCTTGGTTGGTATTGCCTACTCTGACTGGCAGCAGCTCTCCAAGATCGCAGAAAGAGGTCTCTCACATCACCTACTACATGAACTACAGATGCTGGGAACCGAAACTGAGTTCACCTGCATGCAAAGTGGATGCTGTGCTACTGAGCCACAACTTTCCCCTATTAGATCCTCCTTCTGTAAGCTACAAACCTTACTTTTCCAAAAGGGGAGGAGTAATCCACCATCTCTAAAATGAAGGCAGTTTCTGGAGCTCTATTTTTAGTAAATTGCTCTTCGCTCCCTTCCTCAACATGACTTCCTGCTGGCATTGATGGGAATGATAAGATTCCACAGTAGAGGTGGGCACGAACAGGGAAAATACCGAACCGTGCGGTTTGTGGTTTGTCGCGTTTCATGAACCACAAACCACGAATTTGTCCCAGTTCATGAACTGATTTGTTTGGTTCATGAAAACGTCACTTCCCTGGCAGCAGAAGGTCACTTCTAGGGCTGCAGAAAGCCCATCCCCCCCATTGCCTAGGAAACTGATTGATTGACACCAGGGTGTTTGCAGTGACGAACTGAAAAATGAACCAAATGAACTGGCCTACAGTTCATGGTGGTTTGTCAGAAATGGGCTTTGATGAACGGCTGGTTCGCGAACCACACACTGGCCCGGATCATGATGAATTTTGGTTCATATTTTGGTTCGTACCCACCTCTATTCCACAGCCTTCCAAGCTGAAAACTACAATTCCCATCGCCCTTTGCAATCCTATCTTATTCTGAGCATGCCCCGACAGCTGTTACCAGCCAGCTGCCTTTGTGATAATGAATGCCACTGGCTGTGCAGATGCAAACATGCTTGAAATACAGCTTGTTTAATTTGCAAACAAATCATCAATGTGAACATATGGGGTGCTTGGGTGGAGAGAGAAAAAACGGATATTACAAGCTTGGTTTGGTTTTTGAGCATGTTGTTTGTAAGGATTGCCTTTCTGGATCTCTAGGTGGAGATCCTAGGGCTTTCCAACTTTGGGTTAAGTAAATTCCTGGAGGTTTGGGGATCGAGCTTGGGAAGGGTGGAGTTTGAGGAGAGAAGAGAGCTTAGCAGAGATGTGATGCTGTAGAGTCCACCTCCCCCCCCACACCACCACCAAAGCTGTCATCTTCTCCAGAGGAACTGATCTCTGTTGCATGGCAATCAGTAATTCTGGGAGATCTCCAGGCTCCATCTGGAGGTTGGCAACTATGCTGGGATGATTGCCTATAGCGAGAGATAACCCTATAGTGCAAAAATGGCTGTGAACTCTGATGCATTGCTTCTCCCTTTGATCTTGCCTTCATTAGTCCTCTGCCTTTACTTTGTAGTCTAACTAATACTTTTCCGATCAAAGCAGAGTCAGTAAATCCTGTATTTTTTTTTAAATCACATACACCTAATTGAACTGGGCTACAGCGTTTGGCCTGGATGTGAAGCAAGAACTTTCATCTCCATGGTGGAACCAGCCACAATATCTCCCCAAAATCCATTAGGACAGAAGGGTAAGTAAATAAGAATCAGGACGGGATGCCCCACTTTCTGTGGCAGAGCAGGAAATTTGAACCTGGGTCTCCCAGATGACACTCGGACACTCTAACCACTGCATCACAATGCAGGCAATATATTTGGGGGAGGGGGAGTAGACAGAGGGTGGAGGCTGTAGCAGAGACAAAAGCAGAGCCAATAAACAAAGGGCGGCTTTCCAGCAGCAACATCCGATGTAGCTCTCTGCTTCTGAAAGATGGAGAGGGTAGGGACTGTTTTAATTAAATACCCGTCCCTGAGAGCCAAACTACAAGTGATGCCTGACACAGGTTGGACACTTGTCAGCTTCCCTCAAGTTTTGATGGGAAATGTAGGCAGCTTGGCAGAATGTTGGACAAGTGACAGCTGAAAAGTCCATTAGACAGCAGTCGGAGAGCCAAGCTGCAAGACCAGGACGCCTACATTTCCCATCAAAACTTGAGGGAAGCTGACAAGGGTCCAACCTGTGTCAGGCATCACTTGTAGCTTGGCTCTGAGAGAATCTTTCCTCTTGAATTTCTTAGCAATCTATCCAAACGAGGGCCTGCTTTCCACAGAGGAGAAAGGTGGGCTAAAAATGTCTTCGATAAATAAAACAAGCTTCCCAAAACTATGGTGTGGATATGTGCATGGGACGCTATCAGGCAGTGAAAGCAGCGGCAAGGCATTCTTGCATCACGCTTGGGTCCACTTTAATCTGAGAACTCCCTTCCTTCCACATTCTAATGAGACCCAAGAAAGAGCAACATCAGCAGCCAGACATGTTCTCAACAAAGAACTTCTGTCCTTTCAATGGCCATTATCAAGACCATTGGAGGGAGTAAGGTCAGCAGCCAGGCATACCTCCATCATGCCTGGCTGAAGTTCCATTCATGACGAATGCTCCTATAGATTGCTTAACTTTTTAAGTTTCAAGATGTCTTGCATCTCCTCTTTTGATGTAAACCGCTCGAAAATTCTTGTGTTGGAAGCAGGGTACAAATAGAAGCAGGGTACAAATAGAAAGATTGGCACCTGTGTCATTTGTTCTAAAAAACTTAATAAATCCTAGCCTTCTGGGCAGAGGGCCTATTCTTGCCAAGAGAGGAGCAGACCTTCCCAATTTTTTTCTCTTTTTACATTTGGCTTATATTTTTGTCACTCTTTCAGTTCTCCACTTTTTGTTTTGTAAGATTTGTTGATATTGTGTGCACACATTATACGGCTACCATATACAATTTGGTATGTCGTTTATAAGTATAAAATAGGTGTTATGTATAGCTTTGGTCGACATACCAATTACATTGAAAAACATATGTTTTATGAGAGGAAGTACAAGGAAAATGGCATGGACATAGAGAATTACAGGTTTGATTTGTCCAAGGAGAGAAGCAAAATCCAGTTGGATTTTCAAGTCAAAACTAGAGATGGGCACGAACAGCAATACGATCTAAAAAAAGCCACAAACAGCCCAATCAGCTGTTCACGAACAAGATGTTCGTGAGGCCCCATTCTAAATGAACTCTAAACAAACGGGGTTGTTGCAAGATCATCATTGCTGTTTGTCAAGCCAGACAGTCTGGCACCTGCAATAAATTCCCTTGGCAACTGGAGGCAGGGACTGCTTGAACTCTGTCTGAACTCCTGCTGTTGCCCTGGAAACCCCAATCTAAGCCCAATTTAGCTTGATAGGCAGGTCTTCCTTTCAAGTGTGGCACTCCAAATTTGTTACAAGGAAGCAAAGAGCAGAGGGGAGGGGGGGCTCCCAGCTCTGGTTTTGCAGACAGTAGAGAGGGAGAGACATTTGCTATTGGCATTTTGAGAGAGAGACAGGGAGAGTGCATTGGAGCTTGAATTTTTTGTTTGTGGTGGGATAGGGATCTACCTCTTCAAGTCCCAGGGCTGCTGCCAGGCTCTGGGCCAAGCTATTATTTATTACTGGTACCTTTCCTGCTGCCTGCTCAGGTAAGGTTTCTGGGAGTGGTGTGGTAGGAATCTACCCCTTCAGGTTCCAGGGTTGCTGCCAGGCTCTGGAGCCAAGCTATTATTTATTATTGGTACATTTCCTACTGCCTGCTCAGGTAGGGGTTCTGGGAGTGGTGTGGTAGGGATCTTGACAGCTGGAGGAGAGCCTGCTGGCCCCCATGAACAATGAACAACGAACATGTTCGTGAATAGGTCATGTTCGTTGTTCATTGTTCGTAGATGGCAACGATCAACGAACACCATGTTCAGGGTTTTTTTTCTGTTCGTGCCCATGTCTAGTCAAAACCAGCCAAGGTGAGGTTATCAAAATCTAGCCTGTCTGTTCCTCCTGGAATTTCTAGTTTCTTCCTTTTTTTCCCCTTGCATGTTCCTGCCAAGATCCCAGCTGCTATGGCAAATATGTGGCCTTAGCTGCAAGCTGCCAACATGAATCTTCCCCTGCTGGGGTATTTGTGCTTTACTCAGACGTTCCAACAGCTCCCCAGTCACATTCACAGTTTGATCTACACTATAATTGCAGAGATCGATCAGGTTCATTGGGAGGGGGTGGAAATGCAGGGGAGGTTTCCTCAAGGCTTGATAGTTCTTGAAATGACAAAGAGGGAGGGCTGTCCTCTTGAGAGAAGCAGAGGCGGAAGCGAAGCCTCTTTGTGTGCTTCTAAGAAACTCCAGAGACTCTTCACCTTCTCCTGGTGCCAGGCTCCCAAAGGGGAACTGATCCTTCAGTGCTAGGAATACACAAAGAGGAGACCTTAAGGAAAGGCAGGAGTTGGGTCCCCTGCGGGGGAAGCTGAGCCACGCTGGATTTCTGTCTAAAGCAAAAATTCTCTGCAGTGTTGTTTCTATGTGGGTCAGCCTGGAATGGTGTTTTTTGCATCTTGCAAGCTGCCATTTGGGGACCCCTCCTTTTTTTGGATAGTCTTTTCCTGAGGACATGAACAGCATCTGTGCAGGAAAAGTATGTTAGGGACTACGTTGGAGAAATCTCTGCAGAGCCCGGTATGTATTGTCTGCTTTCCAACAGTTGCAAAATAAAAAACTGGTGTGTGTTTGTGTGTGTGTGTGTGTGTGTGTGTGTTTGACAGCCTGTAGTCCCATACAGCGAGGAAAAGAGCACATCTTTTTTTTTTAAACAGCCACTTCTGTGAAGTCTGATGTCTGGCAGGCCCAATTCGCAGGCATTTCCAAACCTTCAAAATGTGGATTTTCCTCCCCTCTAGAAGCCACACGATTGTACATTTATATGTCACGGTTATGCATATTTCCTACGGTGTCAGATAAATACAGCTCTCAGGCATTTTCTGTAGACATCTTACATGATTGACTTTTTAAAAAATGTCTCTCTCGTTCCCTTTTTTGGGTTAACCAATCACTTGGTTTTTCTATGACAGATTTTTCTTTTCTGTTTTCTACATTGATTTTTTTTTTTAACTTTGCAAGCAACCTTGATTTCAAACCTGAGGATAGGTATGGTAGAAACTCAATAAAAAAATTAATCTTTTTTTCCCCCCATCAAGGGGAACCTACCACTTATGTGATCCTTGCCCCAATGGTTTTTTCATGGGTGGGAGAGCTGCAGGTTGGTCCAGATTAAGCAAAATGAGCTGAAACCAGGTGGTTTAAGGGACCACCTCTCTTGAATTGCTTATGGTTGGTCCAGATTAAGCAGAGGATGGGAACAGTAATGAGAAAGAGTTCTGTGTCCCGTCCCCCCCTCCATTAAGTATCCATGGAGGGAAAAAACCCCTTTGAAAATGCTACTTCCTGCTATCTGCAGGCTATGATCCAATGGCCACTTGCTTGCACAAACTGAGATTTCCTTCTCCGTAAACATGGATACAATTGAGCAGCCTAATATATGGTTCCCTTCCTCCCCAAATTCCAAATGTACATTTTATCTGGGTGGTAGGTAGGAGTGCCGCTCCCACCCTTCCCCCCCATGCCCACTTATTTGGCTGGTGGGGGGCATGCTCCACAGGGCCCCCCCCCCAGGCAGCGCAGCACACGCCCGGGTAGCGCGGCACACTCCCACACCCACAGTGGCCTGATTCAGGCTGAAATGTGCCCTGCTGCAGGCCCATTCCAGGCCGAACCGTGCCCCACAGTGGGCCGATCCAGCCTGTGGGAGTGCCCCCAGTTGCCCTTTGACCCAGCACAATGACATCACTTCCCAGAAGTGATGTCATCATGCAAGCTGGGAGTGCACGTGTGCTGTGCATGTGTGCAAAACCGAGACCCAGGACGCAGCCAGGTAGGTGCCAGACTCCCAATCACCCGCTGGGGGAGGCCAGGGACCTGGCAAACCTAGAGGTAGAGTCGCCAACTATAGGTTGAGAAATTTCTGGAGATTGTAGGTTTGAGAGTATAATGCCAGACACACACACACCCCTCCAAAGCAGCCATTTACTCCAGGGGAACCAATCTCTGTGGTTCGGAGATATGTTGTAATTTTTACTAGAGATCTGAACAGCAGTTCTCTTCATCCTAGTCCCCCATCCTAACCACTATACCACACTGGCTCTCTGTATGTCTTCTACTTCTGCTATGAGCCTTACCCTGCTGTCTGGGTTTGCATATCAAGTCTGGATGCAACACAATAATCAGCACTGAGGGAGTCATTTCCTTGTCATCTGTGGGTTACAGTTGACACAGCTGACGTGGGGCGATTCCAGACTGGCCCTTGTTCAAGACTGTTCCAGTTGTTTTTCAGCTTGGCTGACCCAAAAATGACCCAGGTTAGTGGTGATCATTGTAATTAACAATAGACAGAGTCACCAAGGGAGCCTTTTATAAATGGCACTTTGCCGTTGCTTGCCGAACACGGCAGGCGGCAACCACACCAGCTGGAAGCGCATGAAAGATCGCGCAGGCTTTTCTGTTTCTCTGCCCTGGAAGAAATCAGAAAAAGCCACTGGAAAGGATTCTGTGTGTCACCTGGTAGCAGATAAGGAGATCATCACTCCTCCAGTTTGCACACCTGGGTTTTGCAACTGTTCAAAAAACTGTCCCGGATGCAGAGAAATATACTTCTCTCCCTGAGTGCGGCAACTCGCAATGTGGATTATTCAAAGAAAACTGGTTCTGAAATTATCTAAATTGTTTTCTGGATTTCGGAGCTCCAAATTACTTGATCTTGTTGGTGATACATCTGGAATTCTCTATTGATCCATTTCGAGAGGGTTGTACACCGGAGCATGCCAAACCGCCTTGCTCTGAATCAGATCCTATGTCAATGATGATCAACCTTCTCTGCTCCGATAGGCAGCAACTCTTCAAGGTATGAGGTGAAGATCTTTCCCATCACCTACTAGATGGGAGAACCAGCTGGGGATTGAGCCTAGGAACTTCTGCACACAAACAGAACCAGGGTCTTCCCTACCATCTACTATTCACCCCTTTCAGTGGCAATGCTGGGGCTACTCTACCACTGAGTCGTAGCCTGTCCCCAAGGATACAGGCTCCAAAAAAGGGCCATTGGCTATCTCCACTACCTTTATTCATTTTAAAATTGTTTAAAATACTATAAAGCAGGGGTCATTTTGTAGAAAAAGAGTTGGAGGAACTAATTAGCATAACTCATTAGCATAACTCATTAGCGTATGCCACACCTCTTGCCAGCACCAGAAGTGTGTCATTAGTATAACTGATTTACATATGCCACACCCCCTGACATCACCTATTCCGGCTGCTTTGGACCCAATCTTGGCCATTCAGGGCTGAAATTGGGCCCAAAATGGCTGCAAAGGGGCTGAAAATGGCTGAAAAGGGGCCCGAAATGGTCAGGATCAGGCCGCTGATGAGTGGGAGAGTGATCCACCACCCATCAGGGGCCCTATCCGGCCCATTTCAGCCCCAATCCAGGCCGAAACGGGCCCAAAATGGCTGACAGTCAGGTGGGCGGGGCCACCTGACATGTGACCTCTTTGGGGAACTGCCGGAACTGCATTCCTGTGCCTTCCCCCTCAGAATGAGCCCTGCTATAAAGTAATGATCTTGCCGCTGTGGCACTCTGCTCAGTCCCTTTAAGTTGAAGCAAGAGGTCAAGCCACCCTCTTGTAACGGGGGAAGCCCTTGGGAGCACAACGCCCTAAGCCTTGCACCCGTGTCCTTCCCTCTTCGCCCCTGTGCTCAACTGGCCTAAATCAAACAATCCAGACCAATCCGGAGCACTGAAAGGCACGGTTTTCCTTTCAAACCAGAGAACTCTCATCCATCTGGCTGTGGTATTTATAGCTTCCCCCAGCATCGTTGTACTGTTCCAAAATAAAATCACTGAAAGAGGGAGGGAGGGAACAGAACTAGGTCCACCCTGTTAAACGGTTTAACCTTCTTTTTGGCAATTTGCTTTCAGGGGACCCCGCTCAGGAAGAAAGCCTGCCCTCGCCTTCCTCCATCTGCTTCTGTCACAATAGTTTTCCGGACCCCCACAGAATGTATTGAGTCACGGCCAAAGCAAAAGATCTCTGTGTGATATTGGCCTGTTTGTGGTTGGGGGGGGGGGGACAAAGCAGCTTTGTGCTGATGTAATTCGGAGCAGAAGAGTGGGATTTTATTTCATTTATTTTACTCGGTTTATATCCCACCGCCTTTCCCCCCAGTGAACCCTTATGTTCTTCTCTCTTCTATTTTATCCTCAAAACAGCCATGGGAGATAGGTTAGAAAGAGAATGTGTGATTCTCCCAAGGTCACCAAGCAAGCTTCCATGGCATGGCAGAGTGGGGATTCCAACCTGGGGGCCAAGCTACAAGGGACGAATGACACTTGCCTGGCAAGTGAACAGACTCACGTGTATTCCTCCCTGTTCCCTTGCCATTCACTTGCCCTCCACTTGATCAAGTGAATGGCAAGTGAACAGGGAGGAGTACACGTGAGTCTATTCACTTGCCAGGCAACTGTCATTCGTCACTTGTAGCTTGGCCCTAAAAGTCTCCTAAGTCCTAGACTGACATTTTAGCCACTACACCACGGAAGGGTTACACAACTCACACAACTCTCCAAAACAACACACAAAAAGAATCTGCATGCAATCATGAACAGTTTTGTGTACAGTATTTTTCCAATGTATCTACGTGCAGAGCAGCAAAAAGGGGATGAACGGAAGCTGCAGCAAACCCTGTCCTAAATTCAGATTTTACAAACAAAAAAGTTGAATATTTCTAACACCTTGGCTTACACCTAGGTGACCGGCTAATCTGGAATGCCAAAATCCAGGCAGAACCTGGGGCTGCAGAGAATTTCAACAGCCTCCTCCTCTCTGGCTCCTTCTCTACAAAGGAAACCAATTCTGGAAAGTCTGCTTGCAACGTCCTACCGCTGGGGGAAGGGGGAGTGTGAAACTGTATTTTTAACATAGACACCATATGTCTTCCAAGTGTTCCGTCCTCTCAAAGCCATCTCGAACCACCCACTTCTGGGGACACGGGTGACATGTGAGTAATACTCACTCATGGATCCAAGATCTACATATTCTGCAGCTTCAGTTACATTTATTCTTTTCTTTTTTAAAAAAGAAGCACACCTGTGGCCTATTGCCTTCCCTGGCAACCAGCTATTCCATTTTCCCCTGCAGGAGTAGTTCCAGTTTTCAGGGGTCCTGGGCAGCAAATAACTGACTTCCATGGATAAGAACAGTATAAAACTCTGTTTAGGATTGCACCTGGCTGCTCCAGAGAGCAACCTGGCTTTCATAGGAAACGTGCCAAAGGACATGGCATAGAAACAGCCAAAGTCCCAAGCCAAGCAGAAAACAGCCTGCTCTCTGGCACTTCATCCGAAGATTTTATTCCAGCCATCTGTCTTTCCCTTGCCCTTTCAGCAAGGAGTTCAGGGAGGTGTGCGCTCTTCCTTCCTCCTCTTCTTATCCTCACAACAACCCTCTAAGGTAGGCTAGGAGGAGAATGAATGACAGGCCCTAGAGCGGTGTGGGGACTGGAAAGTAGCTTTCTCACCTCCTGGTCAGATACTCTAAGCCCCAAATGATGCAGAGGAGTTAGCCGTGTTAGTCTGTGGTCGCAAAATCAAAAAGAGTCCATTAGCACCTTTAAGACTAACCAATTTTATTGTAGCATAAGCTTTCGAGAATCACAGCTCTCTTCGAACTTGACGAACTTGACGAACTTGACGAAGAGAACTTGATTCTCGAAAGCTTATGCTACAATAAAATTGGTTAGTCTTAAAGGTGCTACTGGACTCTTTTTGATTCTAAGCCCCAAAATCGCCCTGAGAAAAAGGATGAAACGGGAGACACCACCACTCCACCACCCACGTCTACATTGTTTCTCTCCTGCCTGCTTCCTCTGTTATGACTGTCTTTTATCACAGGTCCTGCCAAACTGGGTCTGGATGACCTTGGTTATAAATTGTCAAGCAGTCTAATGTCGAGATCTTGAGCCTGGTGATGTGAATTATGTTTCAGGGCGCTCAGGAGTTATGTTTGCTCAGGGGACGCCGCAGGGATAGCTCCAAGCGTTATTTTTGCCACAGGAGGTGGTGGCAGCTACAAGCATTGCCAGCTTCAAGAGGGGACTGGACAAATATATGGAGCAGAGGTCCATCAGTGGCTATTAGCCACAGGAGATAGATGGTATTCTCTTTGTGGGGAGGTGGTGCTCTGTTGTCTTGGTGCTGGAAGGAAGGCAGTGGGAGGGCTTCTGGTGTCCTGGCCTCACTGACAGTCCTTTAGATGGCACTGGATTTCTAGCCACTGTGTGTGACAGAATGTTGGACTGGATGGGCCACTGGCCTGATCCAACATGGCTTTGCTTATGTTCTTTTCCTTGACACCCATTTTAATCCCAGCCATCTTTCTTCAAAAGTAAGCCCCTTTGAGTTCAGTGGGATTTACCCTCAAGTAAGGACACACGGGTTTGCAGTCTTCTCCTGCCTGTGTTATTTTGGAGTTGTGCAGTCTTCTAGCCCTGAATTCTGATCCCAATGCAAACTCCAGATCATTCTAGGACACGGTGACAGCATAAACGAAAACACAGCTTGTGTGAGGACTTGTGGAAAAGGATCTAAAAATAGCTTCCGATTTTGGAAAGAGAGGTTATTTGAAAGGAATTTGATTCTCTCTTGTAAGTAAGCCAAGAGGTTTTTGATAGATGCATGGCATAATAATCACGTCACCTAGTCCTTCTCTGGAACAAAATGTTACTCCTCTCTAAAAGAGGAAAGATAATACAGAAATTCCTTTTTTTTTTGTTTTCCTACTGCCTTGAAATTCTCGGTCTTTTGAAAGATCACTTCTTCATTCATGCCTAAGTGGTCTGCATCAATGGTAGATGAATTCTCCATCTTTCCCCCCCCCCCTTCAAGGAGTTCCAAGGGGGATTCATGATTCTCCAAGGTGGTTTTGAGGACTGATCCAATGTTTGACCCTCTCAACAATTTTGTCAAGTAGGGTAGGCTGAGAGACAAACTGATCGGCTGAAGGTCACACAATAGGCTGAACAGAGATTTGAACACAAGTCTCTCAACACTGGGATTACCCTTACCCTCCCAGTGGGAGGAGGGGACCCAGCAGCACTCATCTTTTTACTTCTTCCATCACCAACATGATGACATCACTTCCAGGTTTTTTTAACCCAGGAGAAAATAATTTTATTAGACTCCCTTGATATATTTTGGAGAAGTCATTTAATGTCTGTCTGTTTTGAAATGGAGACAGTACTAGTTTACGTGTGTTCTTGATAGATCAAGCGATTTCAGAGGTTTCCCGTTTTTGTACAGGATCTTGTCTACCAGATCTTCGGAACAAACGGAGGATTTTGAAATAAATTAATGATGGCACATACGTTCCAAAGATCTTGGCCATCCTGGACACACTCCTCAGTTCCTCAAGAAGTTTGGGATCCCATTTCTGGCTATGGCAGAATTCCTGATGATGTCACCGATGTCACTTTCAGCAGTGACATCATCACGCCAAGCACGGGACCATGCCCACGCCCCAAACAAAGCTCAGCAGCATCCTCTCAGCTGGCAAAATGATATCACTTCCAGAAGTGAATCATCGCGTCCACTGGAAGCACCCAAGCTGCATGTGTTCCTGGGGCACCTACCAATGGTGGGTGATCTCCGAGTAGCTCAAAACCTCTCGCTGGTCACCACCAGAGACCAGTGGGCAATCAGATAACACCACAGGGAGACTGCCCACCTCTGGCGGGCACCTGGGATCCCTACCTGGCACTGTAACTTCTACACCACCCTGGATCTTAATGCTTCCAATAAAGCAGGGCTGATGGCACCCTCAGAAAGCTACTGCCCTAGAGGGATTGTGGAAGTGTGGAGTGTTCAAACGGTTTCCGGTAAATTATTGCAATTGTTACATAGATTGGTGTCATTGGCTCCCCTATCACAGAAGGGAACAAAGGAGCTGGGAGTTTGATACAACTTAATGATGACTTTGGATACATACTTTTAGAGCATACAAAGCTAAGTTAGACAAGTGGCCCACCTAGCTAAGTTAGACAAGTGGCCCACCTAGCCTAGCATGGCCAGGTAGCACTCTCTGAGCTTTGCTCTCTGAGATGTTCAAAGCTGAATTGGAGCCCTTGTGCATTTATTGAGAATATTCATGTGCCACCTCTCCAGAGACTTGCCTGAGTCGGCTCCCAAAAGTAACAGCAATTCAATAAAATCATAAAAACAATGAGACAAGATCGGCTGATACTAAAACAGGTTTGAGCTCTTTAATTGACTTTACAATCTGCTTCTAGCCTGAGGGCTATTATGAAGATTGTTTAGGATGCCAAATGTTTTATGTTCTGAGGGTTTTATATGGTTTTATGCTTCTGGGTCTTATTGACACGTTTTTAATGGTTGTTAATTTTAATGATTTTATGTTTTATGTTTTATCTTTCCTCTGAACGTCTCTGAAGAGGTGTCCTATAAATGTTTTAAATACATGAACGAACAAACCAAGGGCAAGAAAAGCAGCCTAAAACACCATTCACAGGCCTGAAATGATATCCAGAAAATAGTTTTCAGGCTAGAAGTAGACCTTCTGCTTCCTTCTGCAGGCAAGAAAGGTGCTCCACCATGGAGCTATGTGCCTTCGCTGGGATTCAACACGGCATCTTCTGCATGCAAAGCATGTACTCAGCCATAGAGTTTGCCAAGGCGACACTCTCACCGCACATGACTGTGAAAACTATAGCATGCTTGAACCAACCAGAGCAGAGAAGTGATCCACAGATCATCAGAGAAGCGCCACTGCTGTGTGATGGGATCCCACGTCACACCACTGAGGCCTGTAAAGAGGATAGGGATCCCATTCCCCCAATAGGGGCAGGGGATCCCTCGCTTTCACACTCCATCCCCCGTCTCCACTTACCTAGCTGGCGGGGGAGAAAGGCATGGGAATTGGCCTCCTGGGCGCACTCCTCGGGTGGCATGACAGCGTCACTGACATCATTGTGTTGCCCTGAGAGCACTCCAGTGCTTCATCGCAGGCCCCAAATGGGCCGAACTGGGTCCATTTGAGGTTGAAATTGGCCCACAGTGAAGCGCTCGTGCACTCCTGCCCCTGCGCAGTGACCTCACCGGAAGTGATGTCACCAGAAATGACATCAAAATAGTACACCAATATCCCACATGCAGATGGACTGCAAGCTATTTACGTCCCCCAACCTTAAATGACTTCTCACTAACAACCATGAATTGGCTAGCAGAGTCACCAACACAGGAACCAGACCCTGCAACAGGCCCAGAGGCAAACTCTGCCCTCACATCTACCCAGGAAATATGATTACAGAACCCAATGGCATCAACTACACTATCTCTGGCTCTTACAGCTGCTCATCCTCCAACATGATATATGCCCTCATGTGCCAACAATGTCCATTTGCTCTGTACATTGGACAAACCAGCCAACCTCTGTGCAAAAGAATAAATGGACATAAATCTGACATTAAAAATGGCAACATCCAGAAACCAGTGGGAGAACATGTCAATCTACCAGGATGCTCCATCAAGGACTTAAAGGTCACCATAGTTCAACAGAAACCTTTCAAAAACAGAATCCAACGTGAAGCTGCTGAATCGGAATTCATATGCAAATTTGACTCAGTCAGGCTTGGATTGAATAGAGACTATGAATGGTTATCTCATTATCAGAAGTAACTGCTTTCATTAACAGAAGCAAACTGATTTGCATCTACTCTCCCCTCCCCTCACCACCTATATATCTCTGGCTGGTTTCTTCTTACCCTCCATGCATCTGACAAAGAGAGCTGTGTTTCTCGAAAGCTTATGCTACAGTAAAGTTGGTTAGTCTTTAAGGTGCTACTGGACTCTTTTCTATTTTGCTACTACGAACTCCTCTGGAGAAATGACATCATCATGCAGCCACAGGATTGAACCTGAGATCTTCTACGTGTAAAACATGAAGAGAGGAAGAAAAAGGGGAGAGCCACGTCTCCTCTCTTCCCACCGGGAGGGTAAGTGGACCTGGGAAACCTAAAAGAGGAACCACGTGGGTTATGGTTGCCAGTCTCCAGGGGTTCTCCCAGAATTATCTCTAGACTACAGAGATCAGTTCTCCAAGAGAAAACAACAGCTTCCAAGGGCAGGCTCTATGGTACAGTAATAGGTTTTTAAGTGACATCTCTCCCCACATTCCCCTCTCTTCAGGCTCAGCACCCAAACCTTCAGGAATTTCCCAGGCCAGAGCAGGCAACCTTGTTTGCAGCTAGGGATGTGCTAGATCCTAAGCCAGCATTCCAACCACTACACCAAGCTGGCCTTTGTGAGCCAGCAGTAGCCATCACACACCATCCTTTTGATATACTTAAGCTACCAGCCTTTCCTTTTGGAGACATCATGATCTTTAAACGATGAGATTTTCTGCATCGGTGACATTTGTGAGCTTGCCTTTTCTTCTAAGATGCCTGCCAAGGTATCCCGGAAGACAAATATTTGTTTTTGCATATAGCAAATGGGTTGGATTTGATGGAAAGCTGCCAAGATGGTTTCTTTCCATAGGAATTAGGCAAATTTAATAAGGGTGCCCATCAGTCAATCAGAATTTTCTGACAGTAACGGCAGTGAGGGCTGCGTTCTCTCAAAATCCATTTCTGAGACTCCAGTCACTGCAAGCGTACTGGGCTGTATTCAGTTTAATTTAATCGTGTTAGAATCTTTAAATGCCTTTAATTCTGCATGGCAAAATAGAGGACAGTGGGAAGTTGAATTCTCCTTCACTATTCCCTCTAGTTTGCCCTGAGGATATCTGGCCAGGTATCTTCTTGCAGTATAATCTCAGATGGCGACGGAAATACAAGGTTAGAAGTGTGTCGTCGTCCCCCCCCCCCACTTAAAGATAGCAGAACTGCTCTGCACGATATAATAATCTGCTTCCAACTTCATAAACACTGATCCAAATTAAGGAATTCATCGCACATGCTCTGCCCTTCCTCCGCCCTCCCCGCTTTGCAATGCCTGGAACCCACTCAATGTGCTTAGCCAGCCCGGCATTGGGAGGCCAGTCACACAGCCTGCTCAGATCAATACTTAGTTCTGCAGCCTATCCTCCACCACTCCTCTGAGCGGAGGTTGGGGGAAGATTGCAAGATGCATTTCAGATCTTGCAGGCGCCATTAAGCCCCCACTGGTTTTGCTGGGAAAGGAATCCAGTCCCTTGGTGCCTTTTCTTTGGGGAAGTTGGGACTGCATGCAGACCAGATTGTGCCTCTTAAACAGCTTGCAGGGCTCCGGGGTGCGGAGGAACTCCAGGCTTGGCTTTTCAACCAGTGACTTGAAAGAAGAGCAAACAAGAAGCTCTTTGAAACTCAAGGTAACCAAGGCCACTTTGGTAGCAGGACTGCATAACCTTTGCTGCAAAGGCTTCTAGCTGAGCTAATGGTAAAGTGTAGACAAGGGGATGCCTGGAGCAGAGCTTTAAAAAACCACAGCCTCCCTAAGCCTTCTTGAGAGGGTAAACACTCCTGCAGAAAATTAAGGGCCATCTCTAAGGAGGCAAGCATTAAAGACAACTTGTTTCTCAACTTTCTCATTGCCCCCGAAGTCTCTGCCGAGGAACACAAGAAAGGTTCTCATCATTCTAACAAGCAAGGGAGAGCACAGCCTAACAGTTGGGTGTTCAGAGCCAATGCTGGAATAATAAGACAAACACCACTGGGGTCAGTCTAAAACTGCTCGTATTTTCACAAGCACTCCCCATGAACTCTCAGAAATGCTTGATGTGTGAATATTTGACTGGATGTTTGTAAAACACTCAGGGTGCTCTACAGAAACAGTTTAGACATGTTTTTTTTTTCCTGTCTACCTTTCTCTAGTGAATGACTCAAGGCATTTGACAGCGATAACTAAAAAATAAGAACACAAAGTCACACCCGTTGAAAAACCAGTAAAATACAGGCCACTCCTAGTTCCAGCTTACCCTTACCTGGCTGAATTGTACGAAATCATTTATTTTCTCAGCTGGATGCTAGTCTGTTTCCAAGGATGCTGCTCAACCACCCATCTTTGTAAACTGTTCAACAGCATGGAAATAATCTGTGTTCTTCCCGACCCAGAAGTAGCTGTACAGTTGCCTTCCTTGAATGCCAAGAAGCTCAGTTTATGTGGCCCGTAACAGGGAGATTTCTTTGTGTGGGGTCATGCTGTAGAACTAGCAGCTCTTAAACATCATCCAACAGGATTTCAGTTAGATAAAGGAAAAAGTAGATTCCTTGCCTAGTTCAGGGCCAAGCTAGAAGTGCCGAGTTACACTTGAATGGCAAGTGAACAGACTCACATGTATTCCTCCCTGTTCACTTGTGCTCCACTTGTACTCCACTCGATCACTAAGGGCCAAGCTACACATGACGAATGACACTTGAACGGCAAGTGGATTGAGTGGAGGGCAAGTGAACAGGGAGAAATACACTTGCCGTTCAAGTGTCATTCGTCATGTGTAGCTTGGCCCTAAGTGATCGAGTGGAGTGCAAGTGAACAGGGAGGAATACATGTGAGGGCCAAGCTACACATGACGAATGACACTTGAATGGCAAGTGTATTTCTCCCTGTTCACTTGCCCTCCACTCAATCCACTTGCCGTTCAAGTGTCATTCGTCATGTGTAGCTTGGCCCTGAGTCTGTTCACTTGCCATTCAAGTGTAACTTGTCACATCTAGCTTGGCCCTCAGTCTTTCCCCACCTAGTTCAATCATTTAAATAAATAAATGAATTTACCTGGGATGCAACCTTGGCTAACAATGAAGCAGGGGCCTTTATCCTACTTTTCCACTTGAGGTTAGCCTACAGGATTCTCTAATCCCCATTTTATCCTCAGAACAACCTGTGCAGTGGGTCAGGCTGAGAGAATGTGACTGGAAGTCACCCTAAAAGCTTTGTGGCAAAGTGAGGAATTGAACCCAGGTCTCTAGATCAATACTCCAGCGACAAGACCATGCTAGGGTTATCTGAGTATGGCTGGAAACTAAGGGCCAAGCTACAAGTGACAAATGACACTTGAACGGCAAGTGGATCGAGTGGAGAGCAAGTGGAGGGCAAGTGAACACAGGGAGGAATACACTTGCCGTTCAAGTGTCATTTGTCACTTCTAGTTTGGCCCACAGTCAGCTCACAGGCCTGACAGCATTTGTATTTGAGGCATCACCTATGGATCCGAAAGGACTTTCTTTTCTTTTGGAAAACTATGAGTGACAAGATGGAGGGATACAAGGAGTACGAACAGCTTCCCTGCAAAGTGCATTCGGATGGTCTGTCACGTCACGCTGAGGAAAATTCAAGTGACATGCACGATTTCTTCACCTTGTCAAGCATACCAATGGGTGCCATCGTTTGCC
Source organism: Eublepharis macularius (assembly GCF_028583425.1). Classification (NCBI taxonomy): domain Eukaryota; kingdom Metazoa; phylum Chordata; class Lepidosauria; order Squamata; family Eublepharidae; genus Eublepharis; species Eublepharis macularius. Next base: position 32,587,174 of record NC_072807.1, on the reverse strand, counting down.
TCCTCAGATAGAGGCCTCGTATTTTGATGTTCAGACCGCTCAGTTCTGGATACAAACACACACACACCACTCAAAAAAGGAGGAGGCTGAGGTGGTGGGGGAGACAGCCGACGGTAACGAAAAGAGTTTTTTAAATAAGCTGCCATCAGAAGGGAACGTCTGTCTACTCGCCCCAATGAGAGTCTTGAGCTTCAAAGCATAGCAAAGAGTTTTTCAAAGTAGCCTTAATTTCATCAGCTGTGGGGGAAAAAAACCCATTAACATCCTACTCAAGCCTGCCTGAAATATTCATCAGCAAGATACTTTATGCAAAATTGCTGCGGCCTCTTAAAAGCTGCAGCAAAATCCCGCAACGGCTTTTAAATCCTTCGACTCTGTCACTCGCCACCAGAACATTATGGGGAGGGAGAGGAGTGTAGGGATAGAGTGGCATTGTTATCGGGATCGATAGAAAAGCGGAGATCCCAAAAACTGTTCGGTAATCAAGACCTGGAGGTTCTTGATCCAGCGTCGTTGCTATCCATGGGTTATTAACCACACAGAAGCTTCGTGTTTGAGGAAAAGACATTTCAGGAGGCACCAATCCTACAAGTCAGAGTGAGTCATTCACAGTTTGTACCATTCTCGAAGAGCCAGATGAGATGCTACCCCTGAGAACTTTGGAATAGCTCTTTCCAGAGCTTTTACTTTAAAAAGGAAATAGCAGCCGTACAAGATAATGTCCTTCTTCTGGTAAATGGCAGCGTACTCTCCTGATATAATGGAACTCAGACCTTGATTTCATATTCATTTATTTGGAAAATTTGCATGATGTCTTTCCAGAGACCTGCTCAAGGTTGCTGACAACGAAAACGATAAAGCCGTTAAAATGCAACCATTAAAAACAAGACAGGCTGGGGTTGAGTGGTTAGAGACGAGTTAGAGATGGGCACGAACCACAAAAAAACCCGAACCATGTGGTTCGTGGTTCACGGGTTTCCACGAACCAGGAACTCCCACGAACTGGGGCAAGTTTGCGAACCAGTTCGTGGTTCATGGTTCGTGGGGTTTAAATGCCCCTTTCCGGCTGCTTAGCAGCAGGGAAAGGAGCATTTGATTGTTTAAAGGGCCCTTTCCTGCCGCTTGCAAGTGGCAGGTCCCTTTAAACTATCAGCTGGCAAGTGGCAAGGGGAGGATCCCCCCCCACCGCTTGCCAGCTGATAGTTTAAAGGGACCTGCCGCTTGCAAGTGGCAGGGCCCTTTAAATGGCCCACAAGCCCCAGCCCCCCAGCCACAGCCCCACACTTACTTTGATTCATGGCTCTGGCTGCCCTGCTGGCCCGCAGCCTCTTCCCCCTCCTCCTGCAAAGGGCGGGAAGGCCGTTTTTGGCCTCCTCCGCCACTGTGCGGGCCCGCAAAGTGACAGAGGAGGCTGAAAACAGCCTTCCTGCAAGGGGGGGATACCCTCCTGCCGCCTGCCAGCTGATAGTTTAACGGGACCTGCTGCTTGCAAGGGGCAGGAAGAGTTTAAATGGCCATTTCCTTGGGGAAATGGCCATTTAAACTACTTTTAACGAACTTCCACAAACTACTGGTTTGCAAACCATGAACTGGGCTGGTTCGTGGGTTTTTGGGGGGTCGTATTCAGGTTCGTGTCCATCTCTAGTGGGACTAGGAGCTGGGAGACCCGAGTTCAAATCCCCACTTTGCCATGGAAGCTCACCAAGTGACCTTGGGCCAGCCACACACTCTGAGCCTACCCGGCTTTGTATGGTTGACGTGAGGATGAAACGGAGGAGAGAATGATGTCAGCCTCTTTGGGTCCCCGTTTGGGAGAAAGGTAGGAAATGAACAAACAAACGGACGAACAAATGAATGAAACAAACTTTGAGTAGCATGAAGTGATACTTATAAAACAGTCACCAGGCCCAAAGCAAACTACGAAAGAGCTAAAAGAGATTTTAAAAACCTTTTAGTTAAAAGTCTGGGCCAAAAAGGAATATTTTGGCCTGACCTGTAAAGGAAAGTGAGGTGGGTACCAAGTAAGCCTCAGTGCGGAGGGCATTTCAAAGGTGAGGCACCACCACTGAAAAAGCCCTGTCTTTGCCCCCCGTCGCATCCCGCCTTTTCAGACAGAGGCTTTTCCCACACGGCTTACCTTGTTCCAGAAAACAGTGAAATCTTCTCGCGTCTTCTCGCGCAATTTCGCGCGATAACAGCGTCTTCTTGTGCAATTTTGTGTGCGATTTTGCTGTTTTCTGGAACAAGGTAAGCCGTGTGGAAACGGCCAGAGTCACAAAGGATCTTAACTGATGGAATGAACAATACATGTAGACTGGGACGAGACATGAATACAGGTGACTTCTGCAAACACGTAGGTATTCTGGTCTCTGGCTCTACAGGCCAAAAAGAGCCCTTTGGTGAGGGTGCAGATTGAAACAAGTAGGTAACTACTAAAGTTTATGGAGTACTAAGGATGTAGGAATCACAAACTACAATACAGACATTGCTCTGTTTCTAAAACATAAAAGGATGGTGCAGTCTGGAAGCCCTGGTTCTGCTTTGGAAAACGAGGCTAACTGGGAACTTCAAAATCTGGGAAGAAGCTGGGTTGTGGAGAATTTTAACTAGGCTCTGACATCCTCTGAATGAGAAAGGAAAGAATACAAACCTGAACTAAAAGGGAAAAGAAGATTACAGAGTTCTCAGATAGATAACTAAAGCCACTGCAAATGGTTAGGATGCCATGGTACGGTGAAGATGAGTCTTCTAATTCTAGGGAGATAACCACTCAGCTATTCTGCTGCTTTCCCTGTGTCTCTTGGTTCATCCGCCTTCTGGGCTTCTTTGCAGCCATTTCCATGGAAACAAAACACTGCAGAAAAAGGTATGTGCTCTGAGATAAACCTTTCAAAACTTCCACCTTCCTCTCGGACAGAATAAACACATTTGGGTATTGACTGCGCTTGTAGGATCTGAAAGTTTAAACAGACTGGTTGCCTGGCAGTCGGTTGGCAGGTATAAGGAGAGAAAAGGAAGAGGCAGGTGGGAGCAGGTTAAGTTAATCCAGCTGCAGCTTTGGGTTTGCCACCAGGGGTTTAATATGAGCAAGAGGTTGGCAACGTTTGAAAGGATCCAGGCGGAGCTGATAATCATGAGTAACTCGGAGCATACGGAGAATGCTGCAGCAATGTCAGCAGGGTGGGACAACAGAGAACTGGGGAGATGATTTTACATCCTGCATCTCACATGAGCTGCCTTATACTGAGTCAGATCAGTTTTGGCTAATCTGGCTGGCAACGTCTCTCCAGAGTTTCAGATGGACATCTTTCGCATCACCTACCAGCTGGATCTTATACACTGGAGATTCCAGAGACTGAGCCCTTCTGCATGCAAATCGGAGGCTTAACCACTGAGCCGCACATTCTCCAGATCTTCCTTAGCTATGTAGCTTCCAAGAAGCAGGAACCCTGTTCTATCTGAGACTGCTCATTTGTATTGTAAACTGCCAAGGAGATGAATTTGATCAAAACATAGGAGAGAGAACTTTAAAAGAAACCTCTAAAGGTTTCGTGCCTGATCCCAACACCAACCAATGATGGTCGGTTCACATCTGGAAAAACAAACAAATAATTCTCAATAGGAGTTTATGGCTTCTAGCCAGGCTAGGACAACAACATCTGTCCACCGAGTAAACCCCAAACAGCCCTGAAAATTTCTATTTGACTGATGAGTGATGACACGTTCCAGGGACTCACTGCAGGAATTACAGAGCACTGGATTCTTTGGATGTCTTTGGAATATTTGTCTTTACTTACAAACATACAAGCAGAGCAGAAGCAAAGAATTCCTTGCCCCTACCACCTCCAAATTAAGATGCCAGACATATTAAACTGGGATTCTTTCATGAACATCTGGTCTGTATCCTGCTTCTCCCCAGATTTTGGAATTCTTCTTCCTGATCTTGCTTCTCTGGTGCAACTGATAGGCCATGAATCCTCTGCTCTTTTATTTCTAAATTTTGTAGAGAGTGCTGCGTATGTGCAGTTTGCCCTGTGCTCATGTGCCTTGACACTGCAAAAAAACAATCTTGAAGTGATTCCAAGAGGGCTGTATTGAGATTCTTTTTGTGTGTTTTACCAATACATGGAGCATATGTGCACAAAAGTGAAATGCTTGCCAAAGAGAATCATGAATTAGAGTTGCCAACTCTGGCCTGGGAAAATTCCTGGAGATTTAGGGATGGTGCCTGCGGAAGGGAACTTTGGGGACGGAGTTCACCTAGCATCTATGATATACAGTAGAGTTTGCTGTCTAAAGCTGCCATTTTCTCCTGAGTTAATGATCTCTATGGTAATACCAGAACTCCAGGTTCAACCCAGGGGTTAGCAATCCTAAATCACAATGCAAATATATGTTTGTATCAAGATTTATCCAGCACTGAAACCATGCACAAATATGCATTGGTATGATGGTGGGTGTGTGCAGAAATGAATCAAAGGAGATAAAGACTTCAGTAATTTGCACATATTCTCATCCCAAAATTAATGTTGGACATTCTCCTGGGTAAACCAGAATTCAGAAGGAACATGCTGAGAATTTCTGGTTAATGACCTGAGAAGGATGTGGGGGGGATCTGTTTATCCTTCTGGAAAACGAGAAGCCCACAGCCAACAATGCAGATCTGAACACACATTGATGTGATGATGGCATTCCAGACTCCAAAGTGCAACAGTTCCATCTCTAACTAACAAAGGAAAGGGGGGGCACACAAAGCAAGCAACCTTGGCTAATTAAATTGGACAAGCATCACCACAGATACATCGCCATCTGCCAAGACCGCAAGGTACTTCCTTCCTTGTGTTTGACAGCTATCTTTGAGATCCGGTAAGTGAGCGTTCTGTTTTCTGTTTATTTATAGTGTCAATCCCTGCATTTACTTCTTGGTAACGCTAACCAGCATTCCTTGGGGGTTTTTGCTTTTGCCATCTAGGCAAAACCTTGACCTCCTTTTCTCTTTGCCTTCGTTATATCATAATTTCTAACTGTCTATCTGCAAACTTCCATTTCCAACAGCCTACAAACTGAGGAATCAGACCGGTAAGAAAGAGCTCTGTGCACACAAGTAAGGAATGATCCTTACTTGTATGGCAAAATTGGGGGTTGTCTTCTACAGCATAACTTCAGTCTTCCCAAAGTCAGCCTGTTGGTACCCAGAACCAGCCGGCAAATGATAGCCCTTTCCCCTTAGGGCAGTGGTTCTCAAATTTTTCGAAGTGCAACCCATTTGTAAATGTATTGAACTTTTGCAGATCCACTTACAAAGAAATTTTATGCTACTTGTTAGGAGGATTTAATGCTCTCCCTTTCCTCTGGTTTTAGAGGGGGACAAACTAGAAAGTTAGAAAGTTAGAGAGGACAGGGCATCTTACTCCTTACTGTCCTGAACTATTATTTGACGTGTCGATTGCTAATCTCAGTACTTCCTCCTCATGACATCCTTCTCACAACTCTTTCTTCGCTCCATCTTGCATCACAGATGCAGGACTTGTCGTGAAATCCACGCTCATCCTTAGACTAGTTAGGTAGATAGAAATCTCTCTCTCCTCTTTTCTGTCAGAGTATGGCACTCCTATAATAAAGAACTCTTATTTCTTTTCTAAACCTAAGGCAAGTGTAAGTTTGTTATTTTCTCTCACACATTCACATCAGCCAGTAAGCTCCAAGCACCCATCACATTCTCTCTGTGATTGGTATACTCTGCCCAAATATATATATATATATATACATAGAGAGAGAGAGAGAGAGAGAGAGAGAGAGACAGAGAGAGAGAGAGAGATTCCGCACACATTGGATAATGCACTTCCAATCCTGGTTGTTGTGGGTTTTCCGGGCTGTATTGCCGTGGTCTTGGCATTGTAGTTCCTGACGTTTCGCCAGCAGCTGTGGCTGGCATCTTCAGAGGTGCATCGTTCTCCGGCCATGAAAGCCTTCAACAATACACTTCCAATCCTCTTTATAGATCATTTGGAACGGATTTTTTTGTGTGCAGAACAAAAAATCCACCTCAAACGATTGACAAAGTGCATTGAAAGTGCATTATTCAACGTGTGTGGAATCAGCCATACACACACACACACACACACACACACACCTTTTAATAGGTTCAAGGACCAGTTTTTTTATTACTATTTTCCTCCTCCTCCTCTGCATAAGATTCATATATCTCACATTAATGAACACTGAACTGGCTTAGATTTTATTGTTCATGTTCAGTATCTATAAATATGAAGTGTTAGTGAGTGTGAGTTTCATGGCTGGGTGCAAAGAGAAACTCAGATTTGCCATCAAGCTTCCCAGAGTCTCTGCCTCCTCTCTCCTGGCAGCAGGACCCACCTGCACAAGAGTCATGACCCACTGACCTCAATCTGCTACCCTTGAGCTGGGATTGCGGGAGGGAACAGGGACTGCGCAGCGTTTTGTCTGTGGTGCCAACATACATGTAGAATATATGGAGCTGCTTTATACTGAATGAGACCCTTGGTCTATCCAGGTGAGTTCTGTCTATGGAGACTGGCAGCAACTCTCCGGGGTCACTGGCAGAGGTCTTTCGCATCACCTACCACCTCTGGAGATGCCAGAGGTTGCACCCGGGACCTTCTGCTTGCCAAGCAGATACTCTGCCTGTGAGCCATGGCTCCTCCCTAAATACACTTCCCAAAAGCCTTCACCTGATTCTATCGGCCAGATTTTGAAGTTTTCTATTTGACTCAGCCTTTTCCACCAGTTACTTGCTGGCTGCTTTTCATTTCTGCCTTCCTTCTTTATTTTCTGCTGAATTCATTGTTATGGGCAGATATATTTTTTTTTCTTGCTACTGCTTCGTTAATTAATTTCCGAAAGGTTTTAGAGATCTGATTTGCTGGCGATCTTTTCATTGCTTTTCCAGCACAGTCCTATAAGCAGCTATTCTGGTTTAAGACCATTGCAATCAATGAACTTACACTGGAGTAACTCTGTGCGGGAATGCACCGTTAGCAGCCTGTGTTTTATTTGGGAGGAATTCCATTTTATAATGAATTTTATTGATTGTATATTTTAATAGTGCGATGGAAAGTTTGATTGCGTACCTTATGTTGATGCAGAGGCAGCCAACGGAAGGATGATGAGAGCTTGAGAGGAGGGAGAAAGAAAGAAGCAAGAAGACCCAGATAATAGTCGCGGGGAATGCAGTTCAGGATCCAGTCTTTTTGAATAATGCATAATGCTTCTGTTTTTCTTATAAACTGACAATCATCTCGAAGTCGTAATCTGCCTAGTTGATGCTAGAATAGGCCACAAAATTACATCCCAATCCTATCTCAGGCTAGAGGAAACTCCACCTTAAAAGGGCCCTTCTTCCACACCAAGCCATTGGAACCATTTAAGTTGGAGGAAACCTCCTAATTTTGCTGGAATGATAGGATGCACGCCAATACGTAGGAAACCACCTCAGATCTGTATATCTGTGCATAAGTAAATGGCAAGAAGGGCTGTTGAGTTGCAACCAACTTATGGTGACCTTGTAGGTTTTCCAAGGCAAGAGATGAACAGCAGTGATTTGTCATTGATAGATAGATAGATAGATAGATAGATAGATAGATAGATAGATAGATAGATAGATAGATAGATAGATAGATAGATAGATAGATAGATAGATAGATAGATAGATAGATAGAAACACATTAAAAAGTGGAATGTATTAAATTAGTTACATTAATTCGATGAGATTCTATGAGATTAAGAGAGTGACCTTCTCCTTCAGCCTACCCAGGACCGCCTACCATTTGACTCCTCCCTCACAGAACTACCTTGACTTTGCTTCTCGTAGAACTACCTTGACTCCGCCCCTCATAGAACTACCTCCCTCAGTGGCCAATCAGCTGGCTGCTACAGAGGGAGAGCTGAAAGGCTCTCCATTGGTTTGTCGGAGATCAGCTGCCATGTGGTTCCCTCCCCTCCCTGAACTGTCTCCTCTGGTTGCCAACTTCCAGGTGGGGCATGGAGATCTTCTGGAATTACCACTCATCTTCAGAGGACATGGATGAGTTCCCCTGGAGAGAATGGCTGGACTGTGCAGCACTATACCTCACTGAGGTCCTTCTCCTCCCCAAATCCTGCTCTCCCCAGGATCAGCCATAAATGTTCAGGAATTTCCCAGTCCAAAGTTGGCAACCCTACTGTCTCCTGATGCATGCATTCCATCTATTATAGGACAGCAATGGAAATTATCTAAGTTAGTGCTTGAATTTGCTTGTTTTTTTGCCCTTTTGGCGCCAAAAGGAAAGTAACATCTTTCACATGGTGTGTATTGCATTGTTATTTTGAATTATAAACAGTTTTGATTGCAACCCCGTGGCGGTTTGACTGAGCCCCATGGCACAGAGTGGTAAGCTGCAGTATTGCAGCCCAAGCTCTGCTCATGACTTGGGTTCGATCCTAGCAGAAGCCAGGTTCAGGTAGCCGGCTCAAAGTTGACTCAGCTTTCCATCCTTCCGAGGTCAGTAAAATGAGTACCCAGTTTCCTGGGGGTAAAGTGTAGATGACTGGGGAAGGCAAAGGCAAACCACCCCATAACAAAAAGTCTGCCAAGAATATGTCATGATGCGACATCCCCCCATGGGTCAGTAATGACTCGGTGCTTGCACAGGGGACTTCCTTTACCTTTTACCTTGACTGCAACAACTGTAATGCAACCTCTAAATGTATCAAGTGGCAAAATAAACAGATACAAGAGAAAAAAGCAAGAGTCCATTAGCACCTATTAGACTAACAAAATTAGTGGTAGAATATGAGCTTTTGTGAGCCACAGCTCACTTCTTCAGATACCTCACTGAGGTCTCTCTCCTTCCCAAATACCTCACTGAGGTCTTTCTCCTCCTCTCTGCTGTGTATCTGAAGAAGTGAGCTGTGGCTCATGAAAGCTCATACCCTACTACTAATTTTGTTAGTCTGATAGGTGCTACTGGACTCTTGCTCTTTTCCACTACTACAGACAGATTAACCCAGCTACCCATCTTGATCTAGATGCAAGAGAGCCAGTGTGGTATAGTAGTTAGAGTGACAGCTAAGATCTGGAAGACCCAGGTTCGAATCCCCACTCTGCCATGGAAGCTTGCCAGATGACTTTGGGCCAGTCACAGTCTCTCAGCCTAACCTACCCGACATGGTTGTTGTAAGGATAAACTGGAGAGGAGAAGGAGGTAGGATGCTTTGGGTCCCTTTGGAGAGAAAGTAGAAAATGAAGTAAATAATTAAATGCCTGCTCTCTTCTTTGGGCATAACCGTTTCTGCATTACAGGCAAAATAAACAGCTCCCAGAATGCCCCAGGCAGGAGAGGAGCCGTGGTCTGGCATTTATTGGCATGGTCCTGCTAATGAGGGAAGGAAAGGAGGCTGCTGATGATAAATAGGTTTGGCAGCAACGGACAGGTCAGGGTGGGTGGAAAGGATGGCTCGAGGCAGTGTGTTAAAAAAGGAAAGTATCAACAAGGGGGTAGGAAGGAGCTTGTTTGGAGGCCAGCAGGGATCAAAAGGCTGTGAGTGGCTCAGAATGTCTCGAAAAGGGCCAGAGGCCACGCTAAAACTTCCATAGCAGCTATAAAGATGAACCCAGAAAGTGCCAAGTGTAGCATAAATCTATATGGCCTCCACCAACCCACAAACACCTAGGCCCCTTTCTGCTGGAAAGCTTTCCCCCACCCACCCCCCTTAGTTCAGTGGCCCATCTGGCATAGCTGGTTAGCAGGCCTGTGGCACAGGGTAGCCAACTCAACATTGGGTAATTCCTGGAGATTTGGGGGTAGAGCTTGGGGAGGGAGGGGGGCTTCGGTGGGTTATAATGCCACAGAATCTATCCTCCCAAGCAGTCATTTTTTTCCCAAGAGAACTGATTATCTCTGTCCTCTGGAGATCTGTTGTATTTCTGGAAGACCTCTAGGCCTATGGTTGCCATTTCCCTGCTAGGGCAAGGGGTCCCCTGCTCCCACCCTCCACTCCCCACCCCCGTTTACCTGGCTGGTGGGGGAGGCACGGGCCTCCTGGGGGCATGCTCCCAGGCAGTGCAAGGTACTCCCATGAGCTAAATCCAGGCCTGTGTTGGGCCTCTGAGGACTCTGCAGCGGCCCAATTCAGGCCAATTCAGGCTGATTTGGATCTGGATTGGGCCAGATCAGGCAGCGGCGGTGGGTGTGCTCCCATGCTCTGCAACAGCCCGTTCCAGGCCGATTCGGGCCGGATCCAGGCTGAATTCCTCCCGATTCGGGCCGAATCATGCCCGAATCGGCTCCCCCATGGAGCGCTTCTGGGGCAGTCATGGCCTGTGTGATGATGTCCTTTCCTGGAAGTGACGTCATCGCACAGGCTCGGGATAGCATGTAGGTGCCAGTGCCCCCACCTCCCGCTGAGAGGACAGGGGGACCTGGCAACCCTATCCAGACCCCATGTGGAGGCTGGCAACCCTATTGTAGCATGCTAGGTCTATCATACAGTGGCTAACTAAGCCCATTTTCCAAAAGCAAGAAGCCCCCGGCATGAAATCGAAGAACCAAGACTTGTGCCTGATGATTAGACTGCTTCTTTTTGCTGGATGAGAAAACCGGCAACCATTTGCTGTATACAGAACTCCCTAAGGTAAATGTATAGGATCCGCCTCTGGTATCAAACAACTGGAAGGGGGCAACCTCTATTTCATAAGTAAAGTCAACAGATTCTGACAGCTTAACATGTTCTCCATCAACACACACTTAGCACCTGCTGCCTAAGGGTAATTTTGCATTTCTCACCCTGGCTGTGTCAGATCCAGAAATCCTTGTTTCTCCCTTATGCAAATATTGTTTCTTCTTTTTGCACCAGTTTCTGTTTCCCTGTTCCAATTTCCCTTCATCAAATCTATGCATCTTTTCCCATGTGCATTTGAGCACGATACATTGTGCATACAATACATCTATAAAGATGCATATATAGACATTCTATATCTATTCTTTCCTAAGACAAGCACCATGTGCATATAACACGTGGGGACTGGCCTGTGACTCAGCAGTAGAACATCTGGTTCAATCCCTGGCCTCTCAATTGGGGCAGAGGTGATGTGCAAATCCTCCACCTGAGACCCTGGCACGTTGCTGCCCATTAGAGTAGCAAATATTGATCTGGATAGACCAAGGAATTGCCTCAGTAGAAGGCAGCTTTGAAAGCCAACAGCAAATAGCAGAGACGAGAAAATGTGAGTATAAAACGAAATGAAACGGGGCTCTTTCCAGAGCTATCCATGCCCAATCTCACTTGACTGTGCAGATCTTGGATGGGCAAACTAAGTGGGAAGTGGTGGGTGAGCTTTCAGGTGCAGCAGGTGCTACAGAGAAGAGGGGAGAAGTGCCAAGCTGCATCTTCATCTATTCCCAGTTCCCTGGACCACGAACCCGGAACTGCAGAACTGAAATGGTGGTTGCTGTCATGACAAGTCAACGACTCCAAGTGAAGGTCTAGATGCTGCATCTCAGCCAGCTGCCTACAGCTCTGCAGAGAGCTATTGATTTGTGGAGAATGGTACCCAGGCAGATTGCAGGGAGGTATTGGATTGAGTGGAAACGCAACGTGTTCCAGGCTCTGTCCTGTAAGTCCTCTGCTTTGAGCTATTAAGGAGCCTCTTTCCTCTCCTTTTTGTTAAACCCCCTGATGTCTTAAACCATTATTGGACTCCATAATAATTCCACTGCACCTGGTACCAAAATGGTTCAGTGCTTTATTGGAGTAGAGAGAAGGCCCTGTCTGAGCCTTGTGTGAGGCCATAACTAGCCACAACCAACATAAGAAGTGGAAGATGAAACTAAAGTAAAGGGATCGTGTTAAAACAACTATACGACACAATAAGGGAACATCACAAAATTCATAACCACCTATGAGAAAACACACAACGTTTGCATATTTCCCTCGTCCCTTTTATGCAAGAAGAAGGAGGTTAAAAAAAATCAAATGGAACTTCTCAGAAGGTCTAGTTGGGACAATCAAACACCAGACGTGGCATCTGCACAACAGCGCTGCCTGTTATTTATTTGCTTTTAAACAATTTCCTATCCCTGTTTCTATCTTTGCTTAAGTGGTTCGCAACCCATGACCATAAAATACAATCGTCAAAATGCAGCCACCAACTCTGCAAATAAAGTCTTCCATCTGCCAAAACTGCATCCAGTCCCCATAATGATTAAAACTTCTTGTGAGTTCAACTAAAAATGCATTTTGCTCCAGTAAAACAGCATCACCATAAACCAGATCGGAGCACTCTGAACTGAGCTTTTTTTGTCAAAACAAGGTGGACCTTGCACAGTTTACCTAACCAGGGAAGAGCAAGGTTCAAGTCCAGTAGCAACTTAAAAACCAAGATTTTCAGAGTCTAAGTAGAATCTTGCTCTTCTACTGCAGACCAACACAGCTACCCACCTGAAACTAACCAGAGAAGGCACTCATTGCATCCTTCCTGAAGGTATATGGAACACATGATCACATGGAGCTGCCTTCTACTGATTAAGATCCTTGGTCTATCAAGGTCAGTCCTGCATGGGACTGGCAGCTGCTTCTCCAGGACCGTTTCCGCACAGCTTACCTTGTTCCAGAAAACAGCGAAATCTCACACGAAATTGTGCGAGAAGACGCTGTTATTGTGCAAAATCGTGCAAGATAACATATGGGGGTCTTGACTTAGAGCTTCAGCTTCAGCATGCCTAAGGCCGCAGGTTCAACCTCCAGTGAAAAGGACTAGGTAGTTGGGGATGTGAAAGACCTCTCTCTGAAATCCTGGGCCATTTCCACATGGCTTACTTTGTTCCAGAAAACAGCGAAATCTCGCACGAAATTGCGTGAGAAGACACTGTTATTGTGCAAAATCGTGCGAGAAGATGCGATAACAGTGTCTTCTCACGAGATTTCGTGCGAGATTTCATTGTTTTCCGAAACAAAGTAAGCCGTGTGGAAACGGCCCAGGATTTCAGAGAGAGGTCTTTCACATCCCCAGCTACCTAGTCCTTTTCACTGGAGGTTGAACCTGCGTCCTTCGGCATGCTGAAGCTCTGCCTCTAAGTCAAGGCCCCCATCTGTAGAGAAGGTACATCTCTGTGTATATATGATTCCTGGGCTTTCCAAAGGAAGGACAACTGCTGGTGAGGACAGATATGAAGGTTATTCCGAGGCGGAAAATGTAAACAGAACAGAGAGCAGAGCGGGATCTCTCCACCAGCTCCATTTCAAGAGGCGGCTGACCATTATGCAGAACGGAGAGCGGGAAAAATCCAATTAGTACAAGGTCTCCTTGGGCAGGGCCAGCAAGCGGAGCTTTCCTCTCTGATTGATATGCTCTCCTCAGAGGTCATGCCAAGGATGAGGTCAGCACAGCTGCCGTCAAAGGCACCTTCATCCTCAGCCGAGTGACTGCCACCATCCTCCTCCTGCGCATCGACAACCAGCCTGCTTGCCAACTTTTGGAAATGCAAGAAGAGAGAAAGGAGCTTTCATGCCTGCTACTGTTTCACAAAATGGAAACAGGGACACCTGTGCATGTGTAACACCTATTTTCACACCAGGTATCACTAATCAAGTAAAAGAAACTTAAGAACAAGAGATTCTTTAATCTCACTGTATTCCTTGTTGGAGTTTTAAAAGAGCCACCGCCCACTCACAGTCAGTAACACTGAGATTTTTGATATGAAGTTAGGAGGGAATTCGTGTGTGTTATGTGCCTTCAAGTCGCCTCCAACCTATGGTGACCCTGTGAATGAAAGTCTTTCAAAATGTCCTATTATTAACAGACTTGCTCAGATCCTGCAAACTGGAAGACATGGCTTCTTTTATTGAGTCCAGCCATCTCATTTTAGGTTTCCTCTTTTCCTACTGCCTTCTACTTTTCCTAGCATTATTGACTTTTCCAGAGAATCTTGTCTTCTCATGATGTGACCCAAGTACGATAGCTTTAGTCTTGTCATTTTAGCTTCTAGGCAGAATTCAGGAGGGGATATGGAGACATGATATTTTGTCTTCATGTGCAAGCATTTTTCACGCGCGCAGTAGAGAAAAGATACATCTTCCCCACTGGGGTCACATCCAGTCATTATGACAAATCCCTTTCTGTCTGTGACAGGCCGACAGAAATTCAGTTCTTGGGCTCATATACTTATTTGTCCACCTCCCTTCCTCCTTTCACATACAGAGCATAATTAAACGTATCCCAGTTTTAGAGGCCTGTGATATTGTTGTTTTTAAACCCTTTTAGGGACCATGTTTAGTCAAAAAGAAGGTTTCCCCAAAATGTACGTGTGTGTGTAAATGTTGCCTGCCTTCCCTACTGGGGTTAATAGCAGTTGGAAGAGAGGGTGTCGTTTCAGAGAAAACACGCAGCTGCTTATCGATTTTGGTTTTACATAAAATTAAACATGTTGAGTGATCTCAGATCCTGAATCAGCAGTTCCTTCACACAGAGAGAGATTATTCATATTTTTCTTGAGTATCAGCTGGCTTTTGTGCGTGTGCGTTTGCTGTTCAGCCTTGGCTTCTGACTTTATGCTCCCCACCTCCCTTTTCCAAAACAGGCAAGTTGTTTATTGCAGGAGAAAGCCTCTGTTCTCCCCATTGCTGGGTCTGCCTGCCTGGCGAGTTAGCGAGAGGAAAGCTTTTCTGTTTTCTTGCCTCAGAGAATGAAATAGCTCACACAAACAAGACATGGTTGTGTAGAATCATAAAGCCATCCCAAAGCCATTACCATGGTGCAGTCACTGGTGGAAAGTGGAAACTCTGTACATAGAAGCACTACTTGGGATGCTCCTCTTCAGGTGGCACATTGGCAAACTCATCTGGTTGGATGATATCCATGTCAGGCACCAATCTGCCAAGTTATTTCCCCTCTATGGCTCATAGAAATGAAGCAGACATAGCATCAGCAAGCCACTAAGGGACAAACAAAAAATTAAAACTCTTCCCCTTTTACTTAACTAATGGAGTTTGCTCAGGACAGGTTTTTATTAGTTTTTATCAGAATATATATCCCTGACAGTGTATGTGTGTAGACCTCAATAAAATTCTAAAGAGGTATACCAAAAATCTTACACCAAAGAGAGAAAATGATCAGTCAGAAAATGGAATCAGAAAATAGAAAGTTTCCCTAGTAAATAGAGGCAGCCAGAATGAAAGAGTTCTATTTTCTGCATTTCAAGGCTATTTCCATTATCTCCACTATCCAACTCAAGATGAAAGGAAATGGAACGTATATGCACCGTTGTTCCAATCATATTGCAGAGTGTATGAAGGGGGGAGTGAATAAAGCTAACTTTTTCAACGTGGTGGTCATGTGAGCATGCACAGAAATGTTGGAATATAGGGGCTGATTTAATTTTGAGAGTCTTGGGAGTACCATTCAAGGCTCCTGAGAATTTTTTAATGGAATTGTGTCAAAATGCTACATTTATCAGTTCAAGAAGCAGCTAAATACTTGTTAACAACCATTGCAATGCTGGTTTTGGCTAGTCTTTGGAAGTCAAAGTATATTCTGAGTAAACTGGATTGGTTAAGGAAAAATTGGGAGATAGTGAATGTAGTTAGGCTTACTGCTTTAGTTTATAAGCAAGAAATTAAAGGTTTGGAGGCACATTGGATTCTGCTGTTATGCTATGTCAAAAGGACTATTGCGAGTAAAAAAGAAGTTTAGTTGCATGCATTGGTCTGTTTTGAATTATATTTGGTAATGTAAGTACCTCCTTATTTTGTATTTATTATCATGTGTGGAAAATATTTTAAATATCTTTTTCCTAGAAACAAAAGAATACGCTCTAATACTGAATGGCAGGTCTAAACCCTCATTCATCTACTCGTCTCCCAAATTACATTCTCAGCCGCATCTGTTTCATTTGCTCGCAAATGAACTAAGGCCTGTTGGCAGTAGCAGCTCAGGATTAGCAAGTTTATCTTGTACAAAAAATGGTAATGCCTTGCAAAACCCACATCTTCTCTCCACTAAACACTATTACCACGAATTTCCAAACTGACTGTCACTCCCTGGCCAGCCCTGATACTTAAGATTCTCTTCCCCTGTCCCTGATATTTTTACCAAAGCCAGCCACTTCTCTTATATTTTAAACCCCATCCTTTTTCTATTGTCCTCAACGAGCCTGTGAGACAAATTAGGAGATTCCTGTTCTCTTCACCACAGAGGCAGAGAAGAAAGAAAAATCAGGGGGCTATCCCCAAGAAAACTAGTAATATAGAGCAGGATAACTCAGATGTTGCTTTGAGGGCTGTCGGGCAGCAACTGAGCAGTTTTATAGCTAGGGTCGCCACATGCCAGCTCCAACTTGGGAAATTCCTGGAGGTCTTGTGGGTGAAACCTGGAGAAACCTGGAGAAAGTGGAGTTTGGGAAGGGAAAAGATCTTGGCATGGCATAATTCCATAGAGTCCACCCCCAAAATAGCCATTTTCTCCAGGTGAACTGATCTCTGTGGCCTGGAGATCAGTTGTAATTCCGGGAGATCTCCAGCCACTACCTGGAGGCTGGCAACCCTAGTTGGTCATTGTTATTTTTCCTGGAGTTCAGGGAGTGATTACATGAGGAAAGTCCAGGTTTGGGTCCCGGGATGGGTTTCAGCACAGGTTGAGGGCAGAGTGCTCTCCGCGGCCACCATTTCAAGTCACCTCTAAAGAAAGATTCGGGCCCAGCAGCACCATAAAGACTAACTAGATCTCCAGGGTTTGAGATTTTGAGAGTCAAAGCTTCCATCATCAGATACAAGTAGGAAAGGGACAAAGAGAGCTCTAACTCTCAAAAACTCACAACCTGGAAATCTACTCGGTCTTTAAGGTGCTGCTGGACCTGAATCTCGCTTCTCTCCTACAGACCAACATGGCTACCCACTTGAAATCACCTCTAAGGACTGCTGTATTCAACTGGGCCCTAGAAGTTCAAAGTTCGCAGTGACCTTTGTCTCCTCCGGTCAGGACGACTTACCCTTTCTTAGTAAGAGAGCACCATTTGTGAGATTCCATATAGATGTAAAGATGGCAGTGGGGAAAACACTGTTTCTTTTCTAGGCCAAAGGTATAATAAAAATACAAAGGAAATCCCATGACCAGCGTCCCAAAACCCATTTTTGGCAGCCCCGTAAGGGCCTTTGCAATTGTTGTTTAGCCACTTTATATTGCAAAGTCAAAACTAGTTTTCTTTTCCTGCTGTTCCTAGCAACTTTTTGTGTAATTTTATAAACCTTTATCATTTCCACCCCCCCTCAAAGGAAAGATGCTCCAATCCTTTAATCATCTGCAGTTCCTCCGGCTCTTTTTCTACGAAATGATCCCTGGTCATTATAATAATGGCTGTTTTATTTTCGGTCTCACAGATAACCCAGTGGGCTCTGTCTGCTTTCCTGAAGAGGTTTCCCAGGGGATGCAAGCCGACTGAAATCAGGCAGAACTTCTGTTAACAATAAACAATGAGAAGTCCGTAACTGAGATTTCGAAATGATATTTCCTGATAACATTCTCAAGAAATGAATTTGTGAGTGCCAAGCAAGGACTTCTGTGATTCCAGTCTCTCCCAGGAAATCCAGGGATGTGCCTCCAGAATATTATTAGTGCCAGCACTGTACTCTTGAACATATACTGCACCATGGTATACCTCTGGATGTGTCCAAACTAGGTTTGCCAGGTCCTCTTACCCTCCCAGCAGGAGGCTGGAGACCTGGCACCTAGCTAAGTTGCTTTCCTCTCATGTGCGCTTCCAGACTGCATGATGATGTCACTTCTGGGAAGTGACATCATCGCGCAGGCCACGTGCTGCCCTGGGAGCACTCCTGTGCTCCTCGGGGGGCCAAATTGGGCCCAATTCAGCCCAAATTGGGCCACTGTGGAGCACAGGAGCACTCCTGTGTGCCGTAGTGGTCCAATTGGGGTCAATTCAGGCCCAAATCAGGCCGAACTGGACCACTGCGGCACATGGGAGCGCTGCTGTGCTCTGTAGCGGCTCGATTCGGGCCGATTTGGGTCCTATTTGAGCCAAATGCAGCCCAATTTGGCCTGAATTCAGGCTGCTGCGGTGCACAGGGGTGTGTGCTGCATGCCCCGGGAACAAGGTGCGCATCCCAGGAGGTGCGCTTCTCCCCTCCCGCCGGCTAGATAAGCGAGGGTGGGGCGTGGAGGGTGGGAGCGGGAAATCCCCCACCCCCAGCAGGGCGCTGGCAACCCTGGTCCAAAGAATCCTATATATCGACTTCCTAGAAACCCCACGCTGCTTCTAAATTACTGGGACCTAGGGAGAAGGAATTCAGGTAGCTCTTCAGATCTGCTTTTTAACAAGAAAAGCATTCCCTTCCCCAGTAGTTCACAAGATCCCACCCGCTGCCTAAGTAGGTGTCCTTTCTCTCCCTAATTGCCCAACAGGGCCTAGAAATCCAGAGCCAGGCCTCCTACCCTTTTCCTCATATGCCTCGGCTGTTTGCACAGCTAAAACCCCGTTGAACATGATCCCTGTCTCGAGTCTACTCCTCGCATGGGGGTGATTAATCGAGCTTCTCCAGTAAAACAAAAGGCCATTAAGACCTTTTAATATTTGCTTTTCCTACTCCCTGCCTACTTCATTTCATAGTTCAGTGCAAGTTCTGTCTGTATGAGTGTGAGGATCCCTCCCACCCAGCAAGGAATTAATAAAGCTAGGGAAAAGCCGTATTGATTTTGGACTCGCTGTTTTCCAGGGTTTGGAGGAAAATCCCTGAGCAGTAAGGGGGGGGGGCTACCCTCCGTCCTGCCCACCCTCACTTAGCTATTTGCATGAAGCTAATGGGAAGCTGCCCAGTGATGTCACCAGAGCTCCACGGCTGCTTACTGAAGTCATTGCTTAGTGTGCGGCCAAATGCACGTCCTTTCACCCTGGGGCAGCCTTGGGGATTCTGGGGTCCTGGACAAAAGCGCAAGATTGGGTTCCAAAATCACTGTCACCCCACTGCTGCCCCCCTGCCACTGAGGCCAAGCAATGGGCAGCCCTTACCCAAGGAAAGGTACATAGGATAGGAGCCACTGCCGAGAGCCAGCTGCCCATGTCCCAGATGGGGCAAGTCAGGGCTCATTTCGAGGGGGAACACCCTGGAACGCAATTCCAGCAGTTCCCCAAAGAGGTCACAGGACAGGTGGCCCCACCCACCTGACTCTCAGCCATTTTGGGCCTGTTTCGGCCTGGATGGGGCTGAAACGGCCCAGCTCAGGCCTCTGACGGGTGATGGATCACTCTCCCACTCAGCAGCGGCCCGATCCTGACCATTTTGGGCCCCTTTTCATCCATTGCCATCCCCTTTTTGCCATTTTGGGCCCAATTTTGGCCCTGAATGGCCAGGATTGGGTCCAAAGCAGCCATTATAGGTGCTGGCAAGGGGCGTGGCATATGCTAATGAGCTATTCTAATGAGTTCCTCCAGCTCTTTTTCTACGAAATGACTCCTGGGGCAAGTGCAAGTGGGAGAAAGATCTCTGCCCTTCTTCTTCTTTTCCTCTCTCTTTAGGGGAATGGGTGGGTGGACCCCTCAGCATAGAGCACAGGTCAGCTGTCCCTATTGCCTACTGGTTAAGACCACCCTTGTCCCCACTGGGAAAATAGGACCCTTGGGGTGGAAATACACATTACTAAGTACCCAGGGATGCTCAAGTGAGCCTCATTTCACATTGCATTCTAGCGACCCCGGGGAGGGAGCAGAACATTAACGGATGACCAACTTCATTTCACTATCGTAGGCTTCCAAGTTTTCTGTCTCAGCAGCCAGATTCTGGAACAGAGTGCTTTCCCCCCTTTGCGATGGAAATATTCCCTCCGTTGATTCAGAGGCAATCTAAGCAGGGAGAGAAGGCCTAGGAGGAACATCTTAGCAGCTGTTGAAAGGAATTTGTTTTCTCCTTCCTCTTTCAAGTACCTTCCAAAATGGACAGATCCACGAGCCCTTAGGTGTGAGCTGAGGGGTACGGCTCACTTCTTGCATCTTTGAACAAGCCAGTTAATGAGTCCTTGGAAAGCTACTTTGGGGGCAAGCCCCATTTGCTTGCTGCATAGCTGCTTTGGGTCCCTCCAGGGAGAAAAACGGGGTATAAATAAATAAATATTAACACAAATATAAATCAGCACATGCTCTAGAATCTGACATTCTTCACAGCACCCACAGCCTGTGATGACAGGTGGGCAGTTGAACTGAGAAAGATGGCTCTTGCGGTCTGCTCCGGAAGGTGTGGTTTGTCTGTGGATCATGGATCAACCCTGGCGAATCGTCCCACAGCCTGTATCGTTACAGGAATGGCACCAGTCACCCCTGTTTGCTTCACATGAGAGTCCGAAGGTTCATCTCATCTGATTTCCTAAGAGGAGCTGGCGAGATGCTTCATAAAGGAGCAGGCTGTGAGAGAAAGACCCCCCTCCCTTCAAGCAACAGTTACTCAGAGGCGCCATGCCTCTCAGACTGGAGATTCCATTTAGCTGTCAAAACTAATGGCCTTTGATGGACCTCCCCCTCCATGAATTTATCTAATCCCCCTTTTAAAGCCCTCTCAGCTAATGGCCATTGCCTGATCTTGCGACAGCGAACTGCAGAAGTGAATTATGCATGCTGTGACAGGGTGCTTCCAAAATTCTCATCGTCTGAGGATCCAACCAGATGTAACGTTGGAAGTTCTGTGAAAGGAGCTTACAGACTTTGTTTCCTTTAAATAGCAGGTGCGTGCGGAGGAAGGTAAACAGTGTGAGGAGAAGAGTTGAGTCCCAATTGCCCCCATGCAAGTTCAAATCAGAGCTCCAGAACTTATTTTTTTATTTTACTTCATTTTTTTCTTAAAGTCCAAAGCAACATACATCATTCTCTTCTCCTCCATTTTTTCCCTCGCAACAACCCGGTGTGGTAGGTTAGGCTGAGAGTATGTGACAGGCTCAATATCACCCAGCAAACTTCCATGGCAGAGTGGGTAACTGAACCTGGGTTGCCTAGATCCTAGCCCATCACTCTAACCACTACACCATACTGGCTCTCTTTATTTAAAGGGAGGGGGGAGGACACTCCATTGACTGTTTCCTGGCAACCACTTACTGGTCCCTCAAAACATTTCTTACCCAAAGCAAAGAGACAAGCCTGGCTTTTCTCAGCTTCATTGAGGCAGGAGCACGAATTCATAACCAGCAGAGGCCCATTTAAGGAGGATCCTTGGCATGCAGTCTCTGTCATTGAACCTCCCTACAGTTTGCAATAGGGCCCAGCTGTTTGTGGCAGCCATTTTTAATCGCTCTGTCTCCCAGTGGCAGCCATTTTGTTTTGGCACCCACTATTTGTTGTCAAAACTCTCATGTGTCCACAGATTGGATTCCCCGAACCACTACACCACACCTGTCTTCCTTCTGGCCTGGCAACAAACCAAGAGGATATATTGTTCTTCTTATGACATTCTCCCATGGCAGCTTTACTTCCCATGAAAAGAATATTCAGGTATGTAGAAGGAAATACACAGGAAAATTCTAGGAACAGATGGCAGGAACAGATTTCAGAGCACAGCTTTAACCAGGATAATCTTCACTTGGAAAGGAAAGTTCTTTTTCCCCTCCCCTATTTCTTAATATATTCTCAGCAGGTCTCTCCCTGCTGATGGAATTCAAAAGGCTCCCGTGCAGAATTGATAGCCGTGCTGTGTTCCTGTATCCCCCACATCTTTCACAGATAATCTTCTGGGAAAAGGGAAGGAGACAAACTTATGAAAAAGTGACTGACATTTAAATCAGAAGACACAAAGAAAGAAATTGCTGTGCAAATAATTGTCTTTAATTAGAAATTATGTCTTCACTGGTGACAGGAAATGACACAGTGATACGCTGTGAAAATAGAAACACAAAGCTGCCTTTTACCCAGCCCAGTCGCTGGACTGTCTAACTCACAGCATCAGCTACGGCAACTGGCAGCTGTTCCTCCAGGATTTCAAGCCGAGAATGACCTTTCTCGAGCTCTACAGGATGAGATCTTCCAACGGGAGATGCCAAGGATTTAATCTGGGGCCTTCTGCATGAAAAGAAGGGTCTCTACCATGGATCCATCCTAGTTATAAATGAGTGTCCTATACTTTAGGACCTGATTCCTACTCAATATTCTGCTTTCTTTCTTGGGAGGGCTAATCTGATGGGGATATGTGAGGACCAGAGCTTAAAGGGGGTTCTCCCCTATTTGGGGGGTGGGTAATAGGGCCAAGCTACACATGACGAATGACACTTGAACGGCAAGTGGATTTAGTGGAGGGCAAGTGAACAGGGAGAAATACACTTGCTGTTCAAGTGTCATTCGTCATGTGTAGCTTGGCCCATAGACTCATGGCCGATCCCAGAGTTTATCTGCCTAAAAAACAAACCAAAAAAAGTCATGTGGTACCTTGACTTGTGGTAACAAATTGTGACCCCTAACAAAGAGGCAGCTGGTTCCTGGAAGTTTGGGCTAGAAGATTTTGCTACAGCATAGCTCTCTGCAACAGACTAACAGTGCAATCCTAAACCAAGTTACACCTTTTTAACCCCATTGACTACAATGGGCACAGAAGGGTGTAACACTGCTTGGGACTGCACCGCAACACAGTTACCTTCTCAGAATCAATCTGCGATTATGTGTTGCACCTCCACCACACCAGTTTGTCACTAATATTGTAGCTTTCCTGACAACAGTACTAATTTGGCTGGCAAAATACTGTCTGTCTTGCTTAGGATGTCACAACTTCCCTGGCACATGCTAAATCCAGAAATGCAAAAAAAAATCATTAGCATTTCAGGAGAGAGAAGTCGGATGATTGCGCAAATGTACAAACGCCTAACTTATTCATATGTAAAATTCCATTTTGAAGTTGTAGAGAAACGTGTGTGTTGAGATGGCTTTTTTGGAACTGTTCGGTATATCCCCAGTGACCCCCTCCTCTCCACCCCTAGCTAGAGCTCCCTTTGATTCTATCAGGCATTGTGTATGTTGACAACTCTTATTTCTATTTAGACAGGTGTTCGGCAAGAATGCTTCTGACATTTGCCACATCCTAATTTCGCTATGGCTTTTGAAGTCCCAAATCGTTTCCAACGTGGACTCAACGCTCAAGGAAACTTCTGGTGTTCTGTCTGCAGATTTTACATGCAGAACTACCGTGCAAGTGCATTTTGTCAAAATTTGTAGTTCCCCTTGTTGCTCCAACATGCACATCTGCATTAAATAAAACAGCACCGAAAACCAAATGATCCCTCCTTCCTGCCATACATTTCAATTGCTGGTTCTGTGTTTTTTAGGTATGTATTTTGCTGTTCGTTTGAATTGGTTTTATGAGGTGTTTTATAATGTTCTGATTTTAATTGTTAACTGCCTTGGTGGCCCTGACTGGGCAGAAAAGAGGGGTACAAATATTGTAAATAAATAAAATAATTTGAAAACTGTTTGATTTGATTGTATGCACAATTTAGGAAGAGTTTGCTCAGAAGCACATGTGTGCATCAGTAAAACACAGCACAAAAGGGTCCAGGTGCAATAATGCATACATCCCTTCAAGATTGCTTTTTTGTAGTGTTTGAAGCAGCTGACAAATATCGATAATCCAATTGGTTCTAATGATTCTCCAGAGCACAGAGGTGAAATCTGGAATAAGAAGGGACAGAATGAGGCAGATTATTTCAGGCGTTGTGTTTAGGTACTGGGATTGAGTTTAAATTGGTTCGTCCTGATTTGAGATCTGCTGGTTCGATTTGCAGAGCTCTGTTTATTAAACTTTGCATGATTGGTATCAAACAGTGCAAACCTATGCCTGTTGATTTCAACGAGAGCAGAATGGAGATACTCTGCTCTGGCATACCAAGTTGTAAATCGTTTAAATTAATTTTCATTTCAAATGTTGCAATTTTTTATTGTCAGACATGACACTAACTCTTTGGGTGAGCTGTCAGGATGCTAGAAATGAACGAAATAAAATATTATACACCATCAGTCTCTAGGTGAAACATGACATGATTATACCACTTAACTGCAGCATCAGCTCAATCCTTTGCCAAGTTAGGTGTACTTAAACCTGCAGATCTGAATGGGCTTCGGTGCCCTTCATTTTTTACAGGATCAGGTGTAGACAGACCACAAGACAATTACAGTTCACATAATAGAGAGATTGCCGGTGAGCTTCTTGTGCGAACCATTTCCAAGTCCAAAGTTGTTGAAAGTCAATAGAAAACAACAGAACAGCCACACAGAGTTTGAGAAGTTCCAGTGGCTAGGATTGCACTGATGAAAACACAATGTCACAGGTGCAGGTCCAGCTAAGGATATACAGCGCCGCGTATATATACTGGGCTGCAGACAAGGTAAATCAAGTTCGATTTGCTGCCACTGCCTGCAATCCAATGCCCTCGAAGCTTTGACCAGCAGTAACAAAAAGTGATCTGAATTAGTGCTTCAAACACTTCTCTCCCAAGGTTTTCCTGCTCAGCCGAGCCAATGGGAGCTTTCAGATCAACTGACTTGGTATTTT
This sequence comes from Eublepharis macularius, assembly GCF_028583425.1. Taxonomy (NCBI): domain Eukaryota; kingdom Metazoa; phylum Chordata; class Lepidosauria; order Squamata; family Eublepharidae; genus Eublepharis; species Eublepharis macularius. The sequence continues at coordinate 32,562,640 of NC_072807.1, read as the reverse complement.
GAATGCACTTGATGGGCAATTCCCTCCCATGATATTTGAGCTAGGCCTGATATAGCCAACCTTCAAGTGGAGACTGGAGATTTCCCTGAATTACAACTGATTTCCATTTCTGAAGAAGTATGCTGTGTCTCACGAAAGCTCATAACCTACCACAAATTTTGTTAGTCTTATAGGTGCTACTAGACTCTTGCTCTTTTCAAGTGATTTCCAGATTACAGAGATCAGAAAATGGCTGATTTGAAGGGGGTGCTCTCTGAGTTACCCCAGCTGAAGTCCCTTCCTTCTCCTAACCCAACCCTCCCAAAGTTCCACCCCTTAATATCCAGGAATTTGTTTTCTGGGACCAGGGCTCAGGAAAATCACATTGGCTATCGAGGGAGTGTTCTTACTGAAAATCTGAAAACATTATTCTTAACACCATAGTCCTATTCACAAAATGATCCCTGATTGGTTGAGAGAAACCATGTGGCTCTCAGAGAAAGAAAATGGCTCCATAACGAGATGGAAACATGATATCGAAGCATCAGCAGAAAGGACAAATGAAAACATTGAGCAGAATTAGGAGCAAAGGTGAATATAGTAGAGGGGGGCCTAGAAAATAATCCTCTCTCTTGATTGGAATGGGACGAAGATCCATCAATCACAGCTTCATTTTTGCTGTTTTTCAGTTTTTGACATTATAATCATCCTAGCGGCTTGTTTAACTAAGTTCTTGGCAGTCCCTCAAGCTCGCTTAAGCCATTTTTACGGTTTCTTTTTTTACAAGCGACTTTGGGCAGCTTATTGGTGGCCACCAGGAAGGGTTTAAATTTGCCAGCAATCTGCTTGGATATATCTACGATACTACAGGTACCTCATGCCAAAAGAAAGTCCATGCAGCTGAATAAAAAAAATGCTGAAGACAGCTAAGCATGGCTGTCTTTGGCCAATCTACTGTTCTTCCAGAGTAAGGGTAAACCACAGGCTGGATTCAAAGAACACATGGTTTTTCTCTAAAATAAACCACAGAGCCCATCTTAAACGGTTGATGGTCACCACAGTCAAAGACTCAGGGCCAAGCTACAAGTAATGAATGACACTTGAACGGCAAGTGTATTTCTCCCTGTTCACTTGCCCTCCACTCAATCCACTTGCCATTCAAGTGTCATTTGTCACTTGTAGCTTGGCCCTCAGCTTCAAAATTAATTAACTGTAAGGGGGGAAGGGGGGAAGCATATGCTATTTAGGTAAAGGTAGGTAAAGGTAGTCCCCTGTGCAAGCACTGAGTCATTACTGACCCATGGGTAGACATCGTATCATGACGTTTTATTGGCAGACTTTTTACGGGGTGGTTTGCCATTGCCTTCCCCAGTCATCTACACTTTACTGGGTACTCGTTTTACCAACCTCAGAAGGACGGAAGGCTGAGTCAACCCTTAGCTGGCTATTTGAACCCAGCTTCTGCCAGGATCAAACTCAGGTTGTGAGCAGAGCTTGGGCTGCAGTACTGCAGCTCACCACTCTGCGCCACGGGGCTCTGGGGAAGGCAATGGCAAACCACCCCGTAAAAAGTCTGCCAAGAAAATGTCATGATGTGATCTCCCCCCGTGGGTCAGGAATGGCGCGGTGCTTGCACAGGGGACTACCTTTACCTTTTATATGCTATTTACAAACTACGTTATCACCCTGTGATTATACTCATGAAAATGTACCAATTCGATTTACATTGCAAGCTGTCAAGTCACAACCAAGTTATGGCAACCCCACCAAGTGGCTTTCAAGGCAAGTGAGAAGCAGAGGTGGTTTGCCATTGCTTTCCTCTGCAAAGTCTTCCTTGGTGGTCGCCCATCCAAGCACCGACCCTGCTTTGCTTCTGAGATCTGATGGGACCAGGTTATTCCATACCACCTTTCCTCCCTCTCCCATTTAAGAAACTAAAATTTTAAAAAATCCCAACCCTCCAATTAACTTTACTATTTCTTGAATTTTGATAGAGAGAGGGAAATGAGTCATCTTCCCAGTAGATGGGCTTCTGTGGTCCTTTTGATCCCAACCAATATATGCATTGAAAATGCCTAATGGAATATGACAGTGTTGACTCTCCACCTCCATAACTGGTGTCCAGGTCATTCCGCATGGATTCCAAATAATACCTGGCGTTTGGGGAGGAAATGTAGAGGCTAAAAATAATTATTTTTACCGCACACCTTATTGAAAGGAACCAAGATCAACCTTTTTTTAATTCTCAGTTTTCAGTCTCATATCAACAAGGATGGTATGCCCACCAACTGGCCTTGTCAGCTGTTCTAACTGTAGGACGGATCCAGGCTTTAGACCCAGGTAACAATTTATTTTCTGTGTCAACCATCCAAGTCTCCTGGAGACCAATTAAATCAAACATCTCAAGTAACCCATAAAAAAATCACCGCTTAAAAAGTGTGAATTCCAGCCTGCAATATTCCAGTATAAAAATAAAGAGCTTGCAATCACCCAGAGGTTTTAAAGGAATAACATGTAAGGCATTGAGGAGATATGACCCAACCCTTTCCAGAGAAGACTTGCTATAAATATATGAATAAAGAGTGAGCTAATATCCATCAGAGTTTTGAGATTTCGGGAGCTGAGGCCAAAGGGTATCGGTAACTGGCTGTACGGTCAGCCAGGTTCATAACTCACAATGGCTGCTTCCACACACGTTGGATAATCCACTTTCAATACTCTTTAGTGAAGATTTGAAACTGATTTTCCATGTGTGGAACAAAAAATCCACTTCTAAAGGATTACGGAAGTGCATTGAAAGTGCATTATTCAACGTGTGTGGAAATGGCCAATCAGTAGGGCAAAGGCGAAGTAGTGAACAGCTAGGAAATATGCATATATGAAGCAACCTCATGTGGTGCAGTGGTTAGAGGGTCAGACTAGGATCTGGAAGCCCTAGGTTTGAATCCCCACCCTTCCAAGGAAGCTCCTTTGCTGACCTGGAGCCATCAATCACTCTTTCTCTTCCTTACATACTTCCCAGGGTTGTTGCTGTGAGGGTAAAATGGAAGAGTAGAGACTGATGTTGAAAGCCTCTTTTTGTTGGGGGGGAAACAGGGCATATCTAAATATACCCATCTAGACCAGGGGTGGGCAAATTGCGGCCCGCGGGCCACATGCGGCCCGCTACAGAGCCACATGCGGCCCGCCAAGACAGTCACCTACCGGGCGCCTGGCACCGAAAGTTAACTAATGAATGCAATCATTTTAAAAGGTGCGGCCCTCTGCTAACCTCCGCTCCCACAAAGTGGCCCCCAAGCCAAAACAATTGCCCACCCCTGATCTAGACCAATACTGTTGATCCAGTCAGTTTGGTGTAGCGGTTAAGAGCAGCAGGACTCTAATCTGGAGAGCTGGGTTTGATTCCCCACTCCTCCGCTTGAAGCCAGCTGGGTGACCTTGGGTCAGTCACAGCTCTCTCAGAGCTCTCTCAGCCCCACCCACCTCAAAGGGTGATTATTGAGGGGATAATAATAATAACACACTTTGTAAACCACTCTGAGTGGGTGTTAAGTTGTCCTGAATGTATATAAATCGAATGTTATTAGTTCCCCAAATTCTACCACCCACTACATGAGATCTTTTCATTAGAGATGCTAGCCATTAAACCGGTAAGAGGGGCACTTTCTGCTTACATATCATGTACTCTAATAGGAAGCCACACATAATAGAAAGATCATGCACTCGTTCTCCCATTGTGGATACACATGCACTGCTAGGGAGACAGAGTGCACTTGAAAATAAGACCACACAAGAAGTAAGTCGTTTGAGCATCCCCGTGTAAGTTGTCTTGTGCAGAGAGACTCCCTTCCCACAAACCACCTCCTTCTGTTGGTGCATTATTCTACGAGCCACAACTGCAGGCTGCAGAGCCAGAATTCCAAGGTCTGTCCAAAGATTCTGAATCGGTGAAAGGGAAAAATAACAACACTGCAGATAAATAGGGGCTGGGAGAAGAAAGATTTCAGCCTGCCATGTTGACTCGGCAATTAATAAAACGGATGAAGAAGATTCTGAAAACTCCGCAGGAGAACAGAAACCTCGGCCCTTCCTTGGTTCCTCTGAGGCTGTTGTGCCATCCACGTGCTCTAAAGTACATTTATTGATTTCATAATGCTTTTAAGAAGCACCATTATTATAGCGCTCGGGAGCCATTGATTCTAATCCAGGGCAGCTCAGCAGGGATTAAAGAAGTCAAAACTCTGGACTGCTTAGGAGAGTCCATCTGGGATTCCCTCGTGTTGGTTTGTTTTAAAATAACCTTCAGAGTCATGATGACAGCAGCTGTGAAATGCAGCTAGAAATCGTATCCTTTGTTATCCTTTCCTGTGCTGCACTTTGATCTGTTCTTCAACCCCTTGTGTTGTCCAAGAGTCATTTACCACTTTGTGGAGAGAGTGTCAGGCTGTAACCAGGATGCAGTTAGTGTAGCAATTCGAAGATTAGGCTAGGACCCGAGAGAACCAGGTTGAAATCTCCCCTCTGTGAAATGGGTAACCTTGGCCCAGTCACAGACTGTCAGCATGGCCTACCTTCAGGGCTTTTTTTCAGCTGGAGTGCCGTGGAACGGAGTTCCGGAACCTCTTGAAAATGGTCACATGGCTGGTGGCCCCGCCCCGTGATCTCCAGACAGAGGGGAGTTTAGATTGCCCTCCGCATGAGGGCAATCTAAACTCCCCTCTGTCTGGAGATCAGGGGGCGGAGCCATCAGCCATGTGACCATTTTCTCCAAGGGCAACCCACTGAGTTCCACCACCTCTTTCCCCAGAAAAAAGCCCTGCCTACCTCACAGGGTTGTAATGAGGACAGCATGGAGAGGAAAGGAGATTCACGTACACTGCTCTGAGAGGCTCGGAAACAAGACAGGATTTTTAAAAATGCAAGAACGCTCCTCTTTCAAGCCCCCACCAGACATCCCCTCCCCTGAGAAGATGCCAATTAGAAATGAAATGCATATAGAAAGACTGATTTGAATTTCCAATCACCACAAATGAAAGTTAGGGTCCTAAAGCTTGCACACAGACAAGCCTTAAAATATTTAATGTGAAGTACAATTAAAACTTAACCTTCACACGGCGATTCAAGTCCAGGTGCTGGTTTTTCAAAGGACGCCTGTCTCCAAAGAATTACTCTGGGAGCATTTGAATCCATTTGATTGATCTCATTAACGTTTGATTTAGGAAAAAATGGTGAATTTTAAATTGGTACTCTCCATTGGGGAGGGAAGGTGGCACGGTATAGCATGATCAGATCACATCTCGGAAGCTAAGCGTGGTCCGTACTTGGATGGGCGACCACCAAGGAGGACTCTGCAGAGGAAGGCATTGGCAAATCACCTCTGCTTCTCACTTGCTTTGACAGCCCCTTTCTGAAGTTGCCATAAATCTGTTGCAGCTTACATACCTCCATAAGCCGTCTGCATGGAGTTCTCTCACAGATGATGGGTTACTTGTTGAATATTCTTCCCACAGCTGCACGGCACTCCCCTGCTGGCTTTGTACCACAATAATGTCATGTTAGTTTAAGGACGTGCAGGGCATGTTGGTTAAAACACAGCAGATTGCAACTTGATGGCACAGACACACACACCCTGTCCCTTCCCCGCTTTCGAGCATTAACCTGAATCATTTTCTGATCGCTTTATTCTTCGGAGGGCATTTGGTTCTCAAAAATGGATGCCCAGATATTCATGTTCTGCTCGTCAGTTTTCATTGAGCAGTTGGACAATGAATGAGTAGCTTGAACCTGTTTAGCAGTTTATTTTCTGCATAGTCAAATGGTACCATGCAATCGTCAGCATTAAACACATGCGCATTCTCACACAGCCTGTTCAGGCGCACTGTTCCAACATGTTTACTGCAGCATAATGCCTCTTCCTTCCATTCACCAAAGACAGTACAGATTACCTGGCAGGCTTAAGTAGCTGCTCAGATCAATGCTCCATCTAGACCAATAAGAGTTGATAGTACAGCAAACGGCCCATATTCTCCAACTCAAATCATTAGAATATCAAAGGCTGTTCAAGTACTACGAACACAATCCATGCCTATATATCATCATTAGCTAAGTTTTAACAGCCTTCGTGACTAGCGAAGCAACAAGAAAGCATTTGGAGAGACGTTCAGACAGCTGGGTCAAGACAGAGCGGAGACAATCATAGCGAAGAACAAAGCAACAACTGAGACTGTGACAAAATGTCAGCGTAGATCTGATCTCTAGCATTCTGCATGGCAACTTAGCCTTCAGCTCTTAGAGGAAAGCAGGCACAGTCTTCTAACAGAGATTTTTACCCCTGAAAAGCTTACCCTCTAGGAATGCTTCCAAAATTGTCTTTGTCCACATTTGTCCCACCTGAATTCTGAAGCTCTGAATTATTTGGCTTTGTTGACATTGAACCAATGCATTAGGGATTCTCTGCTGCTGTCCTTGTTTAATAATTTCTGAATTTTGTACAAGATACGCATGTTTTGCTGAAGTTTCCAGTTCCTCTATATCTCCCCCCCTCCTCTCCATTACTGTTGCTCATTTGTGCATTCCTAACACACTGCAGTCAGGTGGGTAACAATGCAAAAAGAATGTTGGTATCACAATTCAGTTTGTTTGGTATTTTGCCCAGGGTGCAGGAGCACATCAAGAAAACACCACAGAAAAAAGAATCTTGATGTCATCCTAAAATGACATCAATGTTGCTTTCTCGGTGTCAGCAGCGTCCATGTGTATATCCGAGGGAGTGAATGTAGTAAGGAGGAGACAAAAATGAAAGAATTGGGCAGCAGAATGCACAAAGTCCTCCTGGCCTCTACCAGAGCCAGGGCCTTTTCGGTCCTGGCTCCGACCTGGTGGAACTCTCTGTCTGAGGAAACCAGGGCCTGGTAGGATTTGTTATCTTTCCGACGGGCCTGCAAGATGGAGATGTTCCGCCAGGCATTTGGTGGGGACTAGGCTGTCCACTCGCCGGCCATACCACTGAAGACCGTCCACCACCCATGCAGGAGCTCATAAGTGTGATGCAGGGCATGATGCAAGAGCCAAGCCCCTGCGCCTGAAATGCTGTATTTTAATATTTATATCTGCCAGTTGAGAAATTTTAATTGTATAATTATATATGGAATAGTGTTTTAATGTTTTTATAATGTTTTTATTGTTTTTAAACTTTATGTAAAAATTGGATGTTGTTACACCGCCCTGAGCCTGTCTGACGGGGAGGGTGTTCTAGACATGTAATAAAATAAATAAATAATTTATGAAATAATATTAGAAATTCTAGTTACGCTGCTGTTCCAAAGGAGGGGAAAACAGAGCAAAGCAAAACTCATGGGATTGCAAATGATCTGAACAGACGAGATCAACTCATCCTACACCTTGAAGGATATATGTAGGTCAAGTAAGAAAACAACTGTAAAAAACATAAGAGGGAGGTGATTATGGCAATTAAAATGAACACCCTTTTATTTCATTTTTGGGTGCAGGTGGTTTTCCCGCTGGTTGGCTCAGCCATCCCTAAAATATCACCATTTCTCCACCTGGCAATGAACACAAAGTCTCCAAATAGAAAGGAGCTGGAGTAACTTATCACTGGAAACACTTTGTTCTTGCAAGCGCAAAATACCCAATGAATCAGATTCTAACAAAAAATCATAAATAAACATGGAGGGAAAGATGAGCAAGTGAGGGGAGAGAGAGAGATTGTGAAGGGAGGCCATAAAATGTACCTCTCATAACAATTCAAGGTGATTAATCCGTCAGTGGCTGCTAGTCAACAGCTCTGAATCCCCAGCCTACACAATGGAATAATAAAGATGAAATCTACTCTTCAACAGGAAAATGCTACAACAGGAAGTATCTGATTAATGCTGGTTGTGCACTGGCCATCAACACATTCGAGGCTCAGTGTAGTATTTAGGTTGGATTCATTCCTTGACCCTAGCCAGGGCCGTTTCCAGACGGCTTACCTGCCTCCGGAACGTCGCGCCATGTTGCGGGGAAAACGCGAAATATCGTGTTTTCTCGCGTGAGTTTTGCGCGACGTCGCGCAAAACTTGCACGAGAAAACCCCGCAACATGGCGCGACGTTCCGGAGGCAGGTAAGCCGTCTGGAAACGGCCCAGGAGTCCAGAAGACCTTGAGCAAATCGGACCATTCTCTCTGTTCTTTCGGAGGGCTTTGGTACACAGTGAGCCAGTTTGGTGCAGTAGTTAGGAGTGGCAGGACTCTAATCTGGAAAGCCAGGTTTGATTCCCCACTTCTCCACTTGAAGTCAGCTGGGGGACCTTGGGTCAGTCACAACTCTTCTAGAGCTCTCTCAGCCCCACCCACCTCACAGGGTGATTGTTGTTAGGGGGATAATAATAACATACTTTGTAAATTGCTCTGAGTGGGTGTTAAGTTGTCCTGAAGGGCGGTATAGAAATCAAATGTTGTTGTTGTTACTGTTGTTTTGTTAGTGCAAGAATCAGATGTTGGAACTCAATCCGCATGGCAATTTTATATCAGTTCAAGGTCAGGGGCATAGTCCCTTTCCCAATCCTTCTTAACTCCAATTGAAGGCCATGGTATCAAACATTTCTAAAAGATCCTAAAATGTTTTAATTTCTGTAACTTAACTGGAGGATCTGTTTGACCCTCATTCTGTATTGACTGTGCAAAGGTTTAAAAAGTGGGCAAGGAATCTTTCCAACCACCCTGCTTGTAAACATAATAAGGGGGCTTGAGAATGTTGAAGCCCCAGCAGAACAAGGGAAAGAACATGGAGAAACTGCAGTCAGATTTCAAAAGTGGTAGGTATGCTGTGTGGACAATGAGAAGGGAAGCAGAGCTAGCCCTGGGATGTTTGGTGCCCTAAGAGAACCCACATCAGATCTCAGAAGCTAAGTAGGGTTGTTCTTGGTTAGTAACTGGATGGGAGACCTCCAGCAAAGACGGTTGCAGAGGCAGGCAATGGCAAACCACTTCTGATAGTCTCTTGCCATGAAAACCCCACCAGGGGGTGCTATACATCAGCTATAAGGGCACTACACACATACAAAAGAACTATGACTTTGCCTCTCCCACCCGTCATTCAATAGAGAGAAAAGTGAGACGTCTAGAATGAAAATTTTACTGAGTGGCCGTTCAGTACAAACAATGTAAAAATAAAAATAGACAATTTCTTCAAAAGCTTTGTATGTAACATGCAGAAAATCAGACATGAAGATTTTAGAAGACAGCTAACACAGAGCTTCTCTTCAAGCCAGTAGAAGAGACTCCACTAGCCCTTGGGTGCCACTAAAAATTTACCACCCTATGCAATCACTAGGTTTGCCTAGTTATCTGTCCAGCCCTATGTAGCAGGGCTGTGCCATCCAATGGTGCTGTCAGTTGAGTCCAAGATGACACACACAAGTGGTGGCTGCCCCTTGGACCCAAACAGAAGTAGAATGAGGCAGCAAGCACAAGATCCATTTTCTGGTCATGCAGTAAGGGTCACTGGGTGTGTGGTGGTGGTGGTGGTGGTGGTAACTGTGAATTTCCTACATTGTGCAGGGGGGTGGACTAGATGACTCTAGAGATCCCTTCCAACCCCATGAGTCTATGAGTCAGCATCTCCCCCATACTGACCTTGGTGACCCAATTTCAGTCCCTGGGTTCACTTGGCTGTAGAGACTGCCCTGATTGGCGCAAGGGAGAACGGATGAGAATTGCCTACAGCCTTTTAAAATGCCAGCATTTCTTGCTTGGATTGTTTGGGTTGTTTCTGGCCTGGCACACACTGGCAGGCTACCTTCACCCTGCCATTGCTGTCTCTGAGAAGTCTCATTGGTAGTGCAATCTATTGGTAGGCTCATTACAGTGCAATCCTAAACAGAGTTACTGCAGTCTAAACCCATTGACTTCAATGGGATTAGACTGGAGTAGCTCTTCTTGGGATTGCACTGTTAGAGTGATTCCGCACACGTTGGATAATGCACTTCCAATCCTCTTTATAGATCATTTGGAACAGATTTTTTTGTGTGCGGAACAAAAAATCCACCTCAAACGATTGATAAAGTGCATTGAAAGTGCATTATCCAAGGTGTGTGGAATCAGCCTTAGTCAGAAAAGGGAAGTGGAAATTTCAGGCACAGCAACTTCAGTGGCATACAAGTATCAGTTGGATGCCATCTTCTTTTTCTGGAGTGGAGGGGCTGTGACTTAGCAGCAGAGTGTCAGCTTGGTACGCAGTCTCCAGTTCAGTTCCTGGCATTCCCAGTTAAAAGGTTCAGGGGGTGGGTGATGGAAAAGACCTCCACCTGAGACCCTAGAGAGCTCCTGCCTGTCTGAATAGACAAAAAAGACCTTGATGGACCAAGGGTCAGATTCAGTATGAGGCAGCTTCATGTATTCATGTTTGGCATCCCCAAAGAAGCCTTTTCTCACCCCTCCTATATCTGAAACCAGCCTCAAAGATTTGTGCAACCCCAACAGGCAATAAAAGAATTTGAGGCTTCATTCAGCCTTGTCCATGCCAAAGACATTTTGCTCCCCTTTACGGAAGACATATTTTGCCAAAGGAGTCCACACACACACAGTACACAGCAATGCATTTTTCTTTTTCTTTTTCTTTTTGTTTCTTGAAACTCTTGAAACGTTATGTGGGCCTCCCAGAAATGTCTTGCAAGGGAGCGGGGACAGCTTTTCATATGACCCCCGGAGTTGAAGTCTGGGCCATTTGCAGATGAAGCTACTGCAGAGTGACAGTAGGAACCGGCAGGCACGAACAGATGATTATGATTATGATTATGGAGCACTCACAAAAACATCACGGAGCATCAGCAAAATATTTTACCCACATTCTGTTGCTGCACTCAGGGACAGTTAGCTCCTCGACTCATGACACACAAATGCATGCATTTAAACAACACTGGCAGCTTGGATTCTAATGAAAAGCAACTTCTGGAGAGATCTGGTTATGTCGGTTCATAAGTGAAAGATAAGAAAGAGTGCTTAACCCCTCCTCCTCTTCCTCCTCCTCTTCCTCCTCCTCCTCCTCCTCCTTATTCTGTTATTAATTTCATTTCTATACCACCCATAACCAAAGCTCTCTGGGCAGTTTACAACAAGTATAAAATGGTAACATCACAATAGACACAGTAAATAAATATTAAAAATTAATATAACATAAGAATATTAAATATTAGAATATTACTATTAGAGCCTGTGGCGCAGAGTGGTAAGCTGTAGTACTACAGCCCAAGCTCTGCTCACGACCTGAGTTCGATCCTGGTGGAAGCTGGGTTCAGGTAGCCGGCTCAAGGTTGACTCAGCCTTCCATCCTTCCGATGTCGGTAAAATGAGTCCCCAGTTTCCTGGGGGTAAAGTGTAGATGACTGGGGAAGGCAAGGGCAAATCACCCTGTAAAAAGTCTGCCAAGAAAACGTCATGATGTGACGTCCCCCACATGGGTCAGTAATTACTCGGTTCTTGCACCTTTACCTAACAGCTAAGTTACAAGTGACGCCTGACACAGGTTGGACACTTGTCAGCTTCCCTCAAGTTTTGATGGGAAATGTAGGCATCCTGGTCTTGCAGCTGTAATGAAGAGCCAAGCTGTAAAACCAGGACGCCTACATTTCCCATCAAAACTTGAGGTAAGCTGACAAGTGTCCAACCTGTGTAAGTCGTCACTTATAGCTTGGCTCTAAGAATATTAAAACAGTAAAAACAGTTGCTTTCCTACAGCAACTCCTCCCTATTTGATCTCCCTCCAAGGAGCGCAGGACACAGCTTCCTCCAATTTATCCTCACAATGCCTCTGTAAGGTAGGTTAGGCCAAGTGACGAGACCAAGGTTCTCCAATGAACTCGATGAACAAGTGGGGATTTGATCTTTGCTCCTAGTCTCAACTACACTGCGCTGGCCTTCTAAATGACTTTTTTGATGCATTGATCTTGGATCTGATCAATAGCACAGGAAACTCTGGGCAGACCTGCAAGAATGCTTTTCAGGCCAAACTTTTGCCACTTGTACACTCTGTTACTGTATTTACTCAAAAGGAAGATGGCCCTGAATGTAAAACGATCCCCCCGCCCTTTAAAGAGTTGTACACACATGTAAATTATTACTGGACATTAGTTTGTGAATGTAAGATGAACCCCCTCCCCTGTGGTGGGGGGGGATGGTATATCTGGAAAAAACCCTAGTTTTGCATTTAAGTCAAAACATTAATATTATTCTCTCCCACTGTTCTTATGTACTAGGGCAGTCCTTGCCCTCATAAGGCAAGGACTTACTCCCTCTTTTTGCTTTTTGAAGACGCATTTGGGGAATTTAAAGAAAAATAACTAGTCTGGTGAAAGGGGTCCAATTCAAGGTACTGTCTAGCGCAAACAAACCCCATCATGGCTTTTGACCCTCAGATCTGCAGCACCGCCTCTCCTCCGATGCCCCACCACGACAGCTTCACTGAACTGAGCAAGGCCTTTTGTGGCTGCCAACCTGAAAATGTGCATATTCAACAACCACCTGTACACGTGTGGTCTTTTGTGGTCCACACCCCATGGAATGGCCTGCCTTAGGTGTTCAGGACGGCCCCCATGCTTCGGTCCTTCTGCAATCTATGGGCCAAGCTACGAATGACACTTGAACGGCAAGTGTATTTCTCCCTGTTCACTTGCTCTCCACTCAATCCACTTGCCGTTCAAGTGTCATTCGTCACTTGTAGCTTGGCCCTCACGTGCATTCCTCCCTGTTCACTTGCATTCCACTTACGCTCCACTTGATATGTGATCAAGTGGAGTGCAAGTGGAGTGCAAGTGAACAGGGAGGAATACACGTGAGTCTGTTCACTTGCCGTTGAAATGTCATTCGTCACTTGTAGCTTGGCCCTATGTAAATTCTCTTGTTCAGGAGGGCATTTTGTAACGGAAACAGGGTTTATTAAAACAAGATAACCCAGGAAGGTGCTTTTATAGAGAGATGTGAACTAAATCACTGCATTTGTTTGTTTGTGTGTTTGTTTGTTTGTTTCGATTTCTATTCCGCCCTCCCCACATTAGCAGGCTCAGGGCGGATTACATTTACGCACATTAAAAATTTACAGTTAAAAACACAATAAATACAATATAAATATTTAAAACACAAATACAGCACAGCGCTAAATTAATTCAGTTAAACCATTTCCACTCTATAGTATATGTTATCTGTTTGGTGTGTGCATTACCCAACTCTCACTGTATTGTTTTATACTTAGGTAACAGGGCTTTTTGCATGGTTTTAACATACCATGTCTAATACTGTATGCTGTGTTTTAGATTGCCGTAGTCCGAGTCCTATTACTTCGCCTAGTAGATGTCTCATCTGATAGACTGCGTTGATTTACACCAGGTAAGCTGCCCGGAGGCTCCGTGAGAAAGGCAGGCCATACATAAAGTAAATAAATAAGAAAATATTAGAGTTGTCACCCTGTAGTTTCAGCCTCTCCTTCAGTCCTCTGAAACTTAGATTTCTGAGTGGGACTGGAAGCATTTTGGCCTTAATGCGCATGCACATAAATGCGTGTGCATGAACATTAGGGCACTGTGAAGTGTGCTGGCTGTCGAGTCACCTGCTGCAAGCTGCTGAAGTCTCTCAGGAGCCATTCAGTGAATGATTCCGGACACGTTGGTAAATGCACTTCCAATCCTCTTTATAGATCATTTGGAACGGATTTTTTTGTGTGCGGAACAAAAAATCCACCTCAAACGATTGGTAAAGTGCATTGACAGTGCATTATCCAACGAGTGCGGAATCAGCCAGTGTCTCTCGATATCAGTCAATGCAAAGTACATTTATATGGCATGGGACTGGAAATGCATCGAAGAACTGGTGGTGTCCCTTGACCAGAGACTTCTAGTGTGAAAACAGGAGTACCACAAGTACAAAAAGTTTTTTCATTTTTGAAACACTGGGGGGTGGACAACACCCAGTTTTTTTAAAAAAAAACACTAAAAATGTCCATTTGAAACCAAATGTTCTTTTTAACCAGAAGTCCAAGGCAGAGCCCTGGTTAGTGCCAGACTCAGATGTGGAAGTCAGGCACCTATTCTCAGTCTAAGCCATCCCATAAGATTATTGCGAGGACCAAACTGCGGGAATGGAGGACATATCAGGTGCCGGAGCACCAACAAGCCGGCTCCCCCAGCGTGCATTTCAGATGCAGGACATTTCTTTTTTAAGGACAACGTCCCCAGAACGGCTACGCACGACACTGCTTGGCTGCAGCGGGCGGCGCGGGTGTCCCTTTAAATCCCCCCTCCCGATCCGCCGAGGTGCCACCCCTTTTTTCTGACACAGCACCAGCCCAGCATCTTTAAGCGGAGAGGGAGCCTGCGGGCTGGCAGGCGACGGAGGAGGCTGAGGGTGGTGGTGGGGGGAGCGGCGTAACTCTCCGCGGCTCATCCGGCAGCTGCGGCGCTGGCGAGCGTGCGCGCTCACACCACACACACAAAACCACCCCCACCCCCCAACACACACACGCACACACCCTCCCTCCCTGCTGAGCAGCCAGCGCCAGGAGCAAAGCTCTCGCCTTGCTCGCCTGCCAGCTCCGGCCAGCCCGCGCGCCTTCCATTTCCACGGAAGCGCCGCGCATCAGAAGCTCCTTCCACGCCAGGCAGATCCGGGGCGCCGTGAAGCTGCCAAGGAGCCGCGGGCTCTCTCCCCGCCTCTCTCGCCCTCCTTGCCCGCTGCCGGGGGCGGGGGCGGGGGGAGACGCACCAAGATGTGAGCATCTCCCGATGGGTCCGGCGGTGGCAGTGGCGGCGGCGGCGCGCAGCCCGGTGCTTCTCTCCCCCGGCGCTGGATGGAGCAGCAGCTGACCTAGCAACACCCTGCTGCGCTCGGAGGAGGGCGTTGGGGTGGAGAGGACCGTGCCCGCGTCCTCCTCCACCGCCGCCTCCGGAGGCGTCTTCGGCCGGAGCCATGGCACCTGTGGACCACCGGCCAGGGCAGAGGCGCCCTGGCGCTCTGCGGAGGGGAAGGCGGCCGAGCCGGAGCCCCCACTAGAGGCTTCTCCGATTTCCTCCCGGGGAGCCTCCATACTTGAATGGGAAGCCAGGAGGGCGAGCCGAGCTGAGCCGCCTGCCCTGGGTTTCGCTGCCGCTTGGATTACCCCCATGGCTCGGCACCGATGCGCGGACTCGTCCTCCAGCCCCACGGATGAGCGGCGAGAGGGGAGCCCCGCAGCTGCCGGCCGCGTCCCGAGGCGCAGGAGGAAGGGGGCCGAAGACCCGGGGTGGGGCAGGATGGGGGCCCGAGGCGCTCCTCTGCTCGTAAGTTGGCTCTCTTTTCAGAACGAGCTGCTCTTCCCTTTGGGCAGGAAGACCCTTTGGATCGCGTTCGCGCCGGGTTGGCCGCGCAGTCCCAGGGCCCCAAAGGAGCTGGCACGGGGTGGGGGGCGCCGAACTTTACGTTCCGTGGGGGGGGGGCAAAGCCAGCGTGGTCTTTGCGGGCATGCGGGCTTTGCGTGGCTTCCTGGGGGCCCTTCCCAAATGGCCAGCCCTCCGGGATAGTGAGGCGGGAGGGGGGAAGGGATGGGAGTTTGTAGAGCCAAAGGAAGAAGATCAAGAATTATTGAGGGGGGGGGATCCTTCTCGGAAAGCAGGTTGTCAAAACAGGGTGCTCTTAAGAGGAAAAGAAGCCACCTTAAGGATGACCCCCGCCCCCAGCTCAGTTTGGAGTAAAGCAATTTGGGGGATTTCCCCCCCTCAATGGGACTGCCCTAGTGATGGTGGGTTTCTTTCTTTCCTCCCTCTCTTTCTGCGCAGGGGGCGGCGTGGATTTCTTAAGCGCTTCCAGCATCATATTGATGCCCCCCCCCTCCTGATTGGTGCTTCAGACCACAGCGGTCGTTGCGAGGCGTTTCTCCCGAGATTCCCAACAGCACCTCCAAACTTGCATAACCAGATGGCCAAAGTGGGGCTGAAGCCGTCCCGTCCCATGGGGGACCCCTCTGCAGAAGAAGTGTGGGGAAAGCACTGAGGAAGCAAGCGAGGCGCTGGCCCCCGCCCGAGACACACAAATCTGGGATCTGCAGGAAATTTTCTTCTTCCGAGGGACGCTGTTGGTGATGGAGAACTAGTGATAATGCCCTCTTTGGTGGGACGGCAAACGTGGCATAGACTGGCTTTTCTCTGCACTTTATCTAGACCTTGGCATTTCGGAACGGGCCCTGCGGAGCTCACATCATCCTTAACCCTTTAGGCTGTTTGTCTGTGGCCATCCTTTGAGATGGTGGTCCCTGTTCTCTTACCCCCGTGAGAGTCTGCAAGAGACGTGTGTCTTTGGCTGGATTTGTTGTTCCCACTTCAATGCCCCTATCCGGCTAGGGCGGAGGTGTGGTGGGGGAGATCAAAAGTTGGCAAGTGAGTGTGTGGCTCAGGCTTTCTGGGGCAGGGGGGACGTTAAGATGTGGAGATCTCCCCAGCTGAGAGGGGCTCCGTGGAGGCAAAGTCAGGCTGGGCAAAAGCAGAATGCTCCACGCAACCCTGCCCCACTGCCCCGGCACCCTGTGAAGGATGAACTCCCAGGGCTTGCAAGATAGGCAGCCCACTGACAACGCTACCAACAGCAACACAAGCGAGAGGGAGCGCATCAGGGGGCGCATGAAAATGGTGATTGGGCAACTGGAAGGCATCCTGCAGGAACTTAAGGACGTGGCCAAGGAGCTTCGTGAAGTAAGTAAAGATGAAAATGAGAGTGGATGTGGAATGTATCCGGAGTTAGAGGGAAATGCTTTAAAAAGTCCTGGTTGTGCTTACGTGGCATGGTAGTGCATAAATTGGGGGTTGGTTAGAACCAAAATATATGGATCTGAAAAAGTAAATGGAGAGAGTACACGTATTCTGCAGGAAGGTTTTTTTTACTAATATCATTTAACAAAGCTGGGTTCCTTTGCACTGTGGCTCAAGGAAGAGCCTCTTTTGATTTTGTCATAATTAAGCACAATGAATCATGGGAGTTATAGTCTTCAGGCTCCCTAAATGTCTATGCATATGTCTCTCGATCATAGTTGCGCTGCATTCGAGCATATGTAGTCTTTAAACCATATAAAAGGTTTTTTTCTAAGCTTATGCCTTTCTTTATAGGCTGCGACGCATAACCTGGGTCTTTGGAACATTTCGTTTACCACCTATCTACTACAAAACAGTGCACAAGGTGCCTAACAAAAATTAAGACTTCCAAGCAAACAATTGAGACTCAACCCATCCAACACGATTTAAAGCAATTTAGATTGACAGCAATTCAAATAACTACATTAAGCATTAGCAAGATGATAATAAAAACAGCCATTAAACCAGCAAGTGTGGAGCAATTAGTATCCAATGTGAATGTCAAAGCTTACTCTCAAAAGCCCTCTGGAATAAAAAGGCATATTTGTAGCTTGTCTGAAGGCTGAAACTCAGGGGGTGGGGGCAAATGGGCTTTCTGAAGAATGGGTAGTTTTAAAGCCTGGGTGCTACAATTGAAAAGGCCCTGCCTGGTGAGATTTTGAGAGACCGTTTTGCTTGCAAGTGTACTTAAAATATCACAAGCCTGCAGCTGTTACAGCAGGCATTATAGCAGATACTGTTGGAATGTGGAATTTTGGTTGCTATAAAGCTTCCCAGACTAGGATAAATGTGTGGCAGGTTCTTTGAAAGTGTGGCTGGTCAAGACACCAGAATTTCTAGACATTTCGGAGCTTCAACAGTTGACATATATTCCTTTTCTGTTGGGATCGAGTATGTCAGAGAGGGTAATCCTGCATACGAGAATTGCAACGAGAGTGGTGCTGAATCCTCAAAAATTAGTTGGTACTGCCTTTCCATCCTCTGGGATTGGGTTAATGCTTTCCACGGCGTCTCACTGGGCCCTCATTAGAGTAGCAAGCCAAGCTGCAAAGCAAGGAACACTCCATGCCTTGTGAGCAAGTGCACTGATTGGAAATCCTCTCCTAGTAGCAGAAGGAAGCAATCCAGCCATCACCTTTCGGCAATCCACCTGTCCGAGGAAACTGATGCACATTGTGCAGAGTGAACACTGTTTCAGTGGCAGCCCACCTGGTTTGCAGCCCCTGCAAGATCTTTCGCAATATGGACTCCCAGAGATCCTTGAACAAGAGAATGAATTTAGGGCTTCCTGCGTGGAAAACGAATGTTCTGCTCTTTTAAAGAAGCTGATTCGTAAAGCAGGCATGGTTCTGAAATAATACTGTGCGGCAGGGTTAGGGGACTGTACAAAGATGTTCTCCCTCTGGGCTGTGGTTAGCCCACCTCCCCCCAGAAACGAAAGAGCACAACTTTCTCTCGGTTGCAGTTGTTCTGTTTTATCATTCCATCAGGAGTTTTGAATGGCTTTGTCGACTGCAGAATTTTTGGCTAAGCTGCTGGCTTTCGGGATTGCCCTGTGGTTGCCTTTCTTTAGAATATACTGCCTCCCATAGAAATTGAGTGGAGCGTAACTAGATATACTGGGAACATTGGCCACAAGTATGGAGATGGTGCAGGGGTTAGAATGTTGGACTCGGCAGACTCGGGTTCAAATCTCCTTTCAGGCATGATGTTCGCTGGTTGACTTTTGGAACGGCATCCTTCATCCCACAAAACCCTTCCCGGCGACGGCACCAAATGGCATCACTCCAACAGAGCGTGGCATTTTCTCTCCCCGTGAATCTAACCCCCTCTCCTTTCCCCAGTCCTCCTCCTCATCCGTTTCTATACTTGCATAGCTCTTAATGACACTGAATCATAACATTCTAGGAAGCGCCTCCAGATCGGGCTGCACTTTTGCGTGTGTGTGTGTTTAATAATAACAAAAAAATCATTCCTTTGAAACATGATCTTCACTTACAGTGCCAAAGTCACCACCTCCTGAATCTATTTGCTCAAAGAAATGTGAAAAGGTGAGAATTTTTCATGCAGGGGCATGCTGGAGAAGCCCAAGAGATTCAGAAGGGCCTGGACTCCAGCTACCACCACGGTGGTCCCTCTCACGTAACACAGAGGTAGCAGGTATTCCCCCCCTCTCAAGTGATTGGGCTGAGTTTGCCCAGGCAGGCAAGCAATGATAATAGGCAGGACAATATATTCATTTAGATATGTATGCCCCAAATGGGCCCCAAATTGGAAGGATTCGAACCTGGGTCTACCAGATCCTAGTCCAGCACGCTAAGCACCACACCATTGTAGCAGGAGTGGTTGTCTCTCCCTTTCCTGCTCCCATTCTCTGATGGAGGTGGGTGGGCTGGCTGCTCCTACCCCTAGCAGCCCTGGCGATTCAGTTGGTGGATGAGTGAGCAATTGCTTCCTGCTTTCTGCTTCTGGGTGAGAAGGGGATAAATGGAGGGGGGAATAAGAGGCCTTGGTATGCTTGAATGGCAAGCATCTTCTAAGCGGGGAGGGACAGATTTGGGGGATCAATATTTTATTTGTAAACTGCCTTGAACTAAGAAGAAAGGCAGGATAAAAATGTTTTAGTAAATAAAAATAAGTAAGGGAAGCGGGGCCACCAGAGGGCATCTAGCTCAGCAACCTTAAAATCCTGAGCTAGTTCTCGTTCCACAAACTCTATCGTTGTATCGCTAAAGCTGCTCTCCCCCTCCCTTATATAAATATTTAGTCCACAGAGGGTTGGGATTAATATGCCCCCCCCCCCCACGCACATCCTGGGCCAAACATTAAATCTATAGCTTTGGATTTCCTGCCTTGAGCTGGGATTTTAAACTGGATGGCCTGAAATGTCCATTCAAGCTCCAGGATTACATAAGAAATCCCTATGAAAAGGTCCTTTGTGTGTGGGGGGTACAATTTGTGCTATTTGGGGGCCAGCTCTCACTGTTGGACACAAATCAGCCTCTGCCTGGCTACAATTTCAGCCGTTCGACCACAGACTTAACCCTTTCTCCTTGCCACTGTTGGGATCTCAAGATACAGCTCCAAAATGCAATTTTAGCAAACCTAGACTGAGACCCCCAGATGCTCAGGACCTTAAATGGGACTGAGCTGGTGAGACTACCAGGAGAATTTTAGCAGATTGGGTGCCTTCAATTCAACTTATCTGGAACTTCTTTTAGGCGGGGGGGGGGGGAAGCAAAAGTCTCAAATAGGTCTTGATTTGAAGTTGCATGTAAACTTAATATTTCCCTGGTGATATGTGAATTCGGGACAGGGCAGTAAAAACGCACTAGGATTAAACCCTTTCATATGGGTATACATGAGCCTCACTCTATATAACAAAACAAAAATCCCCTGCATGGAGAAAATTGTCTGTAAGGGAGATGCCTTGCCTTCTCCTTTTCTGGTCTGATCTTTACATGCAGGCCCACGCGCGCGCACAGATGTTAGCATTTACCATTTCCATGAGAATTAGGCCTCTGATGCAGGGCTTGTGAGGGTGGGTGGATGGAATTGCAGATGACCTGTTGTAAGGTATGGTGGGTGGATGGAATTGCAGATGACCTGTTGTAAGGTATTCACAATCAGGTTTGCTAAATATATCCCTTAACATCCCAGAGCGGGTGGGGGATATAAAGGCACTGTGTGGAAAAGTTGTAGTGTTCTAAATTTGTACCAGTGAGTTGCTAGAGAGTGGGACTATGAACTGTCATAACACTCACTAGAGGGCCAGGGCCAATTACTCTCAGCCTGCCCTGTCTCACAGGATTGCTGTAAAGATAAAATGAGGAAGGGGGAGAATGTATTATTCTGAGCCTCTTGGAGGATGGAAATTCCTCTCCAGGCACCACCCCGAAATCTCCAGGAATTTCCCAAGCTAGAGTTGGCAACCAGAGGTCACCAATATAACCAAACCGCATTCGTGCTTTACTAGAATGTCTCTCAAAGTCTTTCCTGGGTGGATTATCCCTAAAGGCTGATAGGATAAATGAGAGTACACTTAAAAACTCAGGCACCGCCCACTGCCTTGTTGTGATAGGATCAGAGATATTTAAAGTTGCTAATTCCGGATGCGTACAGATGTATCTTTAAACAAGACTGGATGTATTTTTTTCCTCTTGGGGAATGAACTCAGCTTCACAATGGAATTGAGAGAGGCACTCGGCTTTTTAGCCATTCAAACGCTGATTTCACTCATCTGTCTTGCTCCGTCCCTCCCCGCCCTCCAGTATTCTAGCAGATTGGATGCTTTTTTTAAAAAAAAAAAGTTAAGTTGCAGCGTGAATGCTGATTCGCTGAAACAGATTTTGGTGTTTTGAAAAGTGAAAAATCATTCTGAGGATGAGACGGGTTAGTGATGTTACAAACAGCAGCCAGTCGGCACTGTACACAGCCATATGCTGGTACAGATGGGTAGAAAATGGTTTTCTCTGTCCTCGGTTCTTGGACAGGGAAATGGATGGCTGTTTATAGTGTGATGGGTGTTGTTCAACAACAGCTCAAATAACATGCGAGTTTATTTTTTTAGTACACTCTCTCACCCTTCCACTAAAGAGATCCAACACTCAAATCGCCGCACTACACTGTCTCTTTGTTGATATTTTCATGCATCCTCAGTTTTACTGAATCAGCCATTTTGTGTGTGTGTGTACATGAACCAAATAGATGTTGAACAATTTGTGGGCTTGTGAGGAATTGTTGCAGAGGTGATAAACAATCAGGAAATCGGGAACTTTCCCCACCTGTGCAGGATGCTATCGTGTCCTGGCGTCATAAGATCAAACCTTTTCCCGTTTCCTTCTGTTTCTCTCCATTAGTTGACTCTCAACTGTTTGTGATATTTCATGCCTCCTGGAGCTTGCTCAGTCCTCATTTGACCATTATGGCAAGGAGTTAGTTTGCAATGTAAAACATACCTTTATCTAGTCTGCAGATGGCCTGGTATCACTACTTGCCTGGTGGGTGTGAGCCCACTCTATTTATTATTCAATACGGGATAATGATATCACCCTTGCAGCGGTAAGTGCCAATTGGCTAAGAGTTGGTGTGATGGTTCAGAATGCTGTTCATGAACATTCCAGTTACTCAAGGACAAAACTGTTGCGGTCTTTGCAATCCAGCTTCTGTGAAGGAAGGGCAAGTGGTCAGTTTGGATGGGATTAAAGCCTCCCAGAGGCTGAAATATGTGTAAGTGTGCATTTATGAATGTAATGTTCATCTATAAGTGAATGAATTATTGTAATGTAAACATCCATCTATAAATGTGCATTTAAGAGTGTAGCCCTGACCTCGTTGGTCCAGGTTAGCCTGATCTCATCAGATCTTGGAAACTATGCAGGGTCAGCCCTGGTTAGCACTTTGATGGGAGGCCATTAAAGAAGTCCAGGGTCACTATGCCAATTAAGGCAATGGCAAACCACCTCTGAACATCTCTTGCCTTGGAAACCCCAGGAGAGTTTGCTGTAAGTCAGGTGCAACTTGACAGCACTTTCTTGTACATGAATATAAATGAGCATATGTCGATTTTCTACTTTTGAAGCTTTCTTTCTTTTGGACATCCACACTACGGAGTCTGAGGACTGTAGGCCAAGGGAGCCATGATGGCGTAATATGGTTGCCAACCTCTAGGTGGGGCCTGGAAGTCTTCTCAATTTACGCTTGATCTCCAGACTATAGTTCCCCTGGATGAAATGCCAGCTTCGGCAGGCAGAGCCTATGGCATCACATCCCTCTTATGATCTCATCATTCCCAAAATTCCACCTTCCCCAGGCTCCACCCCCAAGTCTCCAGGAATTCCTCAACCCTGAGCTGGGAAGCATATGGCATAGGGATATTAGGTTTAGCAAGGCACAGACTGACAAGGACTGTTGTAACTTTATGGGCTGCGTAGAAAGAGTCCTGTCAGTTGGGTCTTTGGATGAAAATGGGAAGGGGAGGGCCCTTTAAGAGGGTGGGAGGTTAAGAAGCAGTGAGAATGGGGCTAAATGTTCTGTATTAAGTGCTTTGGTTGCAAGTTTCCAGCTGAAACATTTTGGACAGACGTTTCGACAAAGTACCCCGCTGGGAAATTCTGAGCGTTGTCCACCTCCTTCAAACCTTAACATGAGTTCTCTTGCTTTGGCGAGGTATGCAAAGGCAGCGATTTTCTGAAGAAAATGGGGAGTGAGAGGCCAACAGCCAACCTTTTTATTGCTATTACCTTCTTGCTCTCTCAATTCATTTCCTGTTTGCTGCCTGCAAGAATTTTGCGGCAACAGTAATAGGCAAAGGGCAATTTGGGCTGGCAATTGGAGAAATTAATGGTTTCGCTTTGAGAGCTGGTTTTGGCCTCCCAGATACCAACTCCTTTAAGCAAGGGGAAGATGAGTCAAGAGCCCCCCAATTATCCAGGGACTCTTTTGCTCACTTTTCATTCATCTGGGAAACCCTCTCAGCTGTCTGTCACACGTTGAATTTTATCCCAATATTGTCACAGCCGGAGCATGAGAATAAAGTAATTTGCTTTAAGTCAGCAATGCCCTTTCACTCTCTATATTGGACAAACAGGTCAGTCCCTATGCAAAAGAATAGATGGACTTAAGTCCGATATTAAAAATGTCAACACTCAAAAACCAGCAGGAGAACATTTTGATCTCCCAGGATATTCCATTGCTGGCCTAAAATGGACTATCCTCCAACAAAGACGCTTCAAGGGCAGATTACAACGTGAGATTGCTGAACATGAGTTCATTCACAAGTTCAGAACAATGGAAACTCCAGAGCCAAACAGAGATAGAGGATACCTTATTTCACTTCAGATGCTAATTTCTGTTCTAATCAAGCTACATTGTACCTTCACATCCTGTCTCCCTGTTTTTGCTTCACCCCACCCTCCTCCTGATAGGGATATAAAGGATCTCTACTCCTCCTTGTATCTGAAGAAGGGAGCTTTGAATTGGGAAAGCTTATACCCTGAAAATCTTGTTGGTCTGTAATGTGCCGCTGGACTCAAATCCTGCTGTTCTACTGCAGATCAGCATGGCTAGCTACAGGAAACTGCCTGAAGTTGGTAGTGCGCCAGAAAGATTTCTGCTGCATTGTGGCCCCAAAGCAAAAATGTGGGGCAGTACCTTGGGAGGGGTGCTGATGTTCACACCTACTGACTTAGCTACTGCTGGGGTTGCCAGATCTCCTTACCCTCCTGGCGGGAGGTGAGAGACCTGGCACTTACCTAAGTAGTGCCCTCTCGCGCATGCACACTCCCAGCCTGTGTGATGATGTCACTTCTGGGAAGTGACATCATTGCACAGGCCACATGCCCGCCCCCCCGGGTGCACTCCCGCGCTCTGCAGTGGGCTAAATAGGGCCACTACAGAGCGTGGGAGTGCTGCTGGGGCGGCACGATGGGCCCTACAGTGCTCCTGTGTTCTGCTGTGGCCCAATTCAGGCCACATCGGTCTCAATTCGGGCTGAAATCGGCCTACTGTGGCACACGGGAGCACGCTGCGCCGCCCAGGAGCATGCAATGGGATGCTCGTTCCAGTGCCTTTCCCCTCGCTGGCCAGGTAAGCAGGGGCAGGGGGTGGAGGATGGGAGCAGGAGATCCCTGCCCCAGCGGGGGACTGGCAACCCTAGCTACTGCCAATAAGACACAGCTTCGAGGTTTGGGTCAAGGTTTGGATGCAGAGTTTGGTAACAAGAAATGAGTGAGAAAAAGGTCAGAGCAACTAATTCTTGGTTTCCGGTTTGATTTGGGAAACTTATTGATCTCTCCATGAGAGGTGATCCATGCTGTAAGCCGGATGATGCAAGCACATGCAGTATTGTTGTCGTCATTAAGATGCCATGCATAATAAGCCCATGCCAACAGGCCCAATGATGGATTATATTAAACAAATCCTGCCATAGCTAGCTAGGATTTTCAGATTACCTGGAATTGTTGCCACCCCAACCCCATTTTAATTTGCTCCTTCCTTGTGCAACTCAAACCCATACTTCTTTATCTTTGTGATAAATACGTTTGGTCAACAAATGTATTCATTTCATTCGTTGTCATGTGTGCATTTTTCAGGAGGATTTGTGCATCAATAAAATTGATGTTGTGTGTTTGCATATATATATATATATATATATATATATATATATACACACACACACAAGACATTCATTCCATGTATAAATTGCATACGGAACCCATGCAATGTGCTATATACAAATGTATAAAACTAAGAACAAACAAAAAGGTAACTGAAAAGGTGGACGAAAAAGTATAAATGAACATAAAAAAGAAATTAAATGGGTTGCATTCACTCGTCTTTAATTGGATTAAATGCAAATAAGAAAAATAATAGGACCCACTTTTTTCCTGAGCAGCCGGTGAAATGTACACTTTATCTAACTATTAAAAGCTTCTGGGATGTTAGAAGTGTTGGGTCAGACCACAGGCTGAGGCCATTTTGTTGGTTCTAAATTGATTTTTGCAGATGTCTGGTCCAAGATCACCCACTGAGTTCATCAGCAAAAAAAAACCCCTAATGATATCTCCAAGACTAAATAAAATAAAGTATAGAAGAAGTATAATTAATATTTATTACACAGGGTAAAACTGATTTAAAACCACAAGACGAAAGTAAAAACTTAGAGATCTAGGCCGTTTCCACACAGCTTACCTTGTTCCAGAAAACAGTGAAATCTCGCACAAAATCTCACAAGAAGACGCTGTTATCGCATCTTCTCGCACGATAACAGCGTCTTCTCGTGCGATTTTGTGTGAGATTTCGCTGTTTTCCGGAACAAGGTAAGCCGTGTGGAAATGGCCCTAGTAACAGCCGTTACACAGTCACAAAATTGTTTGCACATACAAAAGAACCAAGTCACAGAACTGATTGCACATATACAGAGACCAAATGCGTTTCTGCCTGCTGGGCCTTCTTCTTACTAGGTCTCTAGGTTTTTAACCTTGTCTCATGGTTTTTAATTGCGGTTACACTGTGTAATAAATATTAATTATATTTCTTCTATATATTTTTTTTTTCTTGGTCACTCAACCTTATTGGTTCCTGACTTATTTATCAGGTTGGGTTTCCCCCCCCCTCTTTTTTTTTGTCCATCTTCAAGACTCATACATTGATTGGGCAAGTAAGGGGACTGAATCTAGGTATTGGCTTGGGTTGCCAACTATGACTTGGGACATGCCTGGAGTTTTGGGGTAGCATATACAGAAGGCAGAGTTTGGGGTGGGGAGGGATTTCAGCAGAGGCGCCCTGAGTCCACCCTCCAAAATAGCCATTTCCTCCAGGAGAACATACCTCTGTAGCCTGGGAGACCGGTTGTCATTCCAGGAGAACTCGTAGGCTGATTCCGCACACGTTGGATAATGCACTTTCAATGTACTTTATCAATCGTTTGAGGTGGATTTTTTGTTCTGCACACAAAATAATCTGTTCCAAATGATCTATAAAGAGGATTGGAAGTGCATTATCCAACGTGTGCGGAATCAGCCTCAGTCTCACCTAGAGATCGGCAAGCATACTCCCTGACTATGTCTTATACTCTAAGCACTATGCCACATTGGTTCCTCCCAGCACAGGCAATATTTCGAGGCGCTTTGAATGGCCACCACCAGATTCCAGAGTAGCTTGCCCAAGTTTAGGATTTCCCCTGTGATGTTTATCAGAGGCATTTCTATCTCTATGTCTCTCCCTCTCTCTCCCTGTTATTGCTTTTGCCTTGTTAAACAGTTTCCCAGGCGCCAGTTCACATGGGAGTGAGGGAACATGTCAGGGACAGGAGAAATTATTGCAGCCTGTTCTCACTGCCAGCATCTCTCTTTGGGAGAGTGCTGAAGTCTGTGAGTGAAACATGTAGTCAGAGACCTGGAAATCAACACCAATATTTATTGCCGTAGAAGCCACCAGCTGCACACAGTTCCTGAGAGAGCTGACCACCGGCCGTAAATCACCTCTGAGGCTTGCTATCGGTTTGGTTGTTGGCCTCCCAAGTGCAAATCGAAGCCTGGGAGAGTTATTTTCCCCCCACTGACTACTGCAAACGGCAAAAATAGGATCCATAAAGGAAAACCCAGAAAAGCCCTAACTCCCTGTCCAAGAACAGATCTTGTTCTCTCCAGCACATTTTTAATACGTGATTCTCCCATTTTATCCTCACAGCTACCCTGTGAGGCTGAGAGAAAGCATGAATGGCACAAGTTCACAGTAAAGCAGAATTACGGGTTGCCAGCTTCCAGGTGGTGGATGGAGATCTCCCGGAATTAGAATTGGTCTCCAGATGACAGAGATCAGTTCCTCTGGAGCAAATGGCTGATTTGGAAGATAAACTCTAGGGAATTATAATCTGCTGAGGCTCCTCCCCTCTGTAAACCCCGCCTTCTCCATGCTCCAAGCCTAGAGTTACCAGGTGCCCGCTGGTGGTGGGCAAACTCCCGGGGATTTGCCCCCTTATTGGCGGGAGGGGGCAAACTCCTGGAGTGTGCCTGCCACTGGCATGCACCTCGGGAACGCACACCATATATGCGTTCCCACCCCTTGCACTGGCTGCAGGAGCATCCCTGTGCTCCCATTTGGCCCCAAACCGGGCAAATTGGAGCGCGGGAGCACTCCCATGGCCAGCGCGACAACATCTTACAGAAATGATGTCACCATGCACTTGGTGTGGTGACATCACTTCCGGAAGTGACGTCGTCATGCCGCCACTGCTGCGCATGCACAAGGGTAAGTTCCAGGCCCCTGTGTTCCCGCTGAGAGGATAGAGGGACCTGGAAAGCCTATCCGTGTCCCAAATCTCCACAAATTTCCTAACCCGGAGCTGGCTCCCGGTGGGGCCTGGAGATCCCCCAGAATTATGACTGCTCTCCAGATGACAGAGATCAGTTTCCTTGGGGGGGGGGAATGGCTGCCCTGGAGGGTGGACTCTAATAATAATAATAACACTGTGCTTATGTACCGCTCTTTGGGATAGATTAGTGCCCCAGTCAGAGCGGTGAACAAAGTGAGTGTTATTATTATCCCCCCAATACAGCTGGGGCTGAGAGGAGTGGCTTACTCAAGTCCACCTGCAGAGTTCATGGCAGTAGCGGGAGTCAAACTAGCAGCATGCCGATTCGCAACCCAGCCACTTAACCATTATGCTGCAGCAATTCTATGGCATACTTTGCCGAGGCCCTTCTCTTTCCCAAACCGCACCCTCTTCAGACTCCACCCTTAAAATATTAAGGAATTTCCCGACCCATAGCTTGCAACCCGCTTGTGAGAGAATCCTGGCCTGCTTTTGGGTCCCAACCCACAGTTTGAGAGCCACTGGTTCAGTGCATTTTGATTCCGCCCTTTCCTCAAGGAACTCAGCATAGACGGCTCTCCCTTCCCCATTTTATCTTCATGACAACCCTGTAAGGTAAATTAAGCTGAGAGAAAGCAAGTGGCCCGTGATCACCCAGTGAGATAGGTGGTAGAGTACGCAGTCCTTGAAAGATCAATAACGTTTCACTTTCAGTACTGAACACGTCTTACATGCAACTGCCTTATACTTAGGGCCAAACTACATGTGACAAATGACCCAGGTTGGACACTTGTCAGCTTCCCTCAAGTTTTGGCGGGAAATGTAGGCAGCTTGGCAGAATGTTGGACAAATGACAGTTGAAAAGTCCATTGGACAGCAGGCAGAGAGAGCCAAGCTGCAAGACCAGGACGCCTACATTTCCCATCAGCACTTGAGGGAAGCTGACAAGTGTCCAACCTGTGTCATTTGTCACTTGTAGTTTGGCCCTGAGTCAAATCCTTGGTCTATCAAGATCAGTCTTATGTACAGACTGGTAGGGGCCCATCAGGGTCTCTGACCAAAGTCTTCCACCTCACCCATTACCAAATCCTTTCAACTGGAGATGTTGGTTATTGAACCTGAGGCTTTCTGTATGCAAAACAGATGCTCTACCTCCAAGCCACGGCCCTTAGCTGAAGCCAAGTATGCCTCTTTTCAACTGCTCTGAGATTTTTGAGGAAGGAAAGTCTAATAAACAGCAACACTTGTGCTTCTGAGTAAATGGTACATATAGAACTGTCATAAAGTAATGCAATTCTTTCCAGGGGTGTTTTATTAACCCCACCTTCCTGTGCCAATTTGTCACTTTATTAAAGTGCCTCTGCAGAAAGAGCATCAGGCATGCCGTGATGTTCCGGCACGTTTTGGAGTGCCTGCCATGTCTTAATTTCATTTAGTACAGGTAAGGAATGTCTCCCTCTCTCCCCTGTTTAACAAACATATCCATCTATGGCTTCCCAGTGCTTACAGCAGTCCCCAGAAGCTATTCTGGGGAGTGAAACACAACTCAAATGATTGGAAATGAGTAGCTGTTCTTCACTTTCCTAAAATGATGTTATTTTATTTTCACACAAGATATTTGACTCTTTTTTTTTAAATGCATCCTACACAGTGCAATTGTTTGAGGGTGTTTAAAGATTCTTTCGCACATCATATCGAAACTAGGAGGGAAAAGAGCAATGAGGCATAGAAAATAGCTGGGATGCAGGAGAGCTGGGTGAAGAAATGGAGTAGAATTGGTACTGATTAAATCAAATGCGAGGTCATGTAGCAAAGGTCAGGAGAGAGGGGTCTTTCTTGATTTCATTTAACACCTTCGCTTCTGTAATTCTGCTGAACAAAATTGGAGTCTAGTAGCAGCTGAAAGACCAACACAATTTTCAGAGGTATAAGCTTTTGCGAATCTATATCTGATAAAATGCACTTTGGCTCCTCAAGGTTATACTCTGGAAACATTTGTCGGTCTTTCAGATGCTACTGGACTCGAATTTTGTTCTGTTGCTACAAACTAATATGGCTACCCATACGAAACAGTAATTCTGTTGTGTCCTGCTTCTTGTAAGACTGCCTTAACACATGAAGCTGCCTATTACTGAGCCAGGCCCTTAGTCGATTAAGATCAGTATTGTCTACTCTGACTGGCAGCTGCTCTCCAGGGTCAGATTGAGCCTGGGACCTTCCGCATGCCAAGCAGCTGCCTTACCAATAAGCCATGGGCATTATGCAGTAAGCATAAGCATGTGGATACCGTGAGAAATTAAAAGATTGCCTAGCAAGGGGGTAGCAGAGATTCTAGACTGAGGATTTTCCCTCTTCCACTCCGTTCCCAGTTTGGGAGTTCTCTCCGTGACGCCATCTCAGTTTAACTGAGAGATAGGCTCTACACATCATGAGATATTGTGCTATAATTTGCAGCTGGATTTTCCGTGTGGACTGGATAATCTGGGATATAATGCAAGGGTTGTACAGTATCCAATGGGGTGTAGCTATCACCTCAGTCACTTCCCAAAAGGGAACTGTGGATCCAGCCCCATTCATTTCACACACTCTGATGTTTCAGTCTCTCATTTTTCAGGAGTTCTTTCTGTTCATGCATGTTCCACCCGTCCTTCCCGTTTAGGGCAGAGAAATTCTAAAATTAAATCCAGCATCGAAGCATGTGGATAATGCATGCTGATAAATCATTGCTAAGCAAATGGGACCATAAATACAAACTGCATCAAGATATTTAGAGGTGGGTGTTTTATCGAGGCACAGGACATCAGTAAAACACTGCACCAAAAGAATCTTGTATGATGTGAGATTGCTTCCGTGTTTTATCAATTGTACATGCCGGTGATGTAGAGAAGGAAAGAGGTCACAAGCTGAGAATACAAACTACAGAGGAATGCTAACGTGTCTGTGCCAGTCTGGGGGAAGGAACAGGCCACAAAGAACTCAAAAAGCCTCAGCAAAATTGAGAGAAGGAAGATTGTAAGAGCAGCCTTACCTAGAAAAAACACCCATTTGTCTAGATTTGTCTATAGCAGTAGCTTTCAACGTCCCACCCCCACCCCCACTCTACCTCCAAATCTCCAGGAAGTTCCCAATCTGGAGTTGGCAACACTATAACACCCCAAGTCTCCTGCCTCTCCTGGCATGCAGGCTGAAAGGAACAGTAAGATAGTGAGGCACTGTCTCTTCTTTTGAGCACAGACCCATTTAGAGATACATGAAGCTGACTTATACTGAGTCAGACCCTTGGTCGATTAAAGTCAGTATTGCCTACTCTGACTGGCAGCAGTTTTCCGGGGGCTCTGGTTGAGCCCTCTCTCCCATTACCTACTGCTTGATCCTTTTTAACTGGAGATTATTGAGATTAAACCTCAGTTCTTCTGCATACCAAGCCGATGCTCCCCACCCTTAGTTCCTTCCCCATTCCTGCCACATCATTGTGATGCTATGTGTCTTCCTGTTTAGCTTAGCAGCTCAGCAGATCCCATGCTGCTAGCTTGGGTTGCCAACTCTGGTTCTGGAAATTCCTGGACATTTGGGGGTGATATCTGGGGAGGGCGGAGTCTGGAATGGGGGAGGAACTAAGGGGGGATATGATACCATAGAGGCCACTCTCCGTTTCCTTCGGGGGAACTGATCTCACCATACCACTGCCTGGAGTTAAAAGTGGCTTCTGGGACCAGGTCTGGAATGAGTGAACACCATTGACCGGTAGCAGGTTTAGGAAGTCCAGATCACAATTTTAAGAGACTGGGGGAAGACAACAGAATTGCAGAAATGGAGAGGTTACAGAGAATGACGAATGAGCTCCTTCTCACCCTCCCTTTTTCTTTTCCTTTCTCTGCATTTGATGCATTAGTTCTCCGGTCCAAAAAACAAAAAGAACTACTTTCTGCTGATGTGTCTCTTCCACAGCCCCATTGCCCTAGAGACTCGGGGATTGTCTAGCAACGCGGCAAGCTGGGCTCAGTTCCAAATGGCACACATCACTCTCTGAGTCCACGGAGGCTGCACAGAATCCCTCTGCCAAACGGCTTGTGCAATCCTGGGGGCTTGCTTACATTAAAAGTAAATCTTCATTAAAATGAAATATATATATTAGACGGAGGCCTCAAGGTTCCTAGCAAATTGCAGTGACACCAAAGAAGATGAAGCCAAAACGCTAGCTAGAGCTTAGTGCTGACACTTTTTTTCTCGTATCCCACCAGTATTTGGGGGAGGGGGGGGGTGTACTGTTGACACATGTCAAGAAGAAAGGTGACAAGCCACAAGGCTCTCTGCCTTCCTTGGATGGCTCCCAGAAGTGCTCTGCTGGACAATGGAAGCGCACAAGATTCAATGCTCTTTTCGCTTCTGTGACAGACAGAAGCCTGTCTCTTTAAAAGAGGAGGGCTGGGCTTCTTTTCCAGAGGTTGCCATGGCAATCAGAGTGACCCTGGCATCCTGCTTGAGGCATATATCGAATCTTTTGAACTGTATGATTTATATTCCCAGGATCCACCAAACGGTGTTAACTGCATCCTCTTAATTGACTCTTTTCCTCAGAAGTCAGGCCAAATTAATTAACAACATGCCAAGTCTCCAATCATATATCTATATAGACTCACACAAACACATACACAAACACCTATAGGGTCACACAGACACATAGAGACACACACAAACACGTACACGAATACATATGGTACCACACGGACACGTAAATAGAGAGATTGGTTTATCATTAGATTAAAACAGGAGTCCAGTGACAAAAGCACATTGCTCTCTAGTTCAACAAGAATGTCGGACCAGAACCAATGGGTTGAAATTAAATCAGAAGAGTTTTTGGCTAAACATTAGACTGTTAGAGTGGTCCCTCAGTGGAACAGGCTTTCTTGGGAGGTGGCGGGCTCTCCTTCTTTGGAGGTTTTAAAGCAGAGGCTCAATGGCCATCTAACAGCAATGCTGATTTTGTGAACCTGGGCAGATCATGAGAGGGAGAGCAGGAAGGGTTACATCAGTGCTTAGTTCTTGGGGCCCCTTCTTACATGCCCAGGGCAAGGGCGATTGCCACTTTGGGGTCAGGAAGCAATTTTCTCCAGGCCGGTTTGGCCAGAGATCCTGGAGATTATTTGCCAACTTCTGGGCATACAGCAGGGATCACTGAGGGTGTGGGGAGGGAGGTAGTTGGGCATTTCCTGCATTGTGCCGGGGGTTGGACTAGATAACCCTGGAGGTCCCTTCCAACTCTATGATTCTAAGTTTGCTACAATCCTCTGGCATACTTAGGAGCAGCAAACTCCAACTCCTTCCTCACTCCCCAGATGTGTGGCAAAGCCATCATGTCCAATAGAGATTCCCAAACTCTTGCACTAGAGGGACTGGTGGTGGCAGCAGAGCAAGTACCCCTGGTGCCTAACTTTTGAGGCCGCTGCTCCATCACAGGTCATTAAGGAGCCAATACATTTCCAAAAGAATTCTGCCTTGAACTCAAAAGTTTAACAAAAAAGATAACTTGCGGAGGTTTCCAGGAGGTATTTATCATGCTCCCGGATCATCACGTGTTTATTTCGTTGCTATCTCTCCCTTCCTCAAAGAAAATCTCGTGTTTGATTCTGTCCTCCTTTGTCACTACAGAAGTTACGCTGAGAGGGTGTGATTGGCCCAAGTTCCCCCAGGCAGCTTCCATGGCTGAGTAAAGGTAGTCCCCTGTGCAAGCACCGAGTCATTACTGACCCACAGGGACATTGCATCACAACGTTTTTTTACGGGGTGGTTTGCCATTGCCTTCCCCAGTCATCTACACTTCACCCCCAGGAACCTGGGTACTAATTTTACCGACCTGGATAGAAGGCTGAGTCAACCTTGAGCCGGCTACCTGAACCCGGCTTCCGCCGGGATCGAACTCAGGTCGTGAGCAGAACTTGAGCTGCAGTACTGCAGCTTACCACTCTGCGCCCCAGTCCACCTTCAACCCCACTGGCTTAATAAATCAGTAACCTTTAGTTGTGAGGCTGCAGGAGGTAACTTACAAACGGGTGAATAATACAGTAGAGGAAATGTTTCTTAATGCCTCCAATTTACCCAGACTGCTAACAAACAGCACTTTGAGAATAGACGGGGTAAGCGAAGCGTAAGATTCAGACCCAAAATGATTCTCATAAGACCCCCTGGGAAAAGAAAAACAACAACACAGAAAGCTGAACATAGATCAGTCCCGTTGCATCCCCAGCTCCCCCCTTCTTTATAACCCTCTTCCCGTTCCAGTGCAAATTTCAAGGG
Source organism: Eublepharis macularius (assembly GCF_028583425.1). NCBI lineage: Eukaryota > Metazoa > Chordata > Lepidosauria > Squamata > Eublepharidae > Eublepharis > Eublepharis macularius. Next base: position 32,528,686 of record NC_072807.1, on the reverse strand, counting down.
CTAACGCACCAGTCAGTGTGATAAATACCTTAACAATCCCGTAATCAATAGATGATGAGTAGAAATTGCTTTGGAAAGGGAATGGTTAGAGAGGAGGGTTATTATTCTAATAGCAGTTTATTGAGGTTCTGTGTAAATGATTTGAAACGGGTTTAACAGATGATTATACCGCAAATGATCTAACGCCTATGCCAGCGTTAGACAATGGAACGCAATCAATTTGTACCTGCCTCTGACACCAAGCAGCCGCCACCATCGTCCTCCCAGATCCTCTCATTCTCTTGGGGAATGTGCTCCAATTCATTGCAGAGTAGGTCTGATCAATTATTTACACCCGTCATCTCTTTCTACTGGGGGAAAGGGTGCGCTTTGCGAAAGGGCAAGGTGCTTCTCCAAAGGAAAAACTATGAACCTGAACTATGCGGGCTCTAAATGCTTAAATAAATAAATAGATAGATAATGCAAATATTGTTTTTCTAAGTCGTCCGTCTCTCGGTCTGATTTTAGCACCCTCGTGAAGGCACCTGTCTTGTTGGAAGTTGCATCAGTGGAAGGTTTTCCATGCAAGGCGGGAGTGGTATAATTCAAGCATCATATTCAGGTCTCGGAAGGCTGTCGCAGGGGATCAGCATGGAGGGGGAGCTGCCAAGGCCCAAGGTCCACTCCTGTCCCCTAACAAGATTTAAAGAAAGTTTTTAAATTTTATTTTTATTTTTATTGTGAAAAAGTTAAAAGATACAGCAAAAGAAAAAAAGTAAAACGTAACAAAAACACAACTACAGCGGCCAATATCAATCTACAAAGTAAAAAAAACAGTAAAAAGCATAATAAGTATATTGTAACTCCATTACAGTTTTTCACCTACAATACTTCCTCCTTTAGTGTCAATGAGCTAGTGGTCTAATTAATATCTTTTTTTTCTGTAGCTCACCTTCTTGATATCCCAAATCCTCATTCTTAAAAATCAAAACCGCAAATCATTAGTTTATTTTTCTCCGTCTCTCGCAGATAGTCCATAAAGGGTTTCCAATCTGGATGTAAAGGAAGCTTTGTTCCACTGTTGCTTTTGTACACACCTGTTCCACAGGAGATGGGAGACTGCGACTTCGAGCAATCTCCCATTTCCTGTTGGGTTGCACTTGCCACCTCTGGGCTGGGAAATTCCTGGAGATTTTGGGGGTGAAGCCTGAGGAAAGCAGGGTTGGTGGAGCAGAGGGACCTTAGTAGGGTATAATACCATAGAGTCCACCCTCCAAAGCAACTATTTTCTCCAGGGCAGCTGATTTCTGTGGTCTGGAGATCAGTTCTAATTTTGGGGGGTCTCTAGGCCCCACCTAGAGGTTGGAAACCCTTCATTTCTTGTGGGAGATCAGCATGGGTAGAAGGAAGTTTGCACTTCTGATATAAGTAGTATGAAAAAGCCATGCTCCACAACTTCTTGTAGGAAGGAGAGAAGTGCAAGCACACAAGGCATCATTTTGTTTAGGGCCCCCTAAATGTGAGGCCACCGCGGTTGGTGGAGCCTTCATGAAAGTACTCTCCATTGACTGGGTAACCCCAGATGGGGTCCTGATGGGTACTCCATGCAGGGCACACATCACTCCAATCTTGCAGCTGCATTGGCTCCCCATGAAATTCCGGATCAGGTTCAAGGTTTTGGTTTTAACTTATAAATCCCTAAATGGACTGGGACCAGCATACCTGAGGGACCGCCTCTCCCTGTATGTACCCGAGAAAGTGCTCAGATCAGTGGGCAAACATCTGTTGGTGGTCCCTGGCCCCAGGAAGACTCAGCTGGCCTCGACCAGGGCCAGGGCATTTTCAGTCCTGGCCCCTAACCTGGTGGAACTCTCTGTCAGAGGATAGTCGGGCCCACCAAGATCTTGTATCCTTTCGGCAGGCCTGAAAGACAGAGATGTTCCACCAGGCATTTGGTTGAGGCCGACATTAGGTCCATCAAACGAGCCTCCCTACTGATCTCCTGCCAGCGGCCGGGGGGGGGGGAATATAATCATCTGTACAGTGGCTTGCCCCCCACACATGTGATGTCATAGTGCAATATCAACTCGCACCTCCCCCTTTCTTTATGTTTGGTGGGCAGAGAAGTGTGAAGGGGCCCCATCCTGGGACGTCGGAACCCATATTCTTGATTCTTAACTCTGAAAGTCATATCCTTTTGAGATTTGTTAATTTTATTGTTTATCCTGTGTATTTTTATTAATATTGTAACCCGCCCTGAGCCCTGTGGGGAGGACGGGCTAAAAATCAACTAAACTAAATAGAAGAATGATGCTTTGCGCTCTCTAGGGGAAGGGGGTTGTCACCTTTGCTGCAGCACATAATGATATTCCTACATGTGTCCTTCATTCACGGAACTCCTTGCCACGTGATGCAGTGACAGTTTCGTGGGATCTGAAAGGAGATTGGGGAATTTCATAGAGGACAGCTTTACCCCCAGCAATGCGTAAAGAGAGCAAAACATTTTATTTTATTTTATTTTTTTTATCGTATTTATATTCCGCCCTCCCCGCAAGCAGGCTCAGGGCGGATATAGAACCTCCATGCTTAGAAGCAGTGTACCTCCAAGTCCCAGTTGCTGCTCTGTTTCCTGCAATTCTCTTCTTGGGATTTGATATCAGTACTGAGTATCCATTAAGGGAGGGACAGCTTGTTGATATGATAAATGCATGGTTGAAAAGAGCATTGAAATAGGGTCTTGCAAAGTATACCAAACTGAGTTGGATAGTTTTGAAAGTCTTTTAGAATCCACTCATGATGGGAAGGGATGACTCACAGTTTTGATACATCTGGATCGGAGCCAGCCTTTTATTATGAATAGCCAGGGGAGGTCATAGAAGCCGGCCAACGGAAGGACCCGTGGTGTTTGTCCTTCCCCTCCCACTTGGAAGACATAAAGGGAGCAATTCTAAGCACGTCTACTGAGAATCTCTCATTGCCCTCAATATTTAGGTATCTTCTCCCCAGTTGTCATCAGTTTACCACAGCAGCTGTTTCCCCCAGTTACCTTTCCTGCAGGATTACCAAATGTGCATTTGTTCCTGCAAACACAGCCAGACACACACAGGTAAAATCCTGCAGAGTGGAAATGAACTTAGGGAAGGACTGCATTGGGAATGTAACGGACAGGGGAAGGGTTAAAAAGCTCCTTCCCTTGTCCACTAAAAATCACCACTTCATCAAACCAAGGTTGCCATTTCTTGAAATTAACAAAATACTTTGTATCTGGGTGGGAGAAGTCCAGGGTTATAATCAGAGGTCAGTTTGACACGAGCTACAGTGTTCCAGGGCAGTTCCAGAGACTAGACTTGCCAGTTCCTGGAGATTTGGGGGGTGAAGCCCAGGAAAAGTAGGCTTTGGGGGAGAGGACAGACCACAGTGAGGTATAATGCCCTAAAACAGCCATTTACTCCCGGGGAGCTGATCTCTGTAGTTTGAAGAACAATTATAATTTTGGAAGATCTCCAGCCCCCATCTGGAAGCTGGCAAACAACACGGCGTGGTTATTTCAGGTGGGTTTGATGGTGGAGTCCAATAAACTGGAAATAGGCTTTGGAAAATACTCAGGTACAAAAGATGTCTTTACCAAAGGTGTGCAGTTTTTTAAACTATTTGGGTTAAAATTTGAGGCGTTCTCCTCAAAGGCAAGAGAGGCCACGTCTTGGGCTAACCTTCTGTGAGCATAGTGGAGTGAGTCAGTGGTGGTGGCTTCCCTCCACTGGGGTAGGAGGGCAGGCCAGATTGGTGTCCTCTCCCCTCTGAAATTAGGGGAGCAGGCCAGTTTGGGCTCCCCCCAGTGGGTCAGGTGTAATGCTTCGAGTGCAAGACTAGAATCTGGGAAAACCAAGTTCAAATCCTCACGCTGCCATAGAAGCTTGCTGGGTGGTCTTGGGCCAGTTACATACTCTCAGCTTAACCTACCTCACAGGGTTGTTGTAGGGATAAAAATGGAGGGGGAGAGAATGATGTTAGCTACCTTGAGGCCCCATTCGGAGAAAGGTGGGGTATAAATACAGTAAATAAAAATTTAGGCTAATTTTTCTTGCTCCGGTCAGTTGACTGCACTTCCTCAATCATAGAATCATATGGTTGTAAGGGAACTCCAGGGTCATCTAGTCCAACCCCCTGTACAATGCAGGAAATGCACAACTGCTTCCCCCCCCCACACACACACACATGCCCAGTGACCCCTGCTCCATGCCCAGAATTGGCTGAATTTGAACCCTCTTGATAAAGCCCTGCGAAACAGGAGAATTGCTGGCGCCTGTTGAGTGGTTCTCAACAGCTTTTGGACCCCGTCTGCACCAACGTTGGTGGCCCTCCTCAACAGCGTTGCCTCATTAATTCTTATTGAGAAGAACAGAGGATTAAAAACCATCCTGCAGTGGCTCTGAGGACTGTGCCACACCCCAGTAGGGTAGTGGAAAGACACTCTCTACTCTCTTAAGTCTACCTCGTATATATTTTGGAATTGCAATATTGTGGAAGGAACTTTTCATTGTATGGTTGCACTCTGTAAGAATCGTATGTGCATCTTGCATTTTGCATTTTATGTAAGACTTGTCACATTGTTTATCTTGTACTGGTTTGAATTGTAAGTAGTGTTTACGTCATACGTTGAAATTGCTTATTTGCACGGTGTACTTTAAATACCTTAATTCTTACCGCAGGAGTTTTGTGTTCTTATCCTCCATGCCCAGAAGATGACAAAACGTGTCAGGATCCCCAGCCAAACAGGGGCTCCTTTGTTTCCCTTGCAGGAAAGCACTTTGCCACACTTGCTTACGTGTAACAAGTGTTTAACCCACACATTGCTCTGCTTTGGGAATGTTTAAAACTGCGGCAGTGTAGGATGCTGGCAGGTTCCTTCTAGCAGGGGACCTTGAAACTAACAAGGGTCAATGGGAACCGATTGGCAGTGTGGCTGTCCGTTGAGCACCTTCCAAGACTGCTTACCCTTCAATCACTCAAGCTGCCTGCGCTGGGCTTGATTTGTTTTGCTGGTAATATCAGGCAACTTGGCTGGAAAGCAAACAGCTGCTCCCCCCTCTGTCATGGGGGAGCTGGGAACGGGGAGATAATGGACCGGCCTCGTCTCTCTCTCTCTTTCTCTATCGCTACGAGAGATAACTTCCTTCCCTTAGCTTCGGCAGTAATGGAAACATAATTAACACAAGGGACTAATTAGCTGGCTGTGGTAGCAGCACAAACCTCCGTTCCCCTGTTAAGTTTTCAGAAGGGCCTTCCCCCCACGATCGGTTTATTGCATATCAGAAGCACATTTGATTTCCATCTGTCCTCACCTCGTTCCTGCAGGTACCATTTGTTGTTGGAGAAACCAGTGGGATGGTTCCCAGGGTAAGAAACTGGGTTGGATCCAATGAGACCCTTCGTGTAAGCAGGGCTCATTTGGGGGGGGGGGAATGCGCCAGAACACCCTTCCAGCAGTTCCCCCAAAAGGTCACTGTCAGGTGGCCCCGCCCACCTGACTTTTGGCCAATTGGGGCCATTTTGGCCTCGATTCGGGCCAAAACAGCCCAGATCGGGTCACTGCCGGGCGGGGGAATGGCCATTTTGCCATTTTCGGCCCATTTCGGCCTGGATTGGGACCAAAACGGCCCTGATTGGGCTACTGCCAGGTAGGGGAACACTCCCCTGTCTGGCAGCAGCCGAATCCCAGCCATTTCGGGCCCAATCAAATCAATTATGCTAATGACACACTTCCAATGACATCATCAAGGGGCGTGGCATATGCTAATGAGTCATGCAAATGAGTTCCTGCAGCTCTTTTTCTGCAAAATGACCCCTGCATGTAAGTAAGATCAGTGGAAAGTTGCATCTACTGGAGGAAGATTCTTTAGCAGAAGACAGCACATAGATCCAACCCAGTCACTCCATAATCCACATCATTTCACAAACAAAAATAGAGACCTGCTAGTATTAGTGCTATTGAGGCATGCAAGTCCTTTGTAATTTAGTATTTTGTGCATGTTTAAGAGCTCAAGAATCCAGCATAGGTCTCCATTGTCTCAATGACCCTGTGAGGTCTTTTAGGTTGAGAGATTGATTGGCTCAAGGTAACCCAGTGAACTCCATGGCAGAGTCAGGATTATCATTATGAGTTTGAAGATAGAAAATGGAACTGAAAATTGTTTCAATTTCTGGACTTTGGAGAGGTACAGCCCTCGAGAACCTTTCTGGCAGGGGAAAGGGACTTAGGTGGGTCTGTGGGAACAGAGGCTAAGTGGCTTATTGAACTACCCTGTCCTGCATTTTTGAATGCCCATATAGTGTCTGCAGAACCTTTGGCTGACCTGGTCTTCATGCTACCTCCTAGCCAATATCACCATCCCAATATTTCAGCACCTTGTCAATGGGATCTCTTCCATGGAACTTAATTACGAAGATTAGCAAGAGACCCGATAAGCTATTGGGCTGAGAGGCCAGCTGCCTCTCTATTTGCAAGAATTGTTCTTGGAATTGTTCCATTCCTCAAGGTTGCCTGCAAGCCAGCGTGAGCCAGTGTGGTGCAGTGGTGGACTCAGATTTGGGTGACCCAGATTTGATTCTACACTCTGCCACGGAAACTCGCTAGGTGACCTTGGGCCAGCCACATTCTCTCAGCCTAACCCATGTGTGAGGGAGGGAAAGGGAGGAGAAGAGAATGATGTAAGCCACTTAGAGTCCCCATTAAAGAGAAAGACATGGTATAAATTAAGTAAAAATTAAATTTAAATTAAAAGCTGTCATGCTTGGTTGGTGGAATTACTGCTGGAAGATGCAGGGACAATTTCAAATGTCTCATCCCTGCCATTTCTGCACAAAAAGCTCTTATTCGCTTTGGCTTCCTCCTTGTTCGAGTTGGACTTGCAATTCTTTCTTGGTCTGCTGGAAGAAAGACTATAAGGGTGGTGGTCAATTAAGAAGGATCTTTGCCAGCTGCCTACCTAGCAGAAGGATAGTCTGTTTCCTCTTTGTTTGAAAGACCCCTTGGGAATGTGATGTAGCCAAGACGAGGGTGGTAGTGGTATATGAGAAAAGATGGGAAGATGAGCATGACCCAAGCCTGCTTAAATCTCTTTCAGTGGATCAGAAAAGGGCTAAAGTTTGCCTGGATTCCAGTCAAGCTGGCACACACCTGAGATCTAAAAGAAGGGAAAAGTATCGGAACATCTTCTCTATCCAAAGGATTCCTTAGAGAGTGAGCTAATTTCAGCAATTGTGTGTTTGAGTGAGTTCAGAGGAAACTATATTCCACTTTCCATGGAGATCCCTAATTAAAAAATGCCTTTGCTGGGGAACTTCTCCGGCTTGGAGACATTTTGCACACATGAACATAGAAAGTTCTGTGCTGTGGTCTTGTGTACATTATCCCCTTGGATGTGCTCTGGAAAGAGAGGATAGACAGATTCCAAAAGTTGGGAGCCTAATATGTATGAAGATGTATGTAATACATAGATTTATATATTCCCGTTGGGAAGCTGCTAAATTGGAATTCATATGTAAATTTGACACAGGTCGAATCCACATTCACCCATTACTCGCATGTTTATCGGATATCTTCCGTTTGCCTCCAATCCGCGATTTTTTCCTCTTCGTTCATATTTCTGCTTCCAATCCGTCTTTCTCGTGCGTTCCTCCGGTCACACGGCTGCTCGAAAACCGCTTTTTTGGGCGGGACCTTTTTTCCCGCCCATTTTTTAAAAAAAATTTTGAGTGCACTTTTCCGTTATTTCGATCTTGCCTTATAAAGAAACATCATTGAAGATAATGATGCCTCTCTTTCCCCCACTGACAGCACTGATGGCTCTCTCCCGTTTCTTTTTTGGAAATTTGGAAGCATGTGGGAAGCTTTCGTGGGCATTTCCTATGCAGGACAGTTCAGTGCCTGAATTTTACTGAAGTTTCACTTCCTTGGAGTGTCATTATTTCAGTATTTCGTAATTTCGATATTACAGTAATATAAAATAAAAAAAATAAAAAACAGTTAAAAAGGAAGTTTCGCGAGTCCGTTCTGAGGGTGGATTCACCCCAAAATGATTTTTCAAACTACCAGATTTGATTCAGAAACAGCATAATCAATAAATCCAATGCTATGAAGTCAAAAACAGTCTTTTGCAGACTACGGAGCACTTGCAAGTTGAATCAGCCAATAGGAACTCTCGGAACGGCCGGAGAGACAGGAAGGGGGGTGGTTTTTAAAAAACCGCATAAATTGAGCATTGGCCCATTCACGGCCACTGTGAAACTCCCGTTGAAAACCTGTGACCACATATTCGGGAGAAATGCAAATGAAATGTGTCTGTTTAATGAGGTAATGTGACCGGCACTCGGGATTGCTTGGGGAATGCGGGGAACATGCGACTTAGAATGAATAATGTGGATTCGACCTCAGTCAGACTTGGATTGAATAGCGACTATGAATCGTTATCTCATCACCAAAAGTAACTGCCTTCAGGCATTCTATTCAGATTCTGCCATGGAGGGGAGGGGTCACACCCAGCTTGGATTGTGCATTCCACCTCTTTCATGACTTCTTGTGACTTATTTACATTTACATGAGCCTTACTCCCTGCACCCTCTCCCTCCTCCCCTCACCACCTATATATCTCTGGCCAGTTTCTTCATACCCTCCATGCATCTGATGAAGAGAGCTGTGGCTCTTGAAAGCTTATGCTACAATAAAGTTGGTTAGTCTTACAGGTGCTACTGAACTCTTTACTATAGATCACACAGAATCTTTTATATGTCCAAGATCCCACAGCCATCTATAGCTGATATGGCCAGGCCTATGCAAACTGTTCTGGCATTCCATTGGTTTGGATGGAGATTCTGTTAGGGTCACAGACCAAAAAATGGCTTGGGCCAGGATACCGTAAGGACTGTCTCCTCCTGTACTATCCAGAATGCTAGTTGAGATCTGCCTGTTCTCACTGTTCCTGCCGGTGACCAGAGCCAGGGCATTTTCTGTGGTGGCACCTCGCTTTTGGAATGCCCTCCCTTTGAGGCATGCCTGGCTCCTGTTTCAGTTTCTTGTTGGCATCAGGCCAAAACACATCTTCCTATACAGGATTTTAAAGAGGGGGTTATCTTATCAGTACGTTAATGGGCTGCTCTGTTTTATGGATTGCTGCTTCTGTCTAATGACTTCTGTTTTTTTTACACTGTGGTTTTTAATTATAAGCCACCTCAAGCAGGAGTTTCAAGAGTCAGCACAGAAATATTCTAAAATTTAAAAAATACATTCACTCAGTACCCGAGAACAGGCCTTGATGTAGATGTCTTCCTTTCCATTCCAATGCATAATGATTCTTCCCGTTCTGTGACTTTTCAATGCCATGTGTAAACACAGAATTCAGTATGGTGTTTAGGATTCTGATTTCTCAGACCTGCCACATTTTGGAACTAAAGGCTTCTAGCTTTTATGAAAGATAGCCAAGGCTTGTCCAGTGCTTGATGTAATATCAGTTGCTGTTAACACAGTTGGCATACAGGCCAGACTTGTAATCTACCTTTCCCCCATGACTAGGGAAAGCAGAATAAATTATGCTAATACGATGAGTATGTATAATTCAAACAAGCTGTGGAATATTGCATTTCCTGGCACTAAATCATGAAAATACAAGGAGGGCTGATTCATATGATGGACAGCTTGCTCTTCTTTAAACTTTCCCATCAGTTAAAAACCACATCAGAAAACCTCTGCACCTTTTGAGGTTAGGTGGCTTGGGTTGCCAACTTCAGGTTGGGAAATTCCTGGAAATTTGGGGTGGATCTTGGGGAAGGTGGGGTTTAGGGAGGTACCTCTATAATGCCATAGAGTCCACCCTCCAAAGCAGCCATTTTCTCCAAGGGAACTGATCTCTGTCGTCTAGAGTAGAGATGGGCACAAACCAAAATACGAACCAAAATTCATGATGAACCAGGCCGGTTCGTGGTTCGCAAACCGCGGTTCATCAGATCACATTTCTGACGAACCGCCACGAACTTTAGGCTGGTTTGTTTAGTTCATTTTTGGGGTTCATCACTGCAGACAGCCTGGTGCCGATCAATCAGTTTCCTAGGCAACAGGAGATGGACTTCTTGCAGACCTTCTGCTGACCCAGAAGTGATGATTTTCTGACCTGGATGTGATGTTTTCACAAACCAAATGAACCGGTTCACGAACCGGGGGCAGGTTCGTGAAAGTCCATGGTTCATGGTTTGTGAAATTTGATGAACCACAAACCACATGGTTTGGGTTTTTTCCAGTTCATGCCCATCTCTAGTCTAGAGATGAGCTGTTATTCTGGGAGATCTCCAGGCTGTTCACAAAGGTTGGCAAGGGCCAGGTGAAAAAAAATTATACGCTCATTTATTTGGCTGATATTTTTTTAAAAAATATTGTTTCCATATTCTTATCTTCTGCCTTTCTTTTTAATGGTTTATCCTTGCCTTTATCTGTTGCTTGGGTGCGATGCCAAAATCTTGCTATTTTTATGGAATCGTAATGATGTTGTAAACTGAACAGCCAAAAAATATTCTGCATGGATAAACAAGTACACGTTTCAGAATCTTCCAAATAGCAGCATGTTCAGTGAAATTCTGCAACATATAAATTCATGGGCATAATTTAAAAATTTAGTTTGTTAGAGAGGCTTTTGTATTGACTGCGGTGCTCCTTCCCGGCTTTATGGGTGATTCCGGCTGTCCAGTACAGCAGCAATTCATTTTTGTGACTCAATACTGTTTTCTTTCAAGAGGAATCAGCGGGGTGCTCACAGAGGGACTCCTTTCCTCTGTCTTCTCACTGATTAGATAGCTCTAGCCTTCTGTAGGACATTCTGATGAGCTCTTCCTGATTCTCAGCCTCTCTTTCTCTCCTTATTAAAAAATTCAAATATTTCATGGCCCTAAAAAGCTTTCCTTTATGCTTTTTTCCTGCTCTACCCCCCCTCCCTTAGCAATTCCATAATGTTTTCTTCGCTGCTTCAGGAGGGAGGTCTTGATTGTCAACACCAGACAACTAAAGACCACGCAAGAGGGTGGTCCCCATTCCAAAGAGCTCTGCCGAGGTCTTGTTGTTTTCTTGGCACTATTTTCTTATTCTGCTTAGCGGCTCAATGTGCCCGGTATAAATCTCCTTCCCCCAAATGGCTCTGAGTACTCAAGACTATCAACATAAACTGATTCTATATCAGTTTAACTGTCATCGTTACCCCCAGGAAACTCTGGGAATTGCAGTTTTTTGAAGTTACTAGTGAGCGAGCATTCTTGGCTAGAAATTGCGAGCCTCTTCAGAGAATTATAAATCTGTGCGATCTTTGGGAAGAAGTCAAAGCAGTGAAGCTGGTTTTAAATCTATGAGCAAATATTTAGAAGGTCCCAGGTTCAGTGGCCAACTTCTCTACTTAAAAGGATTTCTGGTGTCAGGAAACAACTTTCAGTGCCTGAGATTTTTTTCCCTGCTAGCCAGAGATGACAATCCTCAATTAGATGGCATGTTTCCAGAATACTACAACCAAGTTGGGTGTCCCTATCTGGCCTTCAGTTGAGTTATTTTGGTTCAGCATACTAGAAGAAGCCATCATTCTTCCAGGACAATTGAAGTGCCTAGCAAGAGTTGGAGTTGTATAGAGTGGGTTATCTCAATGAAGTACATGAAGGGGCGGGGGGAAGACATCAAAGAATGTATTCCAGGAAGGATAGCCACAAAAGTCAGTGGTAGAGATTAGGCAAGGGGGAAAGGAAATGGGATGGAGAGATAGAACAAGCAGGTGATGGTTGAAAGTCCCTCTGTAAGATCTTAATGGTGACTGCCTGAAACCTGCATTTGATTGTAAATGGGAGTTACAAGGCTTAAAGGTAAAGGTAATCCCCTGTGCAAGCACCGAATCATTACTGACCCATGGGGGACGTTGCATCACGACGTTTTCTTGGAAGACTTTTTATGGGGTGGTTTGCCATTGCCTTCCACAGTCATCTACAACTGGGTACTCATTTTACTGACCTTGGAAGGATGAAAAGCTGAGTCAAGCTTGAGCCAGCTACCTGAACCCAGCTTCTGCCAGGATCGAACTCAGGTAGCAGAGCTTGGGCTGCAGTACTGCGGCTTACCCCTCTGCACCATGGGGCTCCACAAGGCTTACAGACTGGATAAGGAATCACAGTAGTTACTGCTCATCTCAAATGGAAGGGACAAAAAAACCAAGTTAATTTCAACCCCGCATTTTTGCAATTTGCTTAACTCATGGTAGATCACCTTTATTATATGTTAGATTACATCACAACATTTCAGTTCTTTGCATTGATCAGAGGTTTTTTTTCCCCCTACTTGCTCAGGGTCATCGCTGATCTTTAGGTCATTGATCCACTCTGTAAGATGAGGTCATAGCAAACATCATACCTCATGGTCTTGTGTGTGCGCGCGTGTGTGTGTTATTAAGAACTAGATAACTTCACAGAAGGAAGAAATATCAGTGGCTATTAACTAACATGGTTAAGAGACTTCCCCAAGCACCGGTTGCTTATCTAATTATTTTTAAGTGGGCATTATAGGAACATAAAAGTTGCCTTAATGAGAAGCCCAAGTAAATAATATTGTATTAAAAGCCTGAAAAGATGAACAAGGTCTGGGGCAAAAATTGCACATGTATTTCTGAGTGGATTAATGATCACTCAGAAATCTTCCCTGGTTTCAGACAACATGCCTTTGCAAGTCACAGATTTCTTGCACTAAAAGTCGTCGTGCCACATCACACTAGGAGAAGAGAGTCTTCCTTTTGGCCTTAAGTTGGAGGCCAGCTCCTATCGGTCTGTAGCTATATTGGGCTCCCCAGCCTTTTGAGCCTGTGGGCACCTTTGGAATTCCCGCACAGAGAGGTGGCCACAGAAGAGCCACGACAGGAAGCAGAACCAACTCACAAACACACTGAGCAAGCTCAAGTGGAGGAAGTAATCTTTTAAAATACAGTGGAAAAGAGGAGTGTGAGAGAGTATAAAATCCATACCATAAATAGAAACGTCATTTTAATCTGCATAGACAATCAAATCTCCAGTGGCCAATCAGAAGGCCTGATGGACAGCAGCCCCACGTGGTTCCCACCCACTTGATGGGCACCAGGAAAGGTGTCAGTGGGCACCACGGTGCCCATGGGCACCATGTTAGAGACCATTCTGACTTGTTTTTTGACAGTGTGTAAGCCCCCCTTTCTACATTACCTGCCTTCTGCTCACCACACTATTGTTTCTGAAAACACCCCCTTCCACAGTCTCTGGCGAAAAGCAAGAGGTCCCCAAGCTTGGATCCTGGAGACACAGAGTGCTCCTCAAAAGCAAGAAGTTGTTGGTTATCATGTTGTAAATGGAAAGGAAACGACTTCCGGTTTGGGATTTATGGAGGTCTGAAGCAGCTCCATTTGCGGAGCTGACCGGACTGCCGTTTTAAGCGGCCGGCGGGGGGAAAATAGCCCGTGGCCGACTGCTCTCAGGCAGAGAGCAGGCAAAGAACGCTCAAGACCCTAGGGTGTGTTAGATCTCGGACGAGGGGGGGCTCTGCGCAACGGGTCCCCTCCTGATCCTTGAGGTCCCACCCTGCGACAGGTCGGCTACAATCTCTGCGGCAGTTCTGGGGCCAATTCAGCTGGCATAAGACCTACATACCCAAGCTTCGATTGGGGGAAGAAGTGGAGAGGAGAAGTTAAAATCGAAACAGCGATTACAACCCGAGAAAAGTGAATGAGAAGGTAAAGATCACTATCTTCTGATACGGGACAGATTGATAAAAGCAGAGAGGAATAAAAGTAGATTTTCAAACTGCAACAGGCTAATGAAAAGGAGGGGAAGACTCGGCAAGAGTTGTATTTGAAAAGAGACTAAGTTTAAAGAAGTTATTAAAGAAATTGGACTATTGTTTTGAATACTTGCGGTTATGGAGCTGTGAGAAAAAGATACCATCGCGAGACCTACTGTGGGAAGTCGGGAGACAGGAAGTGCGTAATAACAATAGAGTTGCTGGAGAGAAGCGGCCCTTGCTGGAGGGCAGGAAGAAGGGAATCGCCATCTTTGAAAGGGGAAGGGTCGCGGCTTCAGCGGAAAAGGAAGTAGGCCATTTTGGATTACAAAATCATAGAGAAACCATAGAGAAAAGACGCCCGACATTTTGGACTCTTTAAAAATTAATTTATGCAAGAAGACCGGGACATTTGAAACAAAAAGACATTAAATCTTACGCCACGGAGTTAAGGAAGAGAGCGGACTCGTAGGAGCGAGCTAAAGCAAGCCCCACGATGTCGAAAAAAGAGTGGCAATCGGCAATAGAAAACCTGGACAAAAAACTTTTAGAAGTGATTAAAGAACTTAAGGACACGAAATTGGAGCTGATTAAAGAGGTTAAACAGACAGTAAAATCGGAGCTGTCAGAAGTGAAGAAAGGTATGGAAACAATACAAAATGAATTACAAGGAACGCAGCAGAGAGTTAAAGCAGTAGAAGGCGCGATGGAGAATCTAGCAGACACGCAACAAACAGAGATGAGACTGATGAGGGGAAGAATGGCGGTTGCGGAAAGTAGACACATGGAGAAGCAGCTGAGATTTCGCGGCTTGCCGGAAGTGGAAGGAAAGACAGCGCAAGAACAGATGACTGAGGTGTTAGCTGAATACCTGGGGAAGGAGGAGGAGGAAGTTGTGGCTATCCTTGATGTGGCATATCGCGTAAACTCGAGAATTGCAACCCAGAGGAAATTACCAAGAGATGTGATTGTGCAGTTTACGACACGAAACATGAAAGAGAAGATTGTGACTAAACAGTTTCAAGACCCATTGGAGATTGATGGCAAGACAATTATCATAATGAAGGAATTACCCAGATCAGTGTTACTAGATCGGAAAAAATATAAAGTGCTAATCCAGATGTTGAAGGACATGAAAATCAGGTACAGATGGGAGCTCCCAGAAGGTCTGTCCTTTGAATTTGGAGGGGCCAAAAAGCGCATTAGATCTGAGCGAGAGATGGAGCGATTTATAAGGGACAATGAAAAGGACTTACCAACAAGATTATGAGTATGGAGTGTAAAGTTTTATCTTGGAATGTAAATGGACTAAATTCACCGAATAAGAGAAAAAACATTTTCCACTGGCTATTAAAACAAAAATGTGACATTGTTTGTTTGCAAGAGACCCATATTTGAAAGCAGGATGTAAAATATTTAAAATTGGGAAAACTGGGCAAGGAATTTGTAGCGGCCTCCAATAAGAAAAAAAGAGGAGTGGTGTTGTATATAAAAGAGGAGCTACAGCCAAAATTTGTAATGAAAGATGTGGAAGCCAGATTTATAGCAGTGGAATGTACCTGGAACTTAAAGAGAGTGTTGGTAGTCGGAGTTTATGCACCTAACGGTGCAAAAGAAAGCTTCTTTGAGGATTTGAGGAAGCAACTAGACGATCTTTCATATGACCAGATAATTCTTGCTGGAGACTTCAATGGAGTGACAAACTTGGAATTAGATAAAAAGACAATAACGGCACAAAAGAAAAGAGGACTATTACCAAAGCTCTTTTTTGAGTTGATACAACAGGAGACTCTAGAAGATGTATGGAGAAGAGAATATCCTAAAAGCAGACAGTTTACTTTTTATTCTGCAAGGCACTCTACATTATCAAGAATTGATATGATCTGGGCCTCAAAAGACTTAGCGTTATGGACTAAGGAGGTAGAAATAATGCTGATGGTAGGCTCAGATCACAATCCAATTATGTGGAAATTAGGGAAAAGGAGAAAAAGGAAAGCATGGAGAATAAATAAGGACTTGCTACAGGAAGGAGAGAATATGGAGAGGCTGAGAAGAGAGACAAAGTTCTTCATACAATACAACGTGAATAAAGAAGTACCAACTGATAAAGTTTGGGATGCTTATAAGGCGGTTATAAGGGGCATACTAATGGACTTAAATGGTAGAGCAAGAAAAAAGAAAGAGGAGAAAAGACAAGAGATCGAGGAGAAAATAAAAGCCAAAGAAATACAGTTAAAAAAGAGACCAGGGAAAAAGAAATTATATCAGGAAATTAAAATACTTCAAGAACAGTTAACAGCAATGAGTAATAAAGAATTGGAGTGGAACCTTAAAAGACTGAATCAGAAAGCGTTTGAAGGTGCAAATAAACCTGGGAAGCATCTGGCATGGCAATTGAAGAAGAGAAGGGAAAAGAAAATAATAAATAAAATTTGTGAAGACAATAAAACGTATTTGGAACAGACTACCATTAGTAGAGCCTTTTACAAATTCTACGCTAAGCTGTACAATAAGAAAGAGGTAAATAAAGAATCAATAGCGTCATATTTGGAGAAAATGAAACTTCCAGTAATCTCGGAAGTTTGGAGAAATAAATTGAACAGTGAAGTAACGGATGAGGAATTAAGTAAGGTAATACAATCTGCAAATCTAGGAAAGGCGCCAGGGCCAGATGGACTTACGGCTAAATTTTATAAGACAATGGCCAATGAACTGGCACCATTCCTAAAAGAGGTGATCAATGGAGTTTTAAGGGATCAAAGGATTCCAGATACCTGGAGTGAAGCGAATATATCATTGATCCCCAAAGAGGGCCAAGACTTGACTAATGTGAAAAACTATAGACCTATATCGTTATTTAACAACGACTATAAAATCTTTGCGAAGATACTGGCGGAGAGACTGAAGGGGTGGCTTTCGGAAGTTATCGAGGAGGAACAAGCAGACTTTTTGCCAGACAGACAAATCAGAGACAATTTAAGGACAGTGATTAATGCTATTGAATATTATGATAAGCGTTGTGATAAAGAGGTTGGTTTCTTCTTTGTTGATGCTGAAAAGGCGTTTGAGAATTTAAACTGGGACTTTATGTTTGCCACTATGGAAAAGCTACAATTGGGAGAAAGATTCATTAGAGCAATTAAGGAAATTTACAGAGACCAGACTGCAGCAATTGTGGTGAATGATGAAGCGACTAAGAAATTGACTATAAGTAAAGGAACAAGACAAGGTTGCCCGTTGTCTCCACTGTTGTTCATTTTGGTATTGGAGATCCTGATGATACAAATACGACAAGATGAAGAAATTCGAGGAATAAAAATAAAGGACTATTCATACAAGGTCAGAGCATTTGCGGATGATATAATGTTAATTGTAGAGGACCCATTGGAGAACATGCCAAAAGTGATAGATAAGATTAAGGAGTTTGGAGATTTGGCAGGTTTTTATATTAATAAAAAGAAGTCAAAGATATTATGTAAAAACATGATTAAGCAGAAACAACAATTGTTAATGGAAATAACGGATTGTGAAGTAACAAGCAAGGTGAAATATTTGGGAATCGAACTGACTGCTAAGAATATAGACTTATTTAAAAACAACTACGAAAAATTATGGACTCAGATAGAGAGAGATTTGATTAAATGGAACAGGCTGAATTTGTCATGGTTGGGAAGGATTGCAGCAGTTAAGATGAATGTGTTACCAAGAGTAATGTTTTTGCTACAGACAATACCAATCATCAGAGACTCTAAGCAATTCGAAAAATGGCAGAGGAAAATATCAGATTTTGTATGGGCAGGCAAGAAGCCTCGAGTGAAAATGAAAGTTCTACAAGACGCAAAAGAAAGAGGCGGAATGCAACTGCCCAATCTAAGACTTTACCATGACGCAATCTGCCTAGTGTGGTTGAAAGAGTGGATGACGTTAAAGAACAAGAAATTACTAGCCCTAGAGGGATATAAAAAAATATTCGGATGGCACGCATACCTATGGCATGATAAAGTAAAGGTGAACTCGATGTTCCTGCATCATTATATACGGAGAAGTTTATATACAATCTGGAAGAAGTACAGAATCTATTTACAAGAAGGAACCCCTTTGTGGGTAGTTCCATATGAGGTGATAGATCCGAGAGCTGTTGATAATGAGCAACAATGTTTAACTTATAAAGAAATAACTAGAATTGAAGCATCTAAACTCAGAATAAGGACTCAGGAGGAACTACTACCTTATTACGATTGGTTCCAGTATAGACAGATTAGAGATTTATATAACTCGGACTCTGTAAAGGGAGGTATACGAACAGAGAATTCGGAACTAGAGCAGACCCTTTTTAAAGAGGACAAGAAAAGAATATCCAAGGTATACCAAGTACTGTTGAAATGGTATACTGAGGATGAGATAGTCAAAGCACAAATGGTGAAATGGGCTATAAACTTCAACAAAGAAATAACAATGGAGGCATGGGAATACTTGTGGAAGACTACAATGAAGACAACGACATGCACTAGCATTAAAGAGAACATTTACAAAATGATCTATCGTTGGTACATGACACCAAAGAAGATTGCGCTAGGGAATTTGAACACTTCTAATAAATGCTGGAAATGCAGGAAGCACGAGGGCTCCCTCTACCATATGTGGTGGACGTGTGAGGTAGCTAGGCAGTACTGGGGGGAAATAATAAGAGAAATGAGTGAGATTTTACAATTTCAAGTAAATAAGAACCCAGAACTCCTGCTACTAAACTTGGGAATGGAGGGAATTCCAGCCCATCATAGGACGTTGATATTTTACATGACGGCAGCAGCTAGACTTTTGTACGCGCAAAAATGGAAAGTACAAGAAGTGCCAACTATTGAAGATTGGATTTACAAATTGCTGTATATGGCAGAAATGGATAAGATGACAAGAAAACTGAGAAATCTGGACTCAGGACAGTTTAACACAGACTGGGAGAAGCTGAAACAATATTTGGAGAAGAAATGGGAGGTGGGAGGAGAACTGTGGCAGTTTGAGAACTATTGAAGTACAATAAAATGTAGAGGGGGGTGACTTTACCGGGGGGGAGAAGAGGTAAAAGTGAATCTCTAAGCAGCTATGTTATTAGATTGATATATATAGAATAATAAATAGAATATTGATAGAAAATAACTAATCATAAGTGTTAACTATAAGGATTGACTAACTAATAATATTTTCTTTCTGATTCTGTATAATGTACCAAACTGAATATGTTCATCTGAAGGTATATATGAGTCAAATTGATTGATATCATATATAGATTTATGATTGAAGGGGAATAGAAATATTAATGTAAACAAATATAACCAAAATAGAGAGAAGAAGATAGAATGAATAACATATAGAGTATAAGTTAAACTGGCTGGTTTATATGAATGTATGGTTTACATAGTTTATGATATATAGAAATATTTGAAAATGGAATTATGAAAAAGGGGATAAATTGTTTATCCATTATGGAAAAAAGGGACTCATAGTTAGGGTACAGAGCATTAAAAATAGTTAAAGAAGTATTGCTTAGAATAAAGGGAGAATATATATTTGTTAGATAGAGGAATATATAAAGAGTAAGGGAAAAGGGATAAAGGGTTGGAAAACTGTTGGAAGTCAACAAAAAGGGGGGGGAAGGGAGGGGGTTAGAAAGTGGGAAATGGGAAAATTGATTGTAATGTATAAACATTTGATTCTAACCCAATAAAAAAATTTTCAAAAAAAAAAAAGGAAAGGAAACAAAAAAAACCCCCAAACTGAAGGTTGTTTGCACCTGGAGTCAGGAAAGCAAGAGACTAGATATACCATTCGCTGGGAAGGACTGAACCACCAGGGAAAGTGGCAAAGAATCTCAGTTCTTAAAGTTCATTATAAGGAACAGGGCTTTTTTTCAGCTAGAACGCGGTGGAATGGAGTTCTGGAACTTCTTGAAAATGGTCACATGGCTGGTGGCCCCGCCCCCTAATCTCCAGACAGAGGGGAGTTTAGATTGCCCTCCACGGAGGGCAATCTAAACTCCCCTCTGTTTGGAGATCAGGGGGCGGGGCCACTAGCCATGTGACCATTTTCTACAAGGGCAACCTGCTGAGTTCCACCACTTCTTTTCCCAGAAAAAAAGCCCTGATAAGGAATCTGTTTTCAGGTGCTCATACAACTGCCATACACTTTGTCACTAAGGTGCTGGAGAATTCACAATACAAATGCCTGTTTTTTTCTATCAGTTAATTGGCTATTTTGCATCACGGCCTTCATTTTAAATGGCAAGTGTATCAATGGTTTTTTTGTTGCTCATTTTGTTGGCTTTGAAAGAGGCTTTAGCTTTTTTTAAAAAAGGATCAGACAGCATCATGGTCTATGGCAACTAGCCAAAAGGACTATAGGGAGCCTCCACGTATAGAGGCAGTAAATCTCTGCAAACCACTGACAGGCGATCACACGAGAAGTGATGGTATCACTCTAATCTGCTCTGGTTAGACCTCACCTAGAGTATTGTGTTCAGTTTGGGGCACCACATTTTAAGAAAGATATAGACAAGCTGGAATGTGTCCGGAGGAGGGCAGTGAAGATGGTGAGGGGTCTGGAGGCCAAGTCCTATTTAATTTAATTTAATTTATTACATTTATATTCCGCCCAATGAGGAAAGGTTGAAGGAGCTTGGTGTGTTTAGCCTGGAGAGGAGGCGAATGAGAGGTGATATGATAACCATCTTTAAGTACTTGAAGGCTGTCGTATAGAGGATGGTGCAGAGTTGTTTTCCACTGTCCCAGAAGGATGGACCAGAACCAACGGCTTGAAATTAAATCAAAAGAGTTTTCGGCTAAACATTAAGAACAACTTCCTGACTGTTAGAGTGGTCCCTCAGTGGAACAGGCTTTCTCAGAAGGAGGTAGGGTTTCCATCTTTGGAGGTTTTTCAGCGGAGGCTAGATGGCCATCTGACAACTATGCTGATTCTGTGAACCTAGGCAGATCATGAGAGGGAGGGCAGGAAGGGTTACATCAGTGCTTAGTTCTTGGGGTCCCTTCTTACATGCCCAGGGCAAGGACGATTGCCACTTTGGGGTCAGGAAGCAATTTTCCCCAGGCTGGTTTGGCTAGGGATTCTGATGATGTTTTGCCATCTTCTGGGCAGACAGTAAGGGTCGCTGGGTGTGTGTGTGGGGGGGGGGAGGTAACTGTGAATTTTCTGGCTTGTATAGGGGGTTGGACTAGATGACCCTAGAGGTACCTTCCAACACTATGAATCTGTGATTCTATGATTCTAGGAGGCAACATCCAAGGGATGGCCCCTGGGTTCTGTCTATTGGTAACTGGTTGACTGCTATGAGAAGCAGGACTAGATGGGCCACTGCAGGAGGGCTCATCTTATGTGGACAGATGGACAGACAAATAGACCACCCAACATTTCACAGATCATGAGCTTCTTGTGAGTTTGTGATCTGTATCAGTGGGCGACAAATATGGTTGAAAGTGAGGAGCGGAATTGACAGGAACGTGATCTGGGTATGCTTCATCTCTTTCAGTGGGACTGAGAAGTGCCTGCCTGGATCACAGCCAAACTTCTCAAGAAGTGCTGCAATACTGTTTTAAATATTTATGTGGTTTTATCTGTATTTTTAAAGTATATATATTTTAATGTATTATATTGTATGCAATCTGCCCTGAGCCTGCTGTTGTGGGGAGGGCGGAATATGAATGGAAACAAACAAACATCCGTTATCTAGAAAAAGGGCTCGGTGTAACTTCTCCATCCAAAGGATTATTTTATGGACCGAGCCAATTTTGGCTACTCCGTGGCCTGAAGTTATATTGATGGTTTAATTATGGTCCGTTTTGTTAGCTTTGCTTTTTCTTGTGGCTTTGTAAACTGTCCCAAAAGCCAAATACAGTTTGAAAAAAGAAGGAAAAGAGGAGACCCCGGGTGTGTGTGTGTGTGTGTGTAATCCTATTGTATTGTTCTGTCTCATGCTATCTTGGTTTATACCATCACGCTGTATATTCTATAATTTGATCTGTGATCCTGAGATTTTATTTGCTATACTGTTATTGACTGCCTCCGACTGTTTGGCCAGCAGAAGGATGTGAAGCAGCTTGGGTCACCTTACAAATAACTGTGCTCAAAGCAAGGATGGAGGATGTTAGATAAGGAAAGACAGTCAAGGCAGGATGTTCAGTGCTTGCTAAGGTATTAGGGCTCCCAAAACAAGAACACAATGTGCTTTGGATTGGAATGCAAGTTGAGCTAATTTCGGCGAGAGAGCCACCTGATACTTGGCCACTGCAGGAATGAAACCATAGTCAGGTGGAAGAACATCTGCTTGGCACACAGAAGGTCTCAAGTTCAATTCCCGGCATTTTCGGTTGAAAGTTGATAGATGACGTGAAAGACCTCCTCCTCAGACTTTGGACAGCTGCTGCCGGTCAGAGTAGACAAGACTGACTGAGAGTCTGGTTCAGTATATGGCAGCTTCATATGTTCATCTGTATCATGTCCACATATTGAGATTAACTTTGACCAGAAAGGGTGTGATGCATACAGGGCCAGCACCACCATTGAGGTGGTGAGGTGGGTGCTGCGGAGCTGGAGGGGGTGCCAGAGGGGGTGCCGGGGGCAGAGGCGGGTGCCGCAGAGCCAGAGGGGGTGCCGGGGGCGGAAGCGTGTGCCACAGAGCTGGCGTGCCTGGCCTGCAGCTGCTGCTGCAGCGGGCCAGACCCACGCCGCCGCCACAGCCACACACCCCCGGCCAGGTGCAGCAGCCACGGGCCAGGCACGGCAGGTGGCTGGGGCAGCATGCAGAGCGTGGGCAGCCTCCTCATGCCGCCCCAGCCACCCGCTGGCCAATGGGCCTGGCTTTGCTGCAGTCCGGGGGCTGCGGGAGAGTGGATGCATAGATAGATAGATAGATAGATAGATAGATAGATAGATAGATAGATAGATAGATAGATAGATAGATAGATAGATAGATAGATAGATAGATAGATAGATAGATAGATAGATAGATAGATAGATAGATAGATAGATAGATAGATAAGCCAACATTTCACATATTTAAATAAAGCTGCATTTTAACACCCCTAACGTTACATCAAATACCATGGCTCAGTGACACCTTGCAAACCCCTCCCAACGTGCTGCTAAAGGTTCTTCTCTACCTGCTGTACCACTGTATTCATTTACTCTGCGGTGGCCTACCCTGCACTGAGTTGCCGCTATTCTATAATAAGTACAACCAGACCCATTGTGAAATATCCTGCCGGGTGTGTTTGTAAACTGCATCACAATTTGCTATTAAAGATATTTAATTCCACAATGGATCTGGTTGAACTTATTACTGAGTAGCTGTAACTCAGAGCTATTGAGAATTGTTTACTCCGTGGACAGGTGGTTAAGAGGGATTGAAGGAAAGCCATGCAGGGGGTCTGTGCCATGTGCAACTGGGTACAAGTGCATTAGAGCAAAGATAGGTGTCCTTTGGTGCTTCTAGAGATTGGAGGCTGAAACTTTAAAAATCCTTATGCATGTCTGTGTGCACAATAACACAAGCTTTCTTAAAGATTCTCTGTAGTAAAACAGGAGTATGTTAGGAACATTTTAGGGTTGCCAGCTCCTAGTTGGGAAATTCCTGGAGATTTTGTGGGTAGGGGCTGGAGAGGGCAAGGTTTGGGGAGGGGAAGGACCTCAATGAGGTAT
Organism: Eublepharis macularius; assembly: GCF_028583425.1. NCBI lineage: Eukaryota > Metazoa > Chordata > Lepidosauria > Squamata > Eublepharidae > Eublepharis > Eublepharis macularius. Next base: position 32,505,192 of record NC_072807.1, on the reverse strand, counting down.
AATTCCATACAGTCCACCCTCTAAAGCAGCCATTTTCTCTAGGAGAACTGATCTCTGTGGCCTGGAAATCAGTTGTAATTCCAGATCTCCAGTTACCACTGGGAGGTTGACAAGCCTAGACATATATGAGAAATTGGGCCTTTTAGTTTATTCCCCCCCCTTTTTTTTTTGCTCTGCCCTTCATCCTTGGCACTCAGGGCTAGAGATGGGCACGATCCACATTACGAACGAAAAAAACCCATGATAATGGCGATCGTGCGATCGTGACCCGGCGGATCGTGATCGTCCACGGCCAACGATCCAGCAGTCGGGAGAGGCCTGGATCGGGGCGATCGGGCTCGGTTTGGGGATCCAGACACTCAGGTCCCAGCAATCAATTCCCCTGGCAACAGAGCCAGGGGAATGTCTGAGCTCTGTTTGCCCTCCTTCTGTCGCCCTGGAAACCCAAATGGAAGCCCAGCTTTCCTTGATCAGCAGGGCTTCCTTCCAACCACGGAGCAGCAAAGCAGTCACAAGTTGGGAGAAGACACCCAGGGGAGGGAGGGGGAAGGGGGTGTTCTGTAGCCATGGGCACTCCAATCTCATCCCTGCAAATCCTGATAGGCAGCTCTGACGGCCAAACACAGACCTCCTGTGTTGCTGAATGGGACCCATGTTTATAAATAGCCGTGGTCTCCCAGGCTGGGTTTCACTTTCTGCGAGCAGTGGAGTGGGACAGAGCTCTTGCTTGCTACTTGCTAGCCTTTGGAGAGAGAGAGAGAGAGACTGAGAGAGTCGGCCGCTGCCACAACCCACCTTCCCACATAGCTGGGAATACCAGTGTGCCCCACTTTGGCATCCACGATCCACGATCCACGGCTCAGGAACGGGAGATGCTCGGTGCAGGTCGTTAATTCGGGATCATCACCGGCACCGATCCACAATCAGCTGGATTGTTAATTTTGTTGGGATCGTGCCCATCTCTACTCAGGGCAGCTCCCCTGCCATGATTCACCCTCACAATGAGGGTGAGCTAGGTCAGGCTGAGAGAGTAATGGCCCATCTCCTAGTAAGCTTCCTGGCAGAGCTGGAGTTTGGTCATGTTGTCTCCTTCATTATAATCCAGCACTTTAACCCACCACACCACAACTGGTGAAGAGGGGCAGTTATAGCACCTGTAGAGAGGCCTTCTAAGTCAGGCTGAAAAGCCGTCGGTCAGAGTCAGGCTGAGCCATAGGCAAACACATTTAGAATTGGAGGGTGTGCTGCCCGGTTCAGGAGCCATGTGGCCATTGTGTTGGTCTGGGAAATCTGGGTCTTGAAGCATTGCAAGAAACAGCCTCTGTCCTGTTGGTCAGGCAGGAGGAGGCCAGACTTCTAAAACTGGCCAATCGATAACCAGACATCCTCAGCTTGTGCCAAAGTACCGCCAGCCCTATTTATGTTATCACTCGATTTGGGAGACTTCATTATTGCTTTCATCCCTAGGGAGTCCTGCAAGATTTTACAGGAAATCTATTTCTGGTTGGAACGATGTGGCCAGAAACCAACAATTTAAGTCATTGGGGGAGGGAGGGGTGAGAGTCTTGCCACAGGGTCCGTTTCCTGGCAGCCATCAAATGTTAACCACACCAGAGAGCTCCTCCATACTTCTTTTGGCATCAGCTTCTCTTAGGCCCGGTGATTCCAGCCAGGGAGTGGGGGGGGAGGACCTCCTAAGACAGATTCACTTCTTTCATTACTATCTTGCCTGGCTGACTGTGGTGCTATTACCCAGTGTAATTAGCTTTAATGCCGTTTTATAAATTAAAGGAATAAACTGCCAGCTTGGTATCTGATTTGTGCTAATAGCGACTATGGAAGTGGGGCTCGGTTACATCATTTCGTTGAGGTTGCAAGAAGAGGTCCCATCCCATTTTGCCACTGCAGGAGGAACAGAGAGACAGTCAAGGCATGCCAAGCGCAGTGGTTAAGTGGTTCGGCTGCAAATCAGCACTCTACTGGTTCAAATCCCACTCCTGCCGTGAGCTCAGTAGGTAGCCTTGGACAAGCCACTCCTCTCAGCCCCATCTCCCCAGCTACATTGTGGGGATAATAATAACACTAACTTGTTCACCACTCTGGGTGAGGCACTAATCTGTCTTGAAGAGCAGTATATAAGTGCAGTTAGGGCTTTTTTCCAGGGGGAACGCAGTGGAACGGAGTTCCAGCACCTCTTGAAAATACTCGACAATAGTGCTTGAAAATAATATTATTTCAAAGAAACCCGGGTGTTTCTTCCTCATTTCCCTCTTGAGAGTTCCGCCACCTGTTTTCCCAGAAAAAAAACCCCTGAGTGCAGTTATTATTATTTATTATTATTACCCCACAGCAAAGGGCTGGGATAGTCTTTGGCACCTCAAAGTCAAAAGACATGCAACACAACTGGGAAAGAACATTGATGAAAGGTCTGAGGCTCCGTAGTAGCAAAGTCGCTTTACTTGCAGAAGGGCTCTGGTTCAATCTCAGCCATATCCGCTGGAAGGATCACGGACAGCAGGTGCTGGGTGTAATTGTTCTTTACTTGGAGCTCTGGAGGTTTGTGGCTAATCTGAGTAGAAAACACTGAACTGGATGGACCAAAACTTGGGTTAGTTTTAGGACATCTTCGTATGCAGAAAGAACCAAGTCCAGTCCATGACATCTTCAGTAAAAAGCACATCCAGGAGCAGATGCTGGAAAAGACCTTCCTTTGACCGAGACCTTGGAGAGCTTCTTCCAAGCTAGATGGTCCATTGTATAAAACAACATTGTGTGGTTATCATATACGGGGAAGGGGCATGGCTTGGTGCAGAAAGGCCTAGGTTCGATCTTTGTTATGTCCAGGTGAAGGACCTCAGGTAACTGGTGCTGGGAAGAAACATTCTGGACTTGAGAGCTACTGCCAATCAGAACAGATAATATTGACCTAGATAGAGAGATGGCCTGACTTGTTATGCACACATAGAATTGCCTTATATTCAGGCCATCGATCGATCAAGGTCGGCAGTCAGTCAGCACAGTAAACACAGAGCAAAGTATGGAAACATAAAACATAGACTATTTCTGAGAACTTTCTTGACACAATTTTATAACCGTATAAAGAAACATTGCTACCCTTTCAGTGATTTTAGGCAGGGAGTCATTCAAAAGGTGATGGATTTAGGGAATCTGGGAGGTCCGTCATATTAACTAATTCTGAATTTAAATATTCAAGGTGCAAGTCTGCATATAGTTGGCAATAAAGCAGGACGTGTGGAACTGTCTTGATATTGCTGTGGTCGCAGAAGCAAACTCTATCTGGATATGCAATCTTATTATATCTACCGTATAAGATTGCAGATGGTATAGCATTGAAACTTGTGAGAGATAAAGCTCTATGGAGATGTGGTGCCCATAGGGCAGATAAATATGTAGCCGGGCCACCTGTCTTGAGGGGAATCTCAAAACTTAGAGGGGAACAAGATTTATTAGCTTGGCTAAATAGCTTTTGTTCTTCGATAGCCAGGATAGTATGTTTGATTACCCGGTAGGCCTCCAGAAATGAGAGTGGGTACAACGAGGTCAGTAATGTCTATTATGACTGACAGCAGGTCTCCGGAGTTCCAGGTGGGAAGTATTTTCCCATCACCTTCTGCAGATGCTCTATGGCTGAGCCAGGGTCTCAGATCAAGGTCTTTCCCATCATCTGCTGCCTAGTCCTTTCATCGAGATGCAACAGATTGCATCTGGAACCGTCTGCGTGCGAAGCAGATATCACTGAGCTACAGCTCTTCCCTTAGTATTAGACAGCTTCATATAGTTATGGCTGACACATCATGCTGAGACCTGGTGTTGACAATGACCTCTTCTTTGAGATAGCTCCTAGACTAGCACTTTTGCTATGAGGGGACCTACCATTTGGAAGACCCCTCCCCACATTTTCCTATAGTAGGTGTATCATGGTTTATAGGTCTGGTTTTTACCTTGATGGCTCAAAGTGTTCCATGGAAAGCTTGCTGCTTTTACAGTAGAAATGAGCAAGAGTCCAGTAGCACCTGTAAGACTAACAAATTAGTGGTAGGGTATGAGCTTTTGTGAGCCACAGCTCACTTCTTCAGAAGTATGGAGCTGTGGCTCACGGAAGATCATACCCTACTACCAATTTTGTTAGTCTTATAGGTATTCCAGGACTAGAGATGGGCATGAACTGGGAAAAAAACGAATCATGCGGTTCGTGGTTTGTCAAATTTCACAAATCACGAACTTTCACAAACCTGCCCCTGGTTCACGAACCGGTTCATTTGGTTCACAAAAACGTCACATCCAGGTCAGAAAATCATCACTTCTGGGACAGCAGAGGGTCATTTCCGGGTCAGCAGAAGGTCCACAGGAAGTCCATCCCCTTTGCCTAGGAAACTGATTGATTGGCACCAGGCTGTCTGCAGTCACGAACCAAAAAATGAACCAAACGAATCAGCCTAAAGTTGATGGCGGTTCGTCAGAAATGGGATCTGACGAACCGCAGTTCGCGAACCACAAACCGGCCTGGTTCTTGCTTAATTTTGGTTCGTATTTCGGTTCATGCCCATCTCTCTACAGGACTCTTTCTCTTTTCCACTGCTACAGACAAACTAACCCATCTTGCTTTTACAGCGCCATTCGAAGCAGAGTTACACCCTTCTAAGCCCACTGAAACCACAGGGATGCTAATGTATTGAAATGGTTAGTGCAGTCCTTTACATCTCTGGCTAGCTGCTCTACAAAATTCTTTTTCCACCTTGTAGAGTTCTGGCCATTAACATGCCAGAATCCACTTTCTCTTTGGTCCTACTTCTTTGTCTTACTGTGCCCTCTTTATAAAAAATAATAACAAGCCTGTTTTGCTTTTTAATAGCTTCTTTGACTCCACTTTAGCAATGCAGATATTTCCCATCCTTCCCAGTTTTAATTGGGAGATATATTCTCAGCTCCTGATGTGGCATTTTAAAACCAGTTTCATGTTTGAGTGGAGGCTTTCCCCCCATTTTTAACAACCCTTTTCCTCTAGCTAACTCTCTCATTTTGTGAATGGTTGTCCTTTATGAAATTTAATGTTGCGTGTAAGGGCAAATTTGCTGCATTTGTGTCATAGTTTGGATCGTGCAGGGCTGAACTCTCCATGGACCCCTTCCTACTCACCTTCTTTCTCGAGTTACTTGCTGTACTTGAACTCTTAGTCAGAATGCTACAGACTTGGAATTGTTTGCCCATGTTTTCCGTAGTCCAGAAACATGATGATCATAATCCGTGAGAGCTTGACTGCTGCCATCTGGGATTTATTTGAAATAGTTTATACATCCATCCTTCTTCCAAACAGCTGGGGCCCAAGGCAGGTAACAAAAACAGAACCACCAATAAATAAGAATAATAAAACATCAAAACAACAATAAAACAGCTCTTTTTAAAAAAATACAATACAATACACCCATGTACCTAAGAAGTCTCAATGGAGTGAGTCTTTAGATCTATTCCAGTGTCAGGGGGTTCCAAAGACCCTTTTAAGATGATCTATTTTTCATCCCTTACAGAATCAAGGCCTCCCTGAGTACCTTTGGGAGGCCAATCCTAAGGGCTGGGGCTGCCACTGAAAAGGCGGGGCAGAATACCCTCTCAAAGGGGGTGGAAGAGCCAGCAGATTTTGCAGTGCTGAGAGAAATTGGAACATGAGCTCATTCAGAATCAGGACAATGGCCCACTGTGTAGGCAGGCCTGAAGTTGTGAAAGGTGGTGTGATGTGCAAGAATAAAGCCATCAAACATACTGTAAATATGCCCACCCACTCCTGTCTAAGGAGCTTGAGGCAGTCCATTGTTCTTTTGTGGTCCTCGCGACACCCCTGTGAGGTAGTTTAGGCTGAGATCAAGTTGCTGGGTCACTGAGCTTTATGTCATACTGAGGATTTGAATCTGGGTCTCCCCAAATCCTGCCATAATACTTAGTCAATCACACCACCCTGGCTCTCTTTCAAAAGGCCATCCAACATAGGAAAGAAGTCCGGCTCCCTCTTTGAGGTCTTTGGAGAACAACGTAAGCAGAGATCATCAGAATCCTCTACTCAATGGGCCCTACTCCCAGGAAGGTGTCCTTAGGACAGCAGACTGTGGGAGGGAAGGCGGCATGGTATAGCCCAATCTCGTCAGATCTTGGAAGAAACAGAGCTGGTACTTGGCTGGGCGACCACCAAGGAAGACTCTGCAGAGGAAGGCACTGGCAAACCACCTCTGCCTCTCACTTGCATGAAAGCCCCTTTCTGGAGTCACCATAAGTCAGTTGTGAGACTGGCATATATCCGTAAGCAAGCCTGCATGTCATTCTCTCGCAGCCAATAGATTGCTTGTTGGATATTCGTCCCCCAGCTGCGCTGCACTGTCCTGCTGGCTTTGTACCACAATAATATCATGTCAGTTTAAGGACACACAGTGTATGTTGGTCAAAACACAGCAGAGGAAACCAGGCTCTTTTTATCCAGGGCACAGTCTCCTGTTTAAAAACCAGCCCAACTCTTTGTCATGCCTCTGCTGAGGTCAAGCCTAGATCTCTCCAGGGGACAGGCCCTGCGTCGTTCTGAACTCCCCCCCCCCCCCCGCACTCTGACTCACGGTCCAGCAATCGGCTGATTCCTTGTCTTGTGTTAATGCAGATAAGCCTACCCCAGACTCTGAATGCTCCGGGGACTCTTCTAATCCTATCTAATCACTTCTAAACTCACCTTTGAATTCAACGCAGCTTTTGTGCCTCGCTCGCCCTAACCTGCAGGATACATCTTTTATTTTCGGCCAGGCAACGATGAAAGGTTGTGACTTGCACAGGCAGCGTGAACGCACAGGGAGCGGCCGTACGCACTCCTGGTTTGCGTGTTACAGCAAACGCAGGTGCATCTTGACTCTGATTTGGCCATTATATTCTTGATGAAGTGCAGATTTGGGGCACTTTCAAAAGGCTTCCCTTTACTGCTGTCCCTGGATGTTTTAACGGCTGCTGATTTAATAGGGTTCAGATTTTTTTTTAAAAAATTGCACCATCTGCTTTTTATGGGCTGCTTTATTAAAGGTAATGGTTTTTATTCCTGCTTTTATGGACGTTTGTGGTTTTCGATGGCTTTGGGTATGGTCACTTGGCATAAACACCCCCCAGTGATGCTTAAAGCAAATAATTGATTTCACACAGGAACTCTGCTACGAAAGCAAGAGGTTGGAAAGGGGACAGAAAGGTTGAGAAGGCCTGGTATAGGAGTTTAGAAGCAGAGAGACTTGGTTCTAATTCTCCCTCAGCCATGGAGCTACCTGCGTGATCTAGGGTCAGCCTGACCTACCGCACAGGGCTGTTTTGATGACAACGGGAGGAAGGGGGACCAAGTAAGCTGCCCTGAGCTCCTTCAAAGAAGAACATTATAGGAATGAAAGAGATGTTAATGAGAACTGGTGCTTGGGTGGGATGATACCTAGGGCTACCAACCTCCAGGTGGGGCCTGAAGTTCTCCCAGGATTACAGTTGATCTCCAGACGACAGAGATCAGTTCTCCTGGAGGAAATGGTGGGTTCAGAGAGTAGAATTATGTCTCTGCTGCGTTCCCTTCCCCAACCTCTGCCCTTCCCATGCACCACCTCCAAATCTCAAGGAATTTCTCAGGCCAGAGTCGGCATCCCTAGTGCTCCCCCAGAATGTCGCAGTGTCAGAGGAGATGGAAACAGTCTCAAATTAATTGCATTTTTTAAAAAAAATCTGTATAACAGAATTCCTTCTGGATCAAAAGCAAGGGAGAACGCCAGTCTCTAAATAAATCTGCTTATTCCTAAGCATTAGATACACGGAAGCAAACGGACATTCTTCAGGCTCTCTCAGTAACACAGAATGCATTGAAACAAAAACCCAGGGAGTCATATACCAGGGGGCAAAGCAAAAGCCAGCAGGGTGTTGAGGTTAAAGTGTTGGGGGAACCAAGTTCAAATCCTGACTGTGCCCTGAGATTCACTGGGTGACCTTAGGCCAGACATTCTGTCTCAGCCTAACCTATTGCACAGGGTAGTTTTAGGTGGGCAGCCGTGTTGGTCTGCAGTAGAAGAGCAGGATTTGTGTCCAGTGGCACCTTAGAGACCAACAAGATTTTCAGGGTGTGGCAAAACGGGGCCTTTCCTCCCACTGGTAGACCCCGCTCTGCCTACCCCTCCCTTTTAGCCTCTGGCCTGGCACCTGAAGAGGCTGTCTCCCTTTCCTGTCTCCGGGTAGTTGCTGCCACCACCGTCCCTGTATGGGGTCCTGGTTAGGCGGGACAGCCTCCTAACCTCCCTCCTCTGCTAGTGGGCCCAAGCGGTTGGGGGACTACGTGGAGCAGAAGAGCTTTCTTCCTTCATAGATTCCAAAACTCATTTATTTAACTTCTAACTATACACAGGCAAATATACAGTGAACAGAAGGAATAATAAAACAGAAATGGAAACCCCTACTCACTGTCCCTCATGCCCTAATTAGATGTTGTGTAGGGCAGGCCCAATCCTTTGACACCTGGGGTTACATTAGATCTACCTCTCCCCTCAGAGCCATCTCCCCCTCCACTCTCCAGCCACCAACTGTCCACTCCCAACTCCCCTCCACCAACTGACTCGCTCTCCCTCCAATCACATTCGACTCCAGAACTGGCCCCTCCCCTCTGCGGCCCATAGAAAGTTAACTCCACCGACAGAGTGGCGTTTCTCCACACAGGGTGTAAGCTTTTGAGAGTCAGAGCTTCTTCAGACACCTCACAGGGTTGCTGTGAGAGTTAAATGTATGTGGGGAGGCCCAAATATGCCGGCTCGAGCTTGTTGTAGGAAGGGAGGGATAAAAATGTAGTAAATAAATGAAGAGCAAGATGAGAGTCCAGTAGCACCTTAAAGAGCAACAAGATTTCTCAGGTATAAGCTTTCAAGAGCCAAAGCTCCCTTCCTTCGATACCATAAATAAATAGAGGGTGTTTTGCAGACACACACACAGACACACGCACAGATGCAGCTTAAAAGTAATTTTGAACATTGTGAGTGGGAAACATTCTAAGCGGGGGGAAAATTAAAGTGCTTGGAAAATTACAGCTCACCAACAGATCTAATGCAGTGTTGTATCATGATGGAACTGTTAATGTAAAAGGAAAATGGAACTTAGATATATAGCTGAGCGGGGAAAGAGGACAGCTGTCTTGTGCTAGATTCGGTCAGCAGGCTGGCAATGAGAACAGAACTAGTAACCGAGAGATCATTTGGATCACGTCCAAATGACTAGACCCAAAGGACATTTCCCTCCTTCCTTTCCTTTAACCTCTGCTCTTTCCCTGCCTCTGCCAAGCCTTGGGCAAAGTTCACAGATGACACCAACCAACTTGCTGTCTATCCGCAGATGGCACGACAGGTTTCGTGTCAGGTTCCCGAAAGCATCACTTCCAGGAATGCTAAGGAAGGTTGGAAGGATGCATTGTTGGGGAAGATGGGAGAAGCGCCAGTTGGTGTCCTTTAAGATTGAAGTCATAAAGCTGCCATATACCGAGTCAGACCAAGGTCAATATTGTCTGCTCTGACTGGTAGCAGCTCTCCAGGGTCTCAGGCTGAGGTCTTTCATATCATAACTATATGATTCATTTTAACTGAAGGTGCCAAGAAACACAGGCAGGCAAACGCAGAGGTTCTCGGGAGTCCTGGGCAGGAAAATCTCTACAAAGTGCTGTTTCAGTGTGGGAGAACACCATTAAACTTCCCAGACATTCACATATAAGACTGGAAAATGGAAAATAAGGATCACAAAGCATCATAATTGGGGAATGAGCAAAACGTTAAGAGAACGTTTTTTTGCGGAAGGAGGTGCTATTCTTGCGGAAAATACGTGGATTTCAGTGCTAATTTGGCGCTAAACTTGAGACATGTGAAAATGGCCATAGTGCATTCAAAGCTGATGCTTTACCACGGAGTCACAGACCCTCTCTGATGTTGTATAGTGCTTTTTGTTATCAATCTAAGCCATTCACATAGGTTGATGCTGAGGAAATCGGCTTGGAGGCAGTTCCAGTGATATAGATAAAGTCCTGGAAATTATGCAAGGTCAGTCAGAGATGGAGAAGTCTCTTGTAGGTTCAAGTAAAATGCACAGAATGCAAGATAATGGGACTGCTAGCCAAAAGGAATCTGTTGGCACCTTAAAAACGAACAGATTTATTGTGGCGTGAACTTTCCTGGAATACAGCCAAATTGTTTCTGTGAGACATCCGGTTGGCTGTTGCTAGAAACAGATGCATTGGACCAAACACTGCAGGTTTTTTGTTATGGTCCAGCAAAACAATTTGTTTGTTTGTCCTTCCAGTGCCTTAGTAGTATCCTGTTGCCAGCATTAGCCGGACTAAAAAACATGAAGTTGTAGAATGATTGAATCACAGGCAGCAGCGACTGAAGACGTGGAGAAAACGAGTGCTGTCAGTCAACAGGCTTTCCTCACCATGGCTCCAGTTTCCTGACTCTGCTCAGTCTCCTGTCTCTGCCCTCCATCACTCCTCCTGCTGCACTCCTGCCCTCCTTTCCAGCCACATTTACAGTTGGGAAGTTGCCGAGGGTAGCCTGAAGAAACAGGCTTGGGATCTTGTCTTATTGTCTGTTTAGCAACAGGAGGAATAGAAAGGACCCAATCACAATGAACAGATAAGACGTGCCCTGCTGCATTCTGTTTTATGTAGTGGCCAACCAGTTGCCCCCAAAAGCCAAAGGAACAGGGCATGGAGTCCTCCCTCTGATGTTGCCTCTTGGCACTGGTTTTCAGAGGTTTACTCCCTTTAGACACCACAAATAGCAGCCACCTTTCCTCTATGTCCCTAATTCCATTTTTAAAGCCATCTATGTCTGGTAGCCATCACTACTCACATAGTGAAGAAGTACATTCTTTATCTCTTGCCCATCAACATGGGGCCATTCCATAGATATATATAGAAGGATGTTATGATATTGGGACAACTGCAGGAAAAACACGTGAGACTGATCCTACAAACACGAGAGAGAGAGAGAGAGAGAGAGAGAGAGAGAGAGAGAGAGAGAGATGATCTTTGTGTTTTAGAGTCTCTCTACACGAGATGCCTTGGCATGTGTTCGTCAAGGGTAGGGAGATGCAATGTTATCTGGGAAGTGTAGTTTTAAAAGAGCTGGCAGAGATCACTCCTCAGAGGGTGTGTAAATTTTATCTTCACCTGAAGACTCTGTCAATTTCACCTCTCCAGTCTAAAACTGTGTGGGATGGCAACCAGAGGGCAGTGAGGAATGGAAATGGACTGGAGCTGCCTTCCAAAGCCGGGGTTGGATCTAAAGAGGTTATAAAGGGCTGAAGTTTCCCAAACGGCATTTCACAGCCCCTTCACACAGCTCCAGTATATAGCAAAGCTTTTTGCCCTGCTGCCGGCTCTGTCTTTTTAAACTACCCTTCCTGGCTAATATTGCATCTCCCGACACATGTTCTTCACATGTCAGATGTCTCGTGTAGAGAGTTTCATTGGTACATAAATTTGATGTCATTTGTAGTTGTACAGCAGTTATGAATACAATGTATCTCATTCAGTTCATTAATTAAAATGTTCAGAAAAGTGGGTATGCACAAAACATTTGCAAAACAATTTAGAACAATTCTGAGCACCTGATATAAAGCAAAAAAAAATTTTGTTTCAAGCGTCTGAGAGTGCTGCTTGCAATTCAGAATCAAATTGCAATTTCAGCAGAGGAATTTTTCCCCCATCACTATCTGTAATACATTATGATATGACTCATCATGAGATACATTATCATCATTATTTGGAAAAATACAGATGGAATATTAAGGGCTCAAGAGGCACTTCAGCACAAAGGGATTAGACTTGTTGACCTTCATGTATCAGAAAGCCCCACAATTCTATAAACATATGAAGTAGCCTTCTGGTCTCCTTATCCTATTACATGTGCCAGACAAGGTCAAGGGAGCTGCCACATAGCATTCCCCCCCCCTCTCTTCATCTGTGGCGGGTGACTGGTTGCATAATGGTGTCCTGGGGACAAAGTAAAAGAGGAAACTTGGTTGTTACTGGAAATCAGGGCAGCAGCTGGTGGGGTGGAATTTAGGAATTGCAAAGTAAACGAAATTCTGCAGATTTAATGACTTACACAGATTTTTTTTAAAAATTCACTCACATACTATACTTGGCATAACTAATTCTGCATTCAAAAGCTAGCTTTCTACAAGAGCCAATGTGGTGTAGTAGTTTATGAAGTGCACCAGAACTTGGGTCCAAATTTCTACTCGGCCGCAATGCTTGCACCAGTCACCTTCTCTCAGCTCAGATTACTTTGCAGGGCTGTTGTGAGGACAACATGAGGTAGGAAGAGCCTCAAACTCTTTGGGGGAAAGGTAGGATAAAAATAGATAGATCAGGAATTTGGGGGCAAAGACTTGGGAAGGGGGAGCATAGGCCTAAATTCTATGCCCATTTTTCCTACATCTGAGCAAGGAAATTGCTGCATTAAATAAATATGTGGCCTTACCAGTGTCTGGCTGCCAACATTCAGGAGGTTGAAGAAAATGGACTTGATGCAGAAGAGATGGAGGGAAAGTAAAGGTAGTGTGGGCAGGCCCAGAGGTCGTCTCTCTCGTTAGGCCAGGCTGTAACATTTCCAGGGATAGGAGGAGAGTTGGTGATGTCATAAAGCTAGGATCCAGCTCACAGGCAACCAAAGCTGGCTCGCTCTGTTTTAAATGACCCCTTTGCTCTTTTCCGCATCTTGTGACCTGAATTCAAAACACACACTCTACTTCTGAGCCACAACTTCTCCCCGGTTGAACCTCTGTTGGGAGTACAACATAAGAAATCTTAAGTCTTATCCAAGATTTCAGAATTAGGTTAGAAAGCAACTGTCTCTTGGAAACGTAACAGGCTGTGATGAAAATAGTTTTTGATAACCGAGCTATTTAATCAATAGACACCACCAAGTTGCTATCTTCATTATTGTCTAAACAAGCCGTGAATGCAAAGATAAAATCAACAGAAAGCTCTTTAACATTTTGTTTGGCAAATTCCTCGAACAGCACGCTAACCCAGGCAGCTTACTCACTGAAACAAATGCTGAATACGCCCTGACTGTTTAGATGGGTATTTTGAAGCCAGTCTCTAGGCATTAATTTACGGCTGGATCACCTTCTCTTCCTCCTGGGGCATTTGAAAAAGACATTGCTGGCAATTTTGGAGCTGAGTCTATCTACTTCTCCCTTCTGGGCATAAGGAGTTGGCTAGCGTGTCCTTTTCAAAGGCAACATCCTCTCTAATCAATGCAAGGTAAATCAGATAATCACAAGATTAATTTTTTTCTTTGCTTAGCATGGGGAGGCAGAAGCCCAGAGGTAAGAGGGATATAATTTAAACCCCACTGGAGTGAGCATGAAGTATCTGGGTACCCAGGGCTTTTTTTCAGCTGGAACACAGTGGAACGGAGTTCCAGCATCTCTTAAAAATGGTCACATGGCTGGTGGCCCCACCCCCTGATCTCCAGACAGAGGGGAGTTTAGATTGCCGCACAGAGGGCAATCTAAACTTCCCTCTGTCTGGAGATCAGGGGTGAGGCCACCAGCCATGTGACCATTTTTGCCGAGGGCAATTTAAACTTTAAAAAACTCCCCCCTTGTTCCAGCTGACCCAAAGTGATGTCATTGGTCCTGGGAGCGTGCACACACTTTGCTCAGTTTGCGTGCACACATGTGGTGCCTGGGACACTACCTCCCACCAAGAGCTGCCCCCTGTGCTGGCAACTCACTGAGTTCCACCACCTCTTTTCCCAGAAAAAAAACCCTGTAGGTACCTCTCTACTATGCTACCATCCAGCTCCACTCCAGTTTCTATTGATGGACCCTACCAGAAGTAATGCAGAAAACAAGCAAAAATCCATCGCGTCTGATGACAGCTGAGAATCCCTTTCCCAAAGCCCATTTGTGTGAGATGATAATGTCGTTTGTAGCGGCTTTTTATTCCCGCGAGCCAGCTTGGAAGCCAATTTTGGCTGCGAAACGAGATAATAAAATGAAATAAAATTACAGAAGTGAAGTATTTCACTGGTGAAGTTTGTTTGTGGCTGTTGCTTAAGGAGAAAATTAACACTGTTTGCCAAAGGCAGAGGCAAACCAGCAGTTTTTCAAACACATTTTTTAACATTCTTTTGATGCCAGTTAGAGCATGTCGTTTATCAAAAATGTTTGGGGAGTTTGTCTCGGAACTGCATCGAGAGGTCTGCTGTGATCTCTGATGTTTGGATAATTGTCAAGTGTGGAAGTTAAGGGACCCACACCTGCATTTTTGCAAACACATCCTTCACCCACTCAAGAAGTCCCATGAATGTCATAGCAGAACTAAATACTTGTTACTCAAAGGACTTTTAAAAAAATGTTTTATTTCAATTTGCAAACATAACAAACAAAATATAAACTATAATCATACAAGCATAAAATAAAATCATTTATATTCAACCTCGAACATTTATTTGGCACTTACTTAAATTTACTTTTAATATTTCACTTCTGTTTAAATATCTTTATTCTATCTTTCCCATCTATCTTCACATCTAATAACATTTTTATTAACAGATAACATTTTTATTATAAGTATGTATTACCTAACTCTTTCCTGTTATCATTCTCTGTGTTAATTAAATTTTGTCCTTGATTTTCAGCTATATAATTGAAAAGAACTTTCAATTTTTCTTGAAATTCTGAAGTCAGTCTGTTATATATAAAAGATGTTAATTTTGCCATTGTCGTATATTCGTTTAGTTTATTCTTCCACTCCTTCAGGTCTGGGCATTTCACAGTCTTCCATTTTGCGGCAAATATTATTCTTACCACTGTCACCATACTCACTGTGTAGTTTTGTAATTTTACTTGGTAAGGTATTTAATAGCATATTTTTCAGATCCATTGGGCTCCTGAAAGAACTTTTTAATAATAGCTCACAGCACATAAAGATCTTCACACACGCAAATTAAAGTTCATGTAAAACCAGGGCTTTTTTTCAGGGGGAACGCGGGGGAACGGAGTTTCGGAACCTCTTGAAAATGGTCACATGGCTGGTGGCCGCGCCCCCTGATCTCCAGACAGAGGGGAGTTGAGATTGCCCTCCGTGCCGCTGACATCGCGCAAAACTCTCGCGAGAAGATGCTATCTTCCGCATTTTTTGCGCGACGTTTCATAATGTTACAGAAGCAGGTTAGTAGTTTCAGAAGCAGAGAGAGCTGAATTCCTTTCCCAGAATTGCTGTCTGGATCTGGATCTGCCACATGTTTTTGCAGCTATGTCCCATGTTGGGGATCTGATTACAGGAAGGATCTGACTTTGATCTATCCTGAGGCCGGCCCCTTTGGAGGCTCCTCCCCTCCGGAACTCCTGTGAGATCTGAGCCATTCAGCTGCATCTCAGCTGTGACTCACTCCCTGGTTTCCCCGCCCCTGATTCATGGCTGCCTCCCAGCTGATTGTCAGTGTTATGTATTGCTTGAGTAGGAGCAAAGGCTCCTGAGGCCTACAAGACTATTGGTCTTTTTGTGCTGGTAATGGCCGTCATAACTGTGCCTTATAGTCCAATCACTGTGCTGCAAGTCATTACTTTTGTGTATAGTTCATGCAAATGAAGGATTCTAGCTGCTTACCTTGTATTGGTTGTTGTTAAAAGAGGGTGTGGTTTCTGCAAGTATAAATTAGTTACTGCCAGGGCTCATTTTGAGGGGGAACGCACAGGAACACAGTTCCGGCAGTTCCCCAAAGAGGTCACATGTCAGGTGGCCCTGCCCACCTGACTCTTGGCCATTTGGGGCCTGTTTCAGCCTGGATTGGGGCCGAAACGGCTCAGATCGGGCCTCTGACAGGTGGTGGATCACTCTCCCACTCAGCAGCAGTCCAAGCCTGACCATTTTGGGCCCATTTTTGACCACTTTCAGCCCCTTTTTGCCATTTTGGGCCCAATTTCAGCCCTGAATGGCCAGGATTGGGTCCAAAACAGCCAGGATAGGTGATGTCATGGGGTGTGGCATATGCAAATCAGTTATGCTAATGACATACTTCCAGTGATGTCAAGGGACATGACATATGCTAATGAGTTATGCTAATGAGTTATGCTCCAGCTCTTTTTCTACGAAATGACCCCTGGTTACTGTTGAGCCTGAGTGTTGTCTGCCTGCTTCCAGCTTCCGGTAAAGATGTTTCCTATAATAAAGAGCTGTTAATCTCAATATATAATAGTCAGGCAGTGAGTTGTTGAAGGACTGGTCATCGCCAATGAGGGTTGCCAGGTCTCCCAGGGATGAAAGCAGGGGATGGGGGGGGGTGTCGTTGGGTGGTGCACTGGTGGAGACCTGTTCATGCGCCACTCTGGAATGCTCCCGTGTCACACCAGGAAGGAAGACACTCCCAGCACAATATAGGAGCATTCTGGAGTTTCCAGCCATTCCAGCACCTCCCCCTAAACATTGGCCAGGTGAGAGAGGTAACAAGTTATTAGACTTGCACGGGTCAGAGAAGTGAGAGAGGTGGCAAAGGGAAAAGGCTGGGAGCAGGGAATCCTCCGCCCCACCAGGTGGCAGCTAGCCCTATTGCCAACCCACTGACAAGCAGCCATTTGTCTTAAAGTCACCACATGTATTGCTGACTTGGTAAGTGGATGTGAAGGGCGACTGCCTAGATCCCTAAGGAGTCAGGAAGCCCGGGAGTCATTTGGGTTCCCAGCAATAACTCTGGCCTGGCTTTCTGAAGTCGTACCTTGAAAAAATTGTGTAAAGGGTAAGTCAAAGCATGATCAAATATGTTTCAACGGATGTCTCCACATCTTTATTTCAAGCAGCGAACATCCCGTGGAAGGACAAAAACTGAACTCACTCCCAGGGGAGCCAATGTTCCAAGCTGTTGTCCTTTGGCACGTCAACAACCTCCACAAAAGGAGTGGATTGCACTAAATGTGCTGATCGTACACGATACGAACTGGGGGTGGGGTGGGGTGGAGGATACTGAATAAAGAGATGGCAGAAGCTGGTGACATATACCAGTTTGGGGACCTGCTTTCTGTGCCGAGGGTGAGAGAAATTGAAAGAGAGGAAGAGAAACATTTACAAAAATAACGGTGGCAGGGACCGGTGGAGGCTAATTGGGCAAAGCAATGCCTTTTTATTAAATCAGCGTCTGTCAGTAAGAAGGCCCAGCGCAGGTTGCAAATGAAGCAGAAAGTCTATTTTTTACATTTCTAATCTAACCTTCCACGCACCATGCCATCTTCTATGTTCCCTCCCTCACATCATGCTATCCACTTAACAGGGGCCTCTTATCATCTCATAATAAGCCAGTTTGGGGCAGTGGTTAAGAGTGGCAGGACTCTAATCTGGAGAACCGGGTTTGAATAAAATGGAGGAGAGTAGAACTGAGAGCCAGTTTGGTGTAGTGGTTATGAGCACGGGATTCTAATCTGGAGAGCCAGGTTTGATTCCCCACTCCTCCACTTGAAGCCAGCTGGGTGACCTTGGGTCAGGCACAGCTCTCTCAGAGCTCTCTCAGCCCCACCCACCTCACAGGGTGATTGTTGTGGGGATAATAATGACATACTTTGTAAACCGCTTTGAGTGGGGATTAAGTTGTCCTGAAGGGTGGTATATAAATCGAATGTTGTTGTTGTTAATATTATTACAAAAAATAAGAGGCCCCTGCCACACTGAGTTTCATGGGTGGGGTGGGGTGGGGTGGGGTTGAACCCAGGTCTTCCCAATTAACATTTATCCTGCTCCTCCACTAAGGGGCTCAAGTCAGCATACAGAATTCTCCTCTTCCAGTTTATCCACACAACAACCCTGTCAGGTACATCAGGCTGAGAGAGGGTGACTACTAGCCCAAGATCGCTCAGTGAGATGCATGGCGGAGTGGGATTTGAACCCACACCTCCCTAATTCTAACTTGAAACACTACCCACTATACCATACTGGCCCTTATTAAAGATGTCTGAATGCCTACCAGTTTAGCTTATGTCCTGTTCACCAGTTGTGAATAGAGACCTGATTTTTCGACATCGATACAATAGCTTGTCAGTTTGTTCATGGGTGTTTGGTAGGTTGTTTCACTGTATTCTTGGCTTAGCTACTGGTACAACGTAATTGGCTTTTTCATGCATGCCTGTTGTCATATACACTTGCTGTGTAACTGCTCCACTCAGCAGGCAATTCTTTAAATAGACAATTATATCACTCACAAACCATATAAATCAGTCATCAGCAAATGCTGTGTTTCAATCAAATCCTGCCTTTCAGCGTTCATCTAATCAGGGGTCCCAAACCTCTCTGAGCCTGATACTGGGTGGCACGTAGGTGCAATTAAAAAATGGCTTCCACAAGAGACAGAACCAATCATAAAATGGCTGCCACAGGAGGTGGAACCAACTTTTCAGCATTGCAGCCAGAAGCTTTGTTTAACAGACAGAATGCCTTTTAAAATCAACATATTCTTTAAAAACATATCCTTGCATATATCATCCATCATGCAGTGAAGATGCTTATGCTGTGGTGGCACTTAGTGCTGAAGCAACTATTTTAAAAATATGCACAGCCAATGAGATCTCCCATGGGCAAAAGCCTGGCCCCACCCAATTTCTAAAAAACACTTGATAGATGCAGTGGTGTAGCATGGGGGGGGGGCAGAGGGGCAGTTGCCCTGGGTGCAAAATTCGTAGAGGTGCCAGAGATTGTGCTGCGCCCTTGGGGAGGCTGCCCATGCTGCCTGCACACTGACGGGGCGGCCGGCTCGCTGGGTGCTGAGACAGCCTTCCTGCAGTGGGCTGAGTTGGCTGCAGCTGCGCAGGCGGCTACAGCGGAGCGGAGACTGTGCCATGCCCTTGGGGAGGCTGCCCGCATCGCCTTTGTGGTGATGGGGTGGCTGGCTCACTGGGTGCCTAGCCAGTCTTCCAGCAGTGGGCCGAGCTGGCTGCGGCAGCATGGGTGGCTACAGCAGCATGGGCAGCTGCACCACACCCTTAGGGAGGCCACCCACATGGCCTCTGTGCAGATGGCGTGGCTGGCTCGCTGGATGCTGAGTCGGCCTTCCTGCAGTGACCCAAGCTGGCTGTGGCGGGGCAGGCAGCCGCTGCAGAGGAGGACGGCCACGTCCTGTGCACCAGAAGTGATGTCTTTGTGCGCACACCAGGAAGATCAAAAAAGAAAAGGCAGGATACTTGCCTTGCCCAGGGTGCTCTTAACCTACGCTACGCCACTGGGTAGATGCCAGGAAAAGAGTCGGCAGTTGCCATGGCATTCCTGGTCACCACGCTGGGAACCTCTGTTCTAAGCAGTCTTTAGTGACACTAATGGTTGCCCATCAGTTTGAATCCCAACACTTTTGGGAAACTCAGTAGGGTGGTAGCTGCAGAATGCCCTGACCAGATAAGTGAAGCTGCCGTGGCAGAACATGGGGGAGAGGCGGTCGCACAGATATGAGAGGCCCAGCCCATGAAGGGCTTTGAATGGGATAGTCATGACCTTGAACTGAGCCCGGTAATTGATGGGCAGCCAATGGAGTGACTCTGGAAACGCAGTATTTTTCAGATTTATATTTTGGGAAGGCCAGTATTCTATTTACTCTCTTATGACAGAGGACATGCTGAGGTTAAAAAGTCAAGGTGTGTATCAGTGTACCTGGAGATAATAGCAAGTGGAGGGGCTGCTATGCGGTGAGCTCCGTTTCCCTCCACCAGTCATTTCGCTCCTGACCCTCATACAAGCCTCTGTCAAAACCCTTTGTCTTCCTCTTCCCTGCGGTGCTTCAGCGAGGATGTCTGCTTTTTATTTTCTCCATGTACCTGCGAAGTTATTTTCTTAAATATTTGCTCAGTGCTGATTTTAATGGGGGTGGGGGGTACGCTTTGAAAACTGTGCCGAAAAGAAGGGGGAGGCGGTTTCATGAGTGACAAGAAGGCCAGCCAATCAGCACTGTCCACAGTCCTGCTATTTCAAAGGCAGCGGTTGCTTCCTAACATAGCATGTTAGAATGAGAGTTCGGAAACCACCGTGGGAAACTCAGTTCAACAACTGTTGGTGGCCACCAAACCCTCTCGTCTGTTCTCATCCTCTGATCAGGCTAAAGATGTGAAAGTATAGTTTGTGTCTGCCATTTGTAATCAACAATGCCTAAAGTGAGTGCCACATGCGCGATTGCCCCACAGGTGGTTTGATATTACAGACCACCTGATTGCACCTTTAATTCCCCCACGGAGAAGAATGTGGCCAGTTTCCCACAGCAAATAACCACACTGCCTCCTGGTCCATCCTGCTAATATTCATATCCAGAATTATTCTCATCATTTCTTCAAGCTGAAATGAATATTCCAAGCAATGTTCAGAGGTAATGATGAATTTTGCTGCTTGAGCACAATGTGAATTCTAATGCAAACCATATCCTGGGTTTAGGAGTACAAAGATTTGCAGAGGAGTTGCGAAACATTTTTTCCCCTGTTCATTTCTGATTTGGGGAGCTGTAGTCTGATGTTATGTCAATATTTAAGCAATTGGGCTCTCGATGTAGGTATTAGGAATTTCAAAACTTGCCGGCTACAAATTCATGATTAATTGCTAAGCTAAGCAAATTCATTCTCAGTAGTGATTAAGGGTTACTTGTGGGAATGCAAACTCTAAAAATCCCCAGTGAATGTGTTCATACGGAAAGTCTTTTTTTGTGCTGGGTAAATGCATGATTATTGTGATCCCATTTGGAGCTGGATATCTCAGCATTGGTTTATTACTATGACCTGGAAGGGTCTTCATTGACTTTGGTACAACACTGGCAAAGCTTTCTTGGTGATAGGGCTCCTTTGTAACCAGAGCCGGCGCATCCATTGAGGCAGGTCTGGCAGCCATCTTGAGTGCTGAGGCACCAGAGGGGAGCTGGAGATGGGGCACACGCCACGGAGCTGGCAGCGGCAATGCCGGTGGCTGAATGGGAGGGCTGGGAAGCCGCCCGCACACCTCCCCAGCCACCTGCCGTGCCTGGCCCACAGTTTCTGCAGCCTCCCAGCCCTACCACTCTGTTGCCCCACGCTGCCACCACCTTCACACAGCTGCGGGCCAGGTGCGGCAGGCGGCTGGGGCAGTGCGGGGCATGCTGCGTGATGATGTCACATGCAGTGACATCATCATGCAGTCCGGGTGTGCACACGGCAACAGCCCTGAAGCTGCCCCCATCCTCAGGCACCAGAAACTCTGGCACCGGTCCTGTTTGTAACGTGCATGCAGAGGGTCCCATCACCAGTTGAATGATCTTGGATAGCAAGCTTCGTGAAGGACCTTCTCCACATGAGATTCTTTTTGCTGTGATTTCTGCGCCTGCACATATGTCATTTTTATTGATGGGGGGAGAGCCCCAATATCTGTCAAAAATCGAGATGTGTTTTCTGCAAGCTAACATATACCCTTTGTACTTTCCATGTGACTTTTTTGATCTGCATGGAAATGATTCTTGGGGGAACCCATGATGGACAGACACTCTTGCGTTGTTTATCAGACGTCCTATCCTGTTGATTGTATTGACTTACTCTGTGCAATCCCACTTGAGCTTCAGTGAGAAAGGTGTACTATAAATAACGTGTTGTACACAAACCTGCACACGCCCTGACCTGGATAGCCCAGGAGAGCCTGATCTCGTCAGATCTCAGAAGCGAAGTAGAGTCAACCTTTTTTAGTAATTGGATGGGAGGCCTCCAACAAAGACCGGGGTTGCAGAGGCAGGCGGTGGCAAACCGCCTCTGTTATTGCCTTGAAACCCCCAGCAGGGGGCATCATAAGTCAGCTATGACTTGATGGCACTCCGTCTTCACCACTACACATGCATACACATATATATGCTGGAATGCTGCTACCATCAGTAGAGCAAGACAGTGGATATGAAGGTGCTTGTTCACAAAGTTCTCTCTTTAACCCTCTCCCCTCTGCTGGAAACAAGGTTATGAATTCTCATTCTCAGACATGCCTCGCTCAAGTTGTTGTACAGACTTAATTTTAGCCGACAAGGACAATAGGACACGATTGTCCTTTCAAAGGCAGGCCAGGGAATTAAAATTCATAACCTTGCTGGAAGCAAAAGGTAATGGTTGAAAAATCAATACAGCAAGTTCCTGGGTTATTATGACAGTCAGTAACTTGCTCCTTGTATCCAAAACTAAACATTATCAGTGAAATCCTAAGCAGAGTTACTGCACAGATTTTAATGATCTTAGACTGGTGTAACTCAGCATCAGACTGCATTGTAAGTGAATAAAAGTGCAACCCTCTATAGAGTTACTCCAGTCTGAGCCCATTGGTATCAATGGGCTTAGACTGGTGTAAGCGTACACAGGATTGCACTGTAACAGTGAAATCCTAAGCAGAGTTACTCCAGTATAAACCCATTGAAATCAATGGACTTAGACTGCAGCAATTCTGCTTAGGATTTCACTGTAAAAGTAGTACTTGAAGTCCAGCCAAAGAGGTTCGAAAGGTGGCATTTCAAGAGGGGGAAAAGACACTTTTATCAATTAGGGTGAAAAGTTGTAAACAGCCCTATTGGCCCATGCAAAATTCAGAACCAACCAGAACAATGCAGAATATCGTCAAAGTTTCTGAGCTTATCCGAGCTCTTCATCAGGCTGGAGATTACAAATTTCTTTTTTAAAAAAGAAGGGTTCTGATGAGCTCAAAAGCTTGCACTCTGTTTTGTGTCACTTTCATCAAATGTCCTGCTGGACTACTCCATTTTTTCAGTGACTACTTGATTTTTTAAATGGTTTTCAAACGGATCGCGTCTGATCCATGCTGCGTGTGTACTCACTGGGGAAACCTGAGTTCCATACTGCTACACAGTGTGAAATGACTCTCTGGAAAGCACATTAAGGCACTGGAAGCTTGAAGGAGATACAGAGCAGGGGTCACTGGGGGGAGATGGTGGAGAGATAGCTATAAATTTTCTGCATTGTGCAGGGGGTTGGATTAGATGACCCTTGGGGTCCCTTCCAGCTCTATGATTTTGTGTTTCCATGGTTTTGAATTCTTCTGTCTCTCCCATTTCAACATGGAAATCCATGTTTTGAGTTTTGTTTCTCCCTTGTGCGAATTGCAGCCCTGAAACCACCTTATGTAGTCAGAGCCTCAGTCTATCAAGGTCAGTATTGTCTATCTAGTTTGATATAGTGTTTAAGAGTGGCAGGATTCTAATCTGGAGAACCGACTTTGATTCCCTGCTCCTCCGCTTGAAGCCAGCTGGGTGACCTTGGGTCAGCCACTGCTCTCTCAGAGCTTTCTCAGTCACCCACCTCACAAGGTGATTGTTGTAGGGATAATAACATACTTTGTAAACTTTGTAAACCACTCTGAGTGGGCATTAAGTTATCATGGAGGGCAGTATGTAAATCTGTTATTGTTATTATTATTTCCCCTGGCAGAAATGGCAAGAAAAGAAAAAGCAAGGTTTGGGTACAGTTGCACCTTAAAGACCAACTAGATTTCCAGGGTATGAGCTTTTAAGAGACAAAGCTCCCTTCTTCAGGAACATTTAGAAGTATATACTCTCGAAAGCTCATACCCTGGAAATCTAGTTGGTTTTTAAAGTGCTACTGGACCCAAAACTTGCTCATCCAAAACATGGCTACCCAGGGCTTTTTTTCTGGGAAAAGAGGTGGGGAAAAGAGGTGTGGGAACTCAGTGGGGGAACTCAGGACCGCATAATGACATTACTTTGCATCAGCTGGAACAAGGGGGGAGTTTTTAAAAGTTTAAATCGCCCTTGGCGAAAATGGTCATATGGCCGGTGGCCCCGCCCCATGCAGCGCGGAGGGCAATCTAAACTCCCCCCTGTCTGGAGATCAGGGGGCGGGGCCACCGGCCATGTGACCATTTTCAAGAGGTGCCAGAACTCCGTTCCACCGTGTTCCAGCTGAAAAAAAGCCCTGTGGCTACCCCACCTGAAATTATCTTTAGAGGAAAGACTCCATAGTTTACTACTGAGTAGAGGAGAAATGGAAATCATCATCACTATTACTATTACTATTATTATTATTCCACTGGCAGCAGCTCTCTGGGGCCTCGGGTAGAGGTCTTTCCTATCATCTTTTAATAGGAGATGCCAAGGACTGAACCTGGCACTTTCTGTGAGCAAAGCTGGTGCTCTTCTACTGAGCCGCAGCCCCGTTCTGTTTGAACCTGTAATTCTTGATCATCTCTCCATTTCTCTTTCCTCCCATTGAATTTTCCCCACAAAATGTGCACTGTTTTATCTGAGTTATCTGTGCATCAGTGACTCAGTATTATATGTAATGTTATACATATAAATAATTGTCCATATGAATACCATGTAAATTGCATCTCATGACCATACATAATGCATATACATAGAGCAAATTAATCTACAAAATGAGACATCACAAAGTGGCAAATTGACTGATGCTGGAATAAATCGGTGCCACTGGACTCCTGTTTCATCCCCACCACAGCATCTCAGTTTTCCGTAGAAGTTACTGCAACAGCAGTGTTTGAAAAGCCAAGGAGGTGTTAGGTTAAAGATCCACTGAGAAAACAAAATAACCCTACTATCTGCTATCAGTGCTTGCCAGAGTTTGAAATGCACCATGAAGTGCATACACGTCATGCATAAGAGACAAAATACATCCATCCCTCTCACTCTGAAATGTAGCTTCTCAAGACTGGGGAGAGAATTGGGCCCTAGAGAATGACTGCTTTTTCAACTTACTGTAGCATTTTTAACAAAGCCCAAAAGTGGAGCGCATTTTGGGATTTGTTAAAACCAGCGCATTTAACCAGCACATGTGCAAGGAAAAAAGAGATTATCCCTGGAATATAGAGATGCCTG
The DNA here is from genome assembly GCF_028583425.1 of Eublepharis macularius. NCBI lineage: Eukaryota > Metazoa > Chordata > Lepidosauria > Squamata > Eublepharidae > Eublepharis > Eublepharis macularius. The sequence continues at coordinate 32,480,314 of NC_072807.1, read as the reverse complement.
GAATGTATACCATTCACCTATAACTGAAAAATGCAACCTGTGTACGTGTGTGTGTGCTTCGTCCCCAGGTGCACAAATCTACTACATGAGTATCTACGCTGCAGTGTGCAATCTCTTTCTGACTGTAAAAGTTCATGCATAAACATGCGCTCCTTTGCGCATTCCCTTCCAATTTATGGAGTGCATCTGTACTCAAAAGCTTTTCCACCAAGACAAAAGAGGCTCTTCACTTCAGCTTGTTTGAAATGCTGATTCTGGAACTTTTTTCCTGCAGTGTGGGGGAGACAGGAGTCATTAATAGCTTTCTCTCTCTCTCTCTCTCTCTCTCTCTCTCTCTCTCTCTCTCTCTCTCTCTCTCTCTCTAAGCATGCAGAAACATCAAAGGGCAGACCTGAGCCATTAGGAGGATTTGCCCAGCTCTTTCCACCCCATTCATTTTTTGCCACTTTGTATGGGTAAATCCGGCTTTCCAATCTCTTTCCCTACACTTTAGCCTGATGAGACTTTTGTTACTGATCGATGAGAAAGGATCAATGTGTAGTGTTTAAATATGTGAAGAGGGCAGCTTGCTGCTGCCTGATGTGTAGTGTTTAAATATGTGAAGGGGACAGCTTGCTGCTCTCTGGGAATCTGGGGCACCTGAGGGATTACTGAGCCAAGTTGTGAAAACCCAGAAGAGCAGGGAAAAAGTAGGGACAGGAGCTGGGAGAACAATAACAGGAGCAAGCATGGGGACAGAGTTGTGCAGTGGTTACAGCGTTGAAGTAAGGCCTGTACCATAAAGTTCATTGGATACATTGGATCACCCTAGGCTCAGCCCAATACCTCAGCCTAGCCTACTTCACAGGGTTGTAGTGAGGGCAAAACAGAGAAGGAAGAACCAAGTGTGCTTGATTCAACGTTGGAGTAAAATATATATATATACTGGATGGATGGAAATAAATTAGGAGTGCGGTAGCATAAGGATTAGAAATGGAACAGCATAGGAGTTTCTCCCTAAAAGGAGCTTGGAAGGCCCCATGCATTCAGTGGGTCACAGCTAGGGTTGCCAGCTCCAAGTTGGGAAATTCCTGGAGATCTGGGGAGTAAAACCTGGAGAAACCAGGAGAAAGTGGGGTTTGGGGAGGGAAAGGACCTTGGCATGGCATAATTCCATAGAACCCCGCCCCCCCCAGTAGCCATTTTCTCCAGGTGAACTGATCTCCGTGGCCTGGAGATCAGCTGTAATTCCGGGAGGTCTCCAGCCAAAACCTGGAGGCTGGCAACCCTAGTCACAGCGCCACATCCAAATAACTTCCCATCTGCACCAGAGTTGCCAACCACCAGGCGGGGCCTGGATATTTCCTGGAACTACAGCTAATCTCCAGACTGCAGAGATAATTCCCCAGTCTATGGTGAATTGCTGAGCTCCCTGCCTCCTTGCTGAGCTCCCTACCTCCCCAACCTCAGCCCTTGCCTAGCTCCACCCCCAAATCTCCAGGAACTTCTCCAACCCAGAGTTGCAGTCCTAACCTAAACACCTGAACCTACCTTAGACTGAACCACTGGCCTGTCAAGGTGAGTATTGGCATTTCCCCACCCTAGCCAGGTGGTTGGTTACTTTACCAGGTGCTGGAAGCAGGTTCAGAATATTTCGGCATCCAGGTAGTTCTCTATGTCTTTACTGGTGTAATTATGACACCTGTATACATGCCTTCTGCCAGTTCAATCCAATTAGCCATTCAGGGGTTTCTTCTGTGCCGATGTACCCGGCTGTCTAAACAAGTGGGCGCTTTCTTTCTGCATGTGTGCCAGATCCCATCGTTTCACTGCCATGTGGGCCAAATGTCTGGCTCCCTCTGCTAGGCTCCCCAGGTTCTCCAGCAATGTTGCCAAGTGCATGTAGCACTGTGTGCAGAAGCCATGAATATGTATGAACACAACAAGACGTGTAAGAACGTAAGTAAGCAGGCATCCATTATTCAATCTGACAAGTGCAGGTAAATTCAGCTGTGCTCTGAGGCTCGTGAGCTCTCAACCTATGCAGAACTGTTAACTTCTCAATTACTTCCATGTCCAGTGTTTGGTCAGGCCCCACTAGGCTTGCCAACCTCCATTTGGGGCCTGGAGATCTTCCAGAATTACAACTGATCTCCAGGCCACAGGGATCGGTTCCTGGAGAGAAAATGGCACTTTGGAAGGTGGACTCTATGGCATTATACCCCACTGGGGTCTCTCCCCAAATCCTGCCCTTCCTAGACAGCACGTCCAAAATCTCCAGGAATTTTCTGTTCTGGAGCTGACAATTCTAGGTTCCATAGCGGCATTGTCTACCTATCTATCACTTTCCCCTCTCCACTGAGTTCAGGGAGTCATGCTTGATTCTCTCTTTCCCCGTTTTATCCTCACCCAAAATCCTGCAAAGTCAGCTACACTGACAGTGTTCTATTGGCCCAAGTTCACTCAGTGAATTTCATGGCAGAGTAAAGAATTTTAACCCAATTCTCCTAGTGCTTGAACCACTATACCCCACTGCCTTTCCACCTTACCAAAACGCATGTCTGTTTCCAGGTGAGATCTGCTTATTTATTTCTTGAGATCATGTCCCGAAAGTGATGATGTCACAACATTGTGTAGCCAATCAGATGTAGCGGCTTGCTGAGGCTGTTGTGGGTGGACAAAGCTGATTTAGAGCAATCACATCACATGGGGGAGTATTAGCCATTCAGGAACATGAGGCTAATTCTGGACTATGATGCCCCAATCTCTGAGAAACCACTGGAAGGAGAGAAAAAAACCACCTTTCATTGTTTGCAGAAAATCAACACTACAGGCACTCTTTGCAGATGAGCCCTAGCTGTAAGCCCCAGTAATTCCTTTTCTTTTCTGTTTTAACTAATTAAAAACTGGCTGCAATCTCCAGAAAACCTAGAGTGCAGTCATGTAGCCAATTTGCTAAGTCGGATTGTGCCTTCAGCTTCAATAAAAACTGAACCAAGCACCCCACCCCTCCGAAGGTAATATTTGGTTTTTTGGATCTGAAATCTGAATAGTGCTGTGGACAGCTGGAATTAGGCTTGGAAAACAGGAGGGATAGTTTAGCCAGCAAAGCTCATTAAATTGGAAAATAAAATACTATCAGCAGTTA